>NC_056731.1:1688469890-1688617390 GCF_019279795.1 Protopterus annectens | reverse complement strand
TGCAACACTAGCTGGAGGTTAACTGCCACAATGCATGGACAGCTGAAAGTGACAGGAAAATGTAATATGTTAATGTGAGTCATGCACACACTGCAACATAAATAAATATCACATGGCGATAACAAATAAGCATGACACATACATGGTATGCATGCACAAAAGTGCATATATAGTAAAAGCAATTACATGGCAATCTGCATGTTGTCAGCATAACACAAGTGGAGCAGATAGATGGCCAGAGGGACCAGGCTGATGGAGCTGATTCTTATGAATGACCTCACAAGCTATCTCTCTGAATGAACTGTGCATATCCCATGCTATAGCCTGAAAGTATGTCTCCATCATGTCTTTCATATGTGTTCAGAATACATCACTCATAACCTTCTGGATCTTCTCCTGATAATTGTATCTCTTCTACTTGTGTTGCCATCTCCTCCAGGCTCCAGGCATGATGACTTGGATAGGGACAGGCCCAGCTTCTTCATTATCGTTGTCATCATCATCATCACAGTCATCATTGGGAGACTCTGGCAGTGGTTTTACATGTGCTCATCACCACAGGAGAGCATCCACAGGCCCCATGTTCTGTCAAGATTAATTGCAAAGCAGAGCAGAAAAGAAAAGCAAATGTCTATTACACAGCACATACCCATGAAGATTATAAAAGAGATTAATATGAAAATGATGAAAATTTACACAAGGACCGACACACATCCATTATGCACAAAGGTACCTCAGTGTCCTATCCATAAACAGGATGTCAGTATTCAATTTGAATAAACACCTGCAGAACATATTTGGTAAAATGAAATGTCTCTTGCCTGTTAGATCAGCCTGTAAGAAAGTAGCCAGCATGTTTACATTTTGGCATATTGTGGGTTCCAATCCACATAGGGGAAACATACCTAACATTGTTTTCATGGTTTATTTCACACATAGCATTTCTTTGGAGAAGCATATTCCAATAATTGAGATTAATGTTTATGTTTATGTTGTGCATGGTTATGTATAACTAAGTTAGTTGCCCGATTCCTATGAATATGCCCATAATCTGTAATGTTCTGCCAACATCAGCTTTCTAACAACAGGGTTAGAAAAAATCAGTACCTATTTATAGGTTCATAGGTGTTTACTAGGCTAAAGATCACAAGAGCCTTTTTAAGCTTAGTCACGTATCCCAAACCTTTGACAAGTTCTGATACCCTTGATAAGCATAAACATGGGCCTGGGAGATGAAGCATTTACAGGTTACCTGTGTCCATTAGAGACATAGGTGCCAAACCAGGGATGAATTTCCGGTTTCCCATCCAGTTGTTGAAGCTGCACTTGAATTGGGTTAGGGAGGAACTCTGCTTCACATGGATGGGGATCCTGTTCCATAGACATAGTAGTCTCTGGCATACACACCTATCTCTCCAGCAGGTCCTACTTATATCACAGGGAAGGGTTAAGTCTTTAGCATGGGTAATTCTGGTTCTGTTTGTTTTGTGGATATACAGGATGTCCATCAAAGTGGGGTCTGATAATGCCCTGTATGCCAGCCATAGATCTTCCCTCAAAAGCCTGTAGGAGACAGACTACAGGGATAGGGCCTTGAGGTGGTCTGCATAGGACATTTTAGTTATGCCCTGTATTCTTTTAGTGAGGAACCTCTATGGACATTCCAAATGTTGGATATGCCTGCTTAGGTACATATCAAAGGGGGCATTGTACTCAATGATAGGTCTGATGAATGCCGAATACAGTGGAACAATGACTTCCTTTGATGTAGATGGGATAGCTTTGTTTATAAGTTGTGCAACATAGAACAATTTCATCACCACTGTAGACACATGATGGTCAAAGGCTAGATTACCATCTATGTGTGTCCCTAAGTCCCTAACTATTGGGTCAACTCTAAGGGGGGTGTTGTCAACATGATATTTATCATGAATGGATGATTTCCCAAAGGATACTATTATGTATTTCTTACCATTTAATTTTAGTCCATGGCTCTGACATCAGTTGTTCTCTGTGTCAGCCCCTACTGGAGAACATTTGTGTCAGTGTGAGATTCAATGACAGCTCCTAACCTGCAATCTTTTGCAAATATAGTCAACCGGAGACCACTGACATTGGCGTTGACTTATGAGAAGTAAATGCCAAAAAGGAGCGGTCTAAGGACTGATCCCTGAGTGACTCCATGTGATTGGCCTCTTTGTAGAGGTGGACTCCCCAGTTCTAACTACCCATGTCCTGTCTGTGAGCCAGATGGCTATCCATAGGGTGACATACAGGTTTGTAAATAACCTCTTGAGTTTGTCAGCAATGCCTGAGAGGGATATTTTTTCAAATGCCTTGGCCAGGTGAAGGTAGGCAATGTGAACCATTTTGCCCTCATCCATTGCTTTGGTGGCCTTCTCAAAGAAGTCCACCAGGTTGAGTGCTCTTGACAAAATCAAACTGGGTTGGGTCCAGTGTCTAGACATTTACAATATCTCTGTTGATCATCTCCATAATAATTCGTTCCATGGCTTTACATATAAGACTAGTGAGACTTATGGGTCTGTAGTTCCAGGGTCTGTAGATGGCCCACCTTTGTGCAGAGGGATGAGAGTTGCCTTTCTCCATTCATGAGGCACAAAACTTGTTTGGAGGCTACAGTTAAATAATCCATAGAGCCTGATAGGTCAAATTTCATGCTACTTAAAAGGCATTCTAGGATATTGACTGGGCCCATTGATGCAGTGTTCTTGGTCTTAGACAAAGCATTAAAGACCTGTTCCATAGGTATAGTAGGGGGAGTTATATTTTATGATATTTCCTGAGGGAAGGTTGAGGGGAAGAGATGGGTAAAGTTGGAGCTAAATTTATCAGCCAGAAGGTTTGCTATGTTTTCTGGCTCAGTATAGGTGGATCCATTTACAATTAGCTCTGCACACAATTGTGTATTAGCTTTGAAGATGGGGACATAACTAAATAATGCTTTGTGGTTGTCCTTGGCCTGGGAGGCCAAACTTACCTCAAATTTGGCTTTGGTAGACTTTATTTGTCCTCTGAGTTGTTTGTTTAGTATGATGAGAATGTTTTTATTCTGCTGGGTGCTGCACCTCCTAATTTTTGCCATGATATTCTTCCTCCTGTTATACAGCCTATTGATTTTGTGATTCCACCATGGTGGCTTGTTTTTTGAGGTAGTTCTGTACTTCTCCCTGGTGGGTACAGGTGCCTATATGCAGCTATTAACATGCTTGTACAGGGTTTCTTTGAACAGTTCTGCATAGGCAGCAATGTTCTCAGGGTTTATGGGGGCTTGTAATTTTGCCAGGTTCTCACTTAATAGCAGGAGTTAGCCTTAGAATAGTTCCTGAATATTCCAGGTTTAGCTGGGGGTCCACATTTTATTTTTACTTCAAAGGAGAAAATTTTGTGGTCTGACCTTACCAGGGAAGGCATTACAGTAGGGGTTGTGCAGCACTCTCCCATATTAGTGAGGACCAGATTTAGCATGGTTGCACCCCTGGTTGGTGTATTGACTGTCTGGTCCTGGGATTTTGTGTTTACAAAATCCAAGAATCTCTGTGCATGTGCATTTGGTGTTGTGTAAGATTCCCAGTTAACAGTGGGGAAATTTAAGTCACCCATGAATATGGTATTGGGTTGGATGGTTAGTGTTTGTAATAAGTTTAAATACATAGGATGGGTTTCCTGGGTCATACAGGGGGACCTATAGCTTGCAAGGAAATGGTATCAGATTTTGCCTATGGTGATTTGAACATGGAGCAGCTCAAGTACATTGTCCTGTTTGACCAGCCTTGAAGTATGTTTATCTTTTATGTAAATAGAGACACCTCACCTTTAGTCCCTGCCTGTGAAGTAGATGGCCTAATTGTGTGGAAGGCATTATAACCTAACACTGTTAGTGTTCTGCTGCAGCTTTAAACCATGTGTCAGTGGCCGCACAGATGTCAGCATTCTCTAGGGTAAAGAGAGCTTCTAGGCAGTGGAGTTTTTTGTTTAGACTCCTAGCACTGAGCAGTAATACCTTTAGATTTTCTTGGTTTTGATTTGCTATGTCGGAAGAACTTTCAGTTTGGCATTGCCTAAAAAAAGCACTATAGGAAAGACAATGTTTTAGCTAATATTTGAATTCCTAGAGGGAAGAGGCGCAGACCATCCCTGGCAAAGCAGCATGGCTTGTTGCCCATTTCCTTCCATGCTGACAAATATTACACCCCCTTATAATGACACCAGAAACTAAGCCAATTATTTAAGTCAATCATCTTTTGTTCATATTGTGGCATCATCCTTGGAGAAGGTAAAATTCTGCTCAGTGCTAGGTTCATACCAGCCTGAGACACATATTCCAAGAGCTCCATGATGTCTATTTTCATATAATCTGTGGAGGTACATCTCAGGTCATTTACTCCCAAATGGACTATGACTGAGTCATATTACTAATTTTGGTCCAGTGACATGAGTGCCTAAATAATGTGGTGGATCCTAGCCCCTGATAAGCAACTGACTGTGACTTTCTCCTTACTCAGTCTGGTAAGAGGGACATCAGTGTGTCTCATGATGGAGTCTCCAATGACTAGAATTTTTGGATTGTGTGGTGGCTTGCCCTATGGACTTAGAGGTACAGGCTCCATGAGCTGTAGCTCGATGTGTTGATGTGAGTGTTTTTGTGAAAGAGTGCATTTGTGGCTGCTGAGGGTATTTGTTATGTATACTTTGTTTTGGAGGTCTTTGTGGTTTAGAAAGGGTACATTTAAGTGCCTCAGCATATGTGGGTCAATATGTCTGCTTTGAATTGTGCATGATGGGTGCAGCATGTGTACTACTGGCAACCTTATTGACATTAGGAGTACTTTTATGTGAGAGTTTTGCCTCCTTTGACATTGTGTAAATACATCGCTGACATACCATATCAGTTTGAGAATTAACTGGTTGTCAGTAAACATGAGGCAATTTCTACATTCCCTCAGGATGCCCATATCCACCAAGCCGGCAACAGAGACAGTAAAAAAGTTCATATCTATGGCAACAGACCCTTTTTTATTCATTAGACAGTTTGAGGGATAATATCAATCACTGTCAGAAGTATCCAGTTTGCATCTCTAGGGACAGTGTTTGTCACTGTAAACTAGTTGTCCTGTGTGCAGCTAGGTATTAGAGAAATTTCAATTGTGCTTTTACAGGAAAAATGTCACTCAAGGTGTCTGGGTCTCTACAGACACCTTGCTTAACAAAAATGTGTGCTGACTATTAGTTGGTTTATAAAGAAACATGCCAGTGTGCTGAGGGTTCAAATCCACACAGGTGACACATGTCTGAAACTATTATCTTGGTTTAATCCACCCAAAGAATGTATTTAGCAAAGCATATTCCACTTATTGATATTAATGTATATTTTGAGCAGAGTTGTGAATAACTTGGTTATTCATCAAAATATTACAAACATATCTGTAATTCATACCATTCCATTAACATCAGCTATTTTACTGCAGGATCAGTAAAGCTCGCTTCAGCCTGTTATATGCCTGACCAATGCTTTTGTTAATATTATATATCTTGTAAATGTGGCATCAAGTTCTGTTTTATCATTAAGTTTTACATTCAATTCAAGAAGGGCAGCCTCCTCAAGTTTTCAGGGAGTGGGGTGGGCAGACTAACAGCTGAAATGCAGAACAGGCACGATGTATGTATTTGTTTAGTGATGTGCACTTTGCCATGGAATATCATGGTTCTCACACATATCATACTGTGTCCTTCATGTACAGCAACATGTATGGTTCTGTTCACAGAAGCTCTGCGCTACACGATATTGTCCCAGTGTCTGAAGGATATATAATTTCCATTACTATTAATGTTTCTGAACACAGTGTTGACATGAATAAAGTTTTTCAAACTCTTTAGCTTCATGACCATCAAATGTTCATAGTTTGAAATCCTAATCCAGGATCCATATTAGTAGACCATCCATCATCCAAGTGATGTAAAAAACAAGTCTTTTTTACTGCATTCAAAACATGCATTTTCAATATAGCTAGATTAACTCTCAATGTTAAAGCTGAAATATACATTATAGTTACAAGTTTGAATGTTAATTCTTGTATGTAATACTAAAAAATGTGTATGGTGGTTACTAACATTCAAGAGAAAATTCTCTAGAAATGGTGTTGAGCAATGTATATCACTGTTATTTGAAGAATACATCATTCATAATTTTTCTTTTCTGTTTTCAGGTGAGGAGGATCTTATTCTTCTATACAATTGTCAATCGCTTTGGGATAATCGGCTGAGTAGGCCAGCAGAAGAGGGTGTTGGGGTTTGTTGGGCATGTAATGTGGGGAGATGTTCATTGGCTGGTTGCAGATTCTACCATGTTTGTTCTAAGTGTATGGGTACACATTCAGCGACTCAGTGTGGTAGAGGCGAAAGTCAGTTTTGGGCCAGGTGACTTACTTTGCAGACCAGAGAGGTTGGAGTGGCTCTCACATGGAACTACAGGGGGCATGGGGTAGAGGCAATTTTTGTGTCCAAAGGTAGCATCCTTTCAAGGAACTAGAGAGCACCCAGGTGACCCATTCACCTATTAAGGTGCAGGTTTTGAAGGAGTTGCTGGAGCAGTACCCGCTGCCAACAGTGGTGGGGGAATTGGTTGAAGGTTTTTCAAGGGGTTTTTCAATTAAGTCTATTTTAATGGGTGATGGTAAGGTGGGGAAAAAATTTGAAGTCAGTACTGGGAAGGGAGGATATCCTTAGAGCATTGATTGACAAGGAATCCCGGGAGGGGAGATTGTTGGGTCCATTTCATTGTCCACCATTTACCCAATTTAAAGTGTCACCTTTGGGTCTGATGCCCAAGAAAAGGCTGTGTGAGTTTCTCTTAATACATCATTTATCTTATCCCGAAGGCAATTCCATTAATTATTTCATCCTGGGGGAAGAAGTTAGAGTGGTGTATGCTTCGCTAGATGACGTGGTCCGCATCATTAGGAGTTTTGAGGCTCTTTGGTTGGTTAAGGTAGATATTGAGTTGGCTTTTTGTCTGCTGCTGGTGCGGGAGGAGGAATGGCCATTACTGGGCATGGTAGTGGGGAATATTTTCTATTTTGTCGCAGCTATGCCATTAGGATGCACAGTAGCCTGTGCTACTTTTGAAAAATTTAGCACAGCTTTACATTGGATATGGCAACAGAGGATGGATGGGCAGAGAGAAGTACATTATCTAGATGACATTTTTCTAGTGGGTGAAGGGAGAGATGGTGGACAGGTGGTGATGCACAAGTATCTGGGGATATGTGAGGAATTGGGGGTGCCATTGGCTAAACATAAGTTGGAGGGTCCAGCAAAAGTTTTAGACTTCTTGGATTTGAAAGTGGACACAGGCAGAGGTTTATTTCATTTACCGGGGGAAAAGGTGGTGCGTCTACAGGAGAAAATCATGTCAGTGTGGTCCAAGAGCAAGGTTCGAGTGAGAGATGTGATGAAGTTGTTGGGGTTGATAAATTTTGCTTGCAGAGCAGTACATCCTGGATGTACATTTTGTAGGTCGGTCGCATTTCTGTTGAAAGGAAGGAAGAGTAAGCACCACAGAGAAAGGGTTAGTAAATTAGCACGTGAGGACTTATTGTTGTGGTCACAATTTTTACACAAGTGTAATGGCATCACATTTTGGCAGACAGATTGGGAAGGTCAATGAGATTTGCAATTGTTTACAGATGCAGCCAGGGGTTTGGGTATGGGACCATATTTTGCAGGGCAATGGTTTTCAGCCCCATGGCGTTCTCATTGGTCTGACGAGTGGAAATGGGATATTGTGTTTCTGGAACTTATGCCTATGTGGGATGCATCAGTGGTATGGCAGGTTCATTTGAGGGATAGGAGAGTAATGTTTAATAGAGACAACATTGCGGTGGTGAGAATGCTGCAGGTTAAGATGGTCAAATCGGAGCGATTGTTGTTAGTTCTTCGTAAGTTAGTGTTGCAGAGTTAGTTGATTAACTTTTCTTTTACAGGGGTGCATGTTCCAGGGGTAAAGAATGAGATAGCTGACAGCCTGTCTTGTTTCCAGTTTTGCAGGTTTTGGCAGGTGGCTCCCACAGCAGTAAAGTGGTACCAGACAAGATTTGACAGACTGGACAGTAGTGATCAACCCATTAGTGCATCAGTCATGGGTGATATTTACAAGGAAAGCCTATGGTAGGGTGTTGTGTGATTTTGATAGTTTTGTGAGACAGTTACCAGAAGAAGAGTGTGTGTGGTCAGAATGTTTATTGCTGTTTTGCATAGCCATGCTGAGGAAACAGGGTAAGGCAATGCGATCGGTGAAGGTGGCTTTGGCAACTATCGAAGTTTTTGATCTGGCGGCCAGATTAGAGGATTGGACTGGGTCATGGGCAGCTGGACAAGTTTTGAAAGGTTGGAGGAGGGAAGGCCCTTCTAGGGATAAGAGGTGGCCAGTAACTATGGGGATTTTAAGAATGTTGTTGAAGGGTTTAAACAGGATGTGTGGAAGTTCAGAAGACTATGTGATGTGAGGTGCGGCCAGTGTATGGATGTATTGGGGAGCTTTTTGGGTGCCTGAGTTAATGGGTTATTGGTGTTGGATGATGTACTTATATTGCCAAGGGCTGTGCACATCAGGCTTAGATCATCGAAAACTGATCAAGAAGGGAAAGGTATAGCTGTAGTTTTGGTGGAATTTGGGTTAGGATGGAGTGGGGAAAGCGGCTGTGGGCTGCTAAATAGGACAGAACACAAGGATTAGTTTTTACATCAGTAGGTCGTAGAGCATTAATGGGTGAGCAACTGAATTTGATTATGAGAAGGGCTCTGTTCAATGTGGGTTTGGAAAGGGATAAATTTTCTACTCATTCTTTTAGGATGGGTAGAGCATCTGATCTAGTGAGGGGAGGCAGCTCAACTGACGTCATTAAGAGGGTGCGGTAGTGATATTCTAATGCATTTTGACTTACATTAGATAAGTTTGGTGGATTTATTTGTGGTTAATTTTTTTGTCTGTTTCTTTCAGGGGACAGGATTGTCATTTTAGGTCATTCATTCATTTACTGGGCAGCTAGGAGGGCTGCTGTTAGAAGCAATGGCATGAATTTGGGTTGTAACGTTTCGGATTGAAGGTTACCTGGCATGGTATTAGAGGTCTGAGGTGGAGCCAGATACTCCAGGTATTTACCATGTTGCAAAATCATTGGGGATTTCTGTGAATTTTGGTTATTCATTTAGGGGGGAATGATTTGGGTAAAATTACGAAGAAACAGTTAGTCTATAATATTTGTGAGGTTTGCTTAACATTAAGGAAACTTTATCCTTCAGTTTGCTTGGTTTGGTCTGAGATTATTCTCAGGTTAGTTTGGAGGGAGGCAAATAATTTTTCTGTGATTGAGAGGGCTAGGAAGTATGTTAATTTTACATTGGCAAAACAGTTGAAGGGAATGGAGGTGCGTACTATCTGGCATGTGGAGTTTGAGGATAGGGATTCTATGTGGTATAGGACAGATAAGAGTTCACCGGAGTGAATTTGGTCTGGATTTGATTAATTTAAATTTGGGGTTATTTTTAGAGGGATTAGTTAGTGGGGTTAGGGTGTGATGGGGAACAGCCCCATGGGAGCTGGTGAGCAGAGAAGAGAAACAGGCTTGCCCCTCTTCTGTTCGCCCTCTGGCGGATAGTTGGTGGAAGGATTTGAGGTGGTAAAGTTTGATGGTGGCGGTGTTGGTTTGATGGTTTGGATTGGTGATGAAATGATGAAGGTGAGCTGGAATGCTGCCTTGTTAATGCAATGACAAGTGAGCAAGAGGAGGGCGCTGCTTATTCAAGGGTGAGTGGTTACGCTGCCCTTATTGGTTCTGTATTTCATGTTCTTTACAACATTTTCATTTACAAGGATTTGATTTGGTATTGTGTTCAATAAAGTTTCATGTTTCCATTTGTTATGTATACAATAAAGGTTGTCAAAGGTCTTTGGATTGGTGATGAAATGATGAAGGTGAGCTGGAATGCTGCCTTGTTAATGCAATGACAAGTGAGCAAGAGGAGGGCGCTGCTTATTCAAGGGTGAGTGGTTACGCTGCCCTTATTGGTTCTGTATTTCATGTTCTTTACAACATTTTCATTTACAAGGATTTGATTTGGTATTGTGTTCAATAAAGTTTCATGTTTCCATTTGTTATGTATACAATAAAGGTTGTCAAAGGTCTTTGGATTGGTGATGAAATGATGAAGGTGAGCTGGAATGCTGCCTTGTTAATGCAATGACAAGTGAGCAAGAGGAGGGCGCTGCTTATTCAAGGGTGAGTGGTTACGCTGCCCTTATTGGTTCTGTATTTCATGTTCTTTACAACATTTTCATTTACAAGGATTTGATTTGGTATTGTGTTCAATAAAGTTTCATGTTTCCATTTGTTATGTATACAATAAAGGTTGTCAAAGGTCTTTGGATTGGTGATGAAATGATGAAGGTGAGCTGGAATGCTGCCTTGTTAATGCAATGACAAGTGAGCAAGAGGAGGGCGCTGCTTATTCAAGGGTGAGTGGTTACGCTGCCCTTATTGGTTCTGTATTTCATGTTCTTTACAACATTTTCATTTACAAGGATTTGATTTGGTATTGTGTTCAATAAAGTTTCATGTTTCCATTTGTTATGTATACAATAAAGGTTGTCAAAGGTCTGTGGGTGTTTGTGTGTTTTATTAAAGTGGATCGTGACAACTTGGTTATTCGTCAAAATACTGCAAACATATCTGTAATCCATAACATTCCATTAACATAAGCTATTTCACTGCAGGATCAGTAAAGCTCACTTCAGACTGTTATATGTCTGACCAATGCTTTGGTTAATATTATATACCTTGTAAATGTGGCATCAAGTTCTCTTTTATCATTGAATATTACATTCAGTTCAAGAAAGACATCCTTTTCAAGTTTTCAGGGAGTAGGATGGGCAGACTAACAGCTGAAATGCAGAACAAGTAAGATGTATGTATTTGTTTAGTGATGTGCACTTTGCCATGGAATATCATGGTCCTCACACATACCTTACTGTGTCCTTCATTTAAAGCAACATGTATGGTTCTGTTCACAGAAGCTCTACGCTACATGACATTGTCCCAGGGTCTGAGGGATGAATGATTTCCATTGCTGTTAATGTTTCTGAACACAGTGCTGACATGAATGAAGTTTTTCAAACTCTTTAGCTTCATGACCATCAAATGTTCATACTTTGAAATCCTAATACAGGATCCATATTAGTAGACCATCCATCATCCAAGTGATATTAAAAAGAAGTATTTTTCACTGCATTCAAAACATGCATTTTCAGTAAAGCTAGATTTGCTATGTAGATAACTCTCAAGGTTAGAGCTGAAATATACATTGTAGTTACAAGTTTGAATGTTGAAACTTGTATGTAAGACTGAAAAATGTGTATGATGGTTATCTAACATTTTTCAAGAGAAAATTGTTTGGAAACTATTTTGAGCAATGTATATCACTGTTATTTACGGAATACATCATTCATAGTTTCTCTTTTCTGTTTTCAGGTGAGGAGGATCACAGCAGAGACTGAGCCATGTGCATCGAGCAGGGGCACAGACTTGAGGAGCAGTGGAGGGAGAGAGGTATGTTTATCAGTTTTTCTGTTTTATGAAATAAAATGCATCTACTCCTGTTTACAGGCTTATTTTTTCACAATAGCATGTATATTGATAAGAATGCAGGAATACCCATCATGCATCAGTAAAGTAAGTGAAATCATCATACTATAGCTGTACTTGCAACTGTGATTAAAACTAAAAATGTTGAGCTATCATGTAGCACTGAGCCATTGTTTCAGAACACAAGTTTTGAACTGGACTCAACAACCTGAATAGCTGTTGGGTAGGTATATCTGTCACACATATTTTGAAGTGGATGCTTTGTATCTAACTTTTAGCATGTTTAGTATTGTTTATATATTTGTTACAGTTTTGTCTATACTCTGTAGTGAGTGATC
This sequence comes from Protopterus annectens, assembly GCF_019279795.1. NCBI lineage: Eukaryota > Metazoa > Chordata > Ceratodontiformes > Protopteridae > Protopterus > Protopterus annectens. The sequence continues at coordinate 1,688,605,392 of NC_056731.1, read as the reverse complement.
TGCTGTGCATAGTCTCTCTGTTTACAGACAGAATGGGTGTCTTCAATGTTAATGTTTGCACTGTTGTTTATAGACTGTGTGGCATGCTTTTCAATGCAACATTGTTATTGCACGTACCTATGATGCATTGGGTGTTTTTGTTAAAATGCAATTATAGCCTAGGTGTACTGATACTTGTGCAGATAGACATTTGTTTGTAGCAGTTTATAATCAGCAAGCATCTTTACGTTGTTTGTATTTTGCAGCCTACTAGTTGATAATAATTTTAGTAGATAATGCATACATTTGTACACATACAATACTGTTAGCACCAAATATATGATTCTCATATGTTGCAGGCTGTGGTGATTAAACATATAACATATTTGTTACTGCAACATTCATTATATTGATATGTGTTCAGCAAATTATCATGCTGCCTGTCTCAGATGGTTGTCATGTGGCTGGCCTATTGTCCACAATATTGTCATATCACTTTTTCCTAATTGTAGTAATGACACTTGTTGGCTATGTATATAAATAATTAGATGCTGACAGCACCATCTCTCATTGTGAGCATTCATGCATTCTTACAAAGCTAATGACCTGAGTGGGTGTCTCTCAGCCTATACAATTGTTCACTAAAGAATACTGATGACTTGTTAAAGAATAGGACATTTAATCACATGTATTTACAAGTTAACTCTGTCCATAATAGACATGTATCAGTCTCTGTGTAAATTTTCATCATATTCATATGAGGTTCTCCTATGATGTTCATGGGACTGTTCTGTATGATAGACATTTGCTTTTTATTTCTGTTGTGTTTTGGAATTAATCTTGACAGAGCATGGGATCTGTGGACATTCTCCTATCAGACAGCAATGAAAAATGCATACCAGTCCACTGCCACAATCTTCAGAGGATGACAGTGATGATGATGATGATGGCAACGATGATGAGGAACCTGGTCCTGCCTCTACCCAAGACATCATGCAAGCACCCCAAAGGAGATGACAACACAACAAAAATGAGACCATTATCAGGAAGAGATCCAGGAGGTTATGACCACTGTTCTGAATATGGATGAGGGACATAATGAGGTCCTTCTTTTGGGATATCATATGGGCTATCACCAGTTCATTCAGGGAGATAACTCATGAGGTTATTTGGGAGTCTCAGCCTCATCAGCCTGCTCCTTCTGGTTTGTAAGTATTGTCTGCGTGCTCCACTTGTGTTCTGCTACCAACATGATAATTGCCATTTAATTGATTAGACTGTATATGCCCTTTTGTGCATTATGTGTAATGTTTATGTGTTATCACCATGTGACACTTCTGTTGCAGTATTTGCATGACACACCTTCCTCCCATGCATTGTGGCAGATAACCTGCAGCTAGTGCTGCAAGTGTCAGCAACATATCAGCAACATGTTTTACTGGGGCAAATGAAAGACTACATATGCCATCCATACTCCATCACTAACACTATTTATATGGCATGGAATTGTGTTTTGCCATATCAGGTATGTACAACAGACAGACGTGTCATTCCACATGTGTTTTGGATGACAGTTGTTGTGATGTCCCACTGTCACAATGTGGTATTGTGTGCCATGGGTTGGCAATACTGATGCCATGTAGGACCATATACAGGTATATCTTGTCTATATGAAGTCCTCTTTTTCTGACTGCATCAAACAGCAATGTAACATTAATTTATACATGGTATTACAGATAATACTTTTTTTTAACAGTACATTATGCATGTTTGGTGTATGTCAAATTTCCACATTCATTACTTATTGATAAAAGTTTACAGCTTCTGCAAATAGTTGTTCACATAATTGAATGTACGTGTGTCTGCACATAGTCGGATGCACCCTGACACACAATTTTACCTTTGACATATGAACACTCACTGACTTACCACTGATGTGCTGTAATGATGCTTACAGGAGTGTCCTCTTCTCAATAATGAGCAGGGTGGTTGGCATGCATCTGTGTTTGTTTATTCAGCATTTGAATGACAGTATATGTGTATGTGCTTGTAAATCTTACCTTGCTTACCTATACATGTTGATGTTACATGAGTGCACATTACTGTGTATATGGGTTTTATACATGTTCAGATCTGTGTGCATCAGCAATCAATCTGGCCATTTGGCATACATTTTCCATTTGCTTAAATGTATTTCTTTTTGGCTTCTACAGCACCCAATGTGCTGTACACATGCATTTGCAGAGTGTTAACCTACTTTATACTACTTTACCCAGATGTGCTTCCAGGTTGTCTACCTCCCTTCATCTTCTTATTTTGATATTACTTTTGAGCATATGTTTGCCTTTGTTGGCGTTATTGGCCATTGCCATGTATTAGTCTGACACAATGAACATATGTGAAATGTATGGCCATTTTACAATGTTTGACATCTTCACACACATCACTGGCTACTGCTTGCAGTGCATACTTCTTCTCATTATATTTGTGTGTTACCCGGTGTACTTTTTCACATATGCACAAACTGATGTATGTATTATGCTGTACTATTACATTTTTGAAAATATTATTACGTCCTTGGTGTGTGTATATGTATTGACCTTGTTCAATTTAGGCCAATGACAGACATACATACATACACATCTACACCTGTGTGTTGGCTTTGACATGGCATATGTGTGTACATGTATGCATTCCATTACACATTTGTTTGGGTGGTGTGCTCCCACTTGTGCATGTCGCAGTCGTTTTTGCTTTTCTGCAGTACTTCTCCTTGGCATTGTGCTTGGTTGCTTGCAATGCATGGTTGTAAGTTTGAGTCTGTCCTCTGATGGAGTTATCTAGCATCATTAAACCTTCATTTGCTCATCTGTGATGTTGCTTGGTTTACACCTGCACTGCTAACAGACTAATTGGATATATGTTTATTTATCCAATTTGCACTGTAATCTTCATTTATTACTCTAGAACACACATCTAGCATTTGTCAAACACATCCAGGTATGACTGCCATACAGTTTGCAACATGCTGTAATGTGATAGTGCATACGTAGATATGTTTTTCTACATTTCTCCATGGCTGGTATGCATTCTTACCTTGTTTGTCAGCTTTCCATTGTCCGTATTTTTGCAGTGTGCCATTGGTGTACCTTACATGTCCTTACTGTTTATTTTCTACCTTCATCTGTCTTGTGTTGTATATCTGCTGCAATGTCCTTCTCCTCCTCTTTCCCTATTTTTACCGTTTGTTCAATTCTTAAGAAAAAAAAATGGGCCTATTCCCACCAAAAAATTGGGCCTATTCCCACCAAATAAAAAAAAATATTGCCCATGCTCCTTTGACTTTCTCTGAGATTTTTCTACTCCAGCATCCCTATTGTGTGTCCCTGTTCTTCACCCATACCCCAAACCTTCTTTTCCATCTCCCACTTTCCTTGGGTGTGCACATTACTTGTGCCCCCTATGCAAGTTCCAAACCAATTATTAGCTATGTTTAATAGGAAGCCTCCATATTTTATTAATACATGTTACAGAGATATCCAATGTTGTTCCTGAGCTTACTGAAAAAATAGCTGTCAATACATATTACACATGGCACTGCAGTTATGCAATACATATTTTATGTCAGTGGATGTATTACGGAATAGCCACAGTTGTCTATAACATTTCTGGGTATGTTTCAGAAAAATATATGTTACAAATGCCATGCAGTTTACATTGGGATACTTGGCATTTTTCTTTATATCACAACAGAGTCAGTTTTAATCTGTAGTTGTCCTTAACATTACTGAACAGATTTTGTTTTATATGTGTATATATATATATATATATATATATATATATATATATATATATATATGCATAACTATCAGGATGTTTAAATTGTGATCATATTTGCTTTACTTTGTTATTGTACAATGTGATTGGACAACCATTTCTCACTACTACTAAAGACTATTTGTGGATGTTTAGTGTGCCATTGTTACTGCAATACTCCATTGTGCACTGAGCTATTCTGAGTTTCTTCTAGTACATTTACATATTACAATGTTATCTGAAAATTTCACTCTGATATCAGTGTGATGCGCCAAAATCAGCAAACTTTGCAGAATCCAGCCCTGTATATACAGAGAGAGAGAGAGAGACAGAGTTGTGTATATATATATATATATATATATATATATATATATATATATATATATATATATATATCCTGGAGATGTACAAGAGCAGGTAAATTGATTTGATAGGTGAAGTTTTAGTTGTGTTTTAAATAAGTTTGCATTCTGAATGGATTTCAGTGGTAATGGGATACAGTTCCATAATTTAGCTACATTATTTGAACATAAAACATCAATTACAGTATTCGATGATTTGGTTATAGTGATCACTGATTTTACTGTGGAATGTAAAATTCGACACGGGAAGAGTGTTGTATTAAGTTGTTCAGAGCTGGGCAATTGTATGGCTTATAGAGGTCTGCATACTGTAGTTAGCTTAGAAAGAGATAAGTAATGTGGTAGTTCTAATCAGTTTAATTCTCTGCAGGATTGGCAGTGGTGTATTCAATTGTAGTTTACTGTAATTTTGGCTATTTTATTACAACATTGACCCTTCCACTAAAACCATGGCAAATAGTACATGGGTCTTGCAAAGGGAGGACATCAAGGCAATAAACACAGCTAGTATGTCCCTCCATAACTGACATCTTTTGGTTACAGTGATCAAATTCTTTAAATCTGGATTGCCTAGGTTTTTTTTATGTTCCTTTTGATCCTTAGACATTGTTTATCTTAATAAGAACTCTAACAACAAGAAAAAAAAAACAAGAAAAACCAGCAGCAATTCAAAATTTTGGCTATAACAACCACAAGCCCAAATATGGACTAGAACACTTGTAAAGAATACTATATATATATACATACACACACATATATATATATATATATATATATATATATAAACACAACCAATATACGCTATGCTAATATATTAGAATTAGTATCCTACTAGCTAGATAAAGAAGGAACACTGCACACCAGTAATATATAAGAACTCTAACAACAAGTATTACAACACTATCAATGTCAAAAATCACCAAAAAAGCTTGAGGAGAATCCTCTAAATTAAATGGATTCTTCTGACTATTTAGGGAAGACAAACACACATGGGGGAAGGGGAGCAGCCCTCTGTTAAATGGGCTGCCAAGAGCCCTCTAACTTAAATGGGATCTCGCTATGAAAGGGAAGCTCTTGAAAGGAAGATGGATAGATCTGACGAACGGGGGGACTAAACTTTCCTAACTATAACAACTAAGACTACTCTAACTAGTCGCACATGACAGAAAAACATGTTAGGAATACATTTTCTTTAAGAAAGTTTGGATTATGACAGAAAACAACTTTAAAGATACTACTTAGCCAAAGAGCCAGACAGAAGACATCTCTTTCACTTGAGCGGCAAACGAGATCTGGGGATATTCCATATGTATCATGGGATGGGGGTAGCCTCGAGCCAGTCAAAGCTCTCGAGCTTTTGTATTAGGCCGAGTCGGAACCAATGTTCGGTTCCAAACCCAACCAGCAAAATTAAGGCAAGATAGGACAACATAACATCTATAGGAATAGTAAATGCACAAAAAAGTTTTTAAAAATAGTATGTAATTTAAAAGGAAAGAGATAGTCTTGCACTTCCTCCATGGTAAATAACAGCTTTATAATAAATCCGGTGAACAAATAGTGAAGCAGCAGAATAAAATGCAGGTAAGAAAAAACATTCACATTTAGAAATAAAAATATTAAGGTACTCAGAGAAATGAAAAAGTGTTAACATTTTATATACCATATTAGCTAAAGCATGTTGCTGCAGCAGAAAGAAGTGCATTTTTCATCTAAATCAGGAGTAAGTTCTTGACTGATATTCCCATTTGGTAACCAATCAGGAACATAACAACATGAAATGCAAAAGAAAGTAAAATATTCACATTGATTAAGAAATATATAACTTACTGGATATAATGCTGGACATAGCAATATAGGGATGCTGACTGCTCACCACTAATTGGCCAACAGAGAACTGCCTATTAGTCCAAAGGTGATCATCTTTGATTCAGAAGCACAGTAGAGCTGCAAAATAAAAAAAAAAAAAATAATACATTAGCAACTAATTACCATATATCTCAGTCATGCAATGCTCTGTTAGACCTGATCTCTCTAGTATTCCTCTTACAAGCCCAGGCTTCCCAGTACATTTATATCAACATTATATATATATAAAAAAACAAACTTATTTTGTATAAACTAAAAGAAAGTTATTCAAATGCAAAACTGATGCTAAGTGCTTTCATTCTTTAATGATATCTAGAACTTCTTCAGAACTGACAACATTTAAAAAATGTTAGGTATAAGCAAGGTACACAAGGTAGAGAGAGAGATGTAACCATGACAACAGCATATAATTTCTGCGAACACAGTGAGGAAAACATTTACCAATCAGAATCTACACATTTTGTACAGCTGTACATACATTAACAAATATTAGAGTAAAGTAGTATATTTATTAAATAAAAAGAAAATGGCAAAAATCCCACTCCCCGCTGTACAATCGACAAACAAGTTCCAACGTTCAAAGTTCTGGGCATTTGATGTTGTCAGTTCAATGTTTTGAGTGTCGACTATTCCTACATTCTAAGGTAGACTCCACTGTAGTAGTACAGGTGCTATCCAAAGTGCACACACACACTATAGCAATAGCACTTCAGCCCTGAATATAAATGTGATACTGGCATGCTAAAATCGAATGCCAGTATCTCTGATTAACATCTGCCGATCATGCCCCCTGACACCTTGTGCCCAGGGCAGCTGACCCCTTCTGTCCATCCCAGCTATGCTTCTGCATAAGAAGCACACAGATTTACACAGACACACACACACACACACACACACACACACACACACACACACACACACACACACACACACACATGCAGAGGGAGTTCTGCTGTGCCTTTCAGCAGCAGCACTCTGAGTAATGATGCATCCACAGGAGTAAATGGGTTTATGCTGTCTTAATTGTGATATAAGTTTTTCCTCCTTGTGGACAAACTAACTCAGTAAAGCCATTCTCTAAATAATTTTGCCACATTATTCTAGTGTCAGCATAATTTCTGAGACATAGTACTATATTGATATTTAGTATTAATAAGGTTATACAAGCTGACAACTTACTTCTCTACTATGAAATATATTAAACTGTGGATGCAGCCATTACCAATATCCTTAACAAAATGTATAATGCTTGTTGCAGCTTGTTTTGGATAGTTTGCTGTTTTTAATGCAGCATCAGACTTTTCCTACACTGTTCTTGTAATTGTGACTTCACACAGTATTATTTGCATGGTGAATGCTGAACTGCTATTTATTATAATGTTGGTTGAGGAAGTCTTTTAAATACATATCCATGAGTAATTTCTATAGGAAATCCTACGCCACTTAAGAAAAAAAATATATAAGCTACAGTAACCTATATTTAAACTATATGCTGGGCAAAAGATGTCACATGTAACATATCTGACAGCCCATCTTAGTAGCATTTCACAGTTATCATATTCTGCTGTTAATGTGTGCGCAGAAGAAAGTAACTGGAAACATAAACCAAGTATAAGTGATGGGACTACATGCAATGATGGCCAAGCAACAGATCCTAGAATAAGACATTTAATTATCTCTAAAAATTGCCACACCAAATACAGACTATACTAATGATTAAGCTTCTTTTCTGATTTATGCTAAGTGTCTACCAAGCAAAGAGTTTGGATACAATCAACACAAGAATAATATAGAAAATGTGGCAATAATCAGAATTTCTCCTGTTACACAAAGCACTCCGGTCTCTGCTATTTTATCAAATGATTAATGCCATGAAATGAAACAAATGGCATTTAATGCCCCTTTAAATGCACAAGTAAGAAAGCACAGAGAAAAACCTCTACTCCCATTTAGCCAGCAAACTGAATGGGCATCTAAAGGTAATGTAGCACAGGCATATAGGAACACAAAGTGTACACTCAAGTTCTCACCTTTTAAATATTGCCATCAGAATATACTTCCTTTCTGAAACATCACTGATTACACCATAAATGAGTCAAATGAAGGATCACAGTTTCTTCCTTCACTCTTCTTAGGGATACATGGGAAACATATTTGCTGCAAGAGTTATCTGACAATGATTTTTGGGTCACATAACTAAACAATTAGTAACAGCACTTTCATTTTAAAATACTACGAATAAAAAACTCAGCTTGCCCAGCATAATACATCTTAATAGAAAACATTATTGAAATCTTAAGCATAAATAATTAGTTTTCCCATTGCTCTAACTGATGCTGTCAGGCTTTGCTCCACTTTCTGAAGTCACTAAATGTCTGCCATTTAGTCTAGGAGGTCTATACAATAAATATATTTGTTTCTGATTGAATAATTGTGGGGTTCCCTTCTGACTGTTAGGCCACATATTAAACAATCTCTTAAGATGAACTATAAAATCAGGCTATACTTTTCCTTAAACCAGCATTATATCTTTATTCACATAGAAAGGATCAAAGCCTACTTTAAATATATATATTTTTAATTTTGGCTCATCACATGGCACATTCATTTACTCAGATAAATGAACCAACTTGTATTTTATAAATGTTATTATAGACATATTTAAATGGCATAGTTGTTCCTCATATTGTTCTCCATACTTCTGTTTCTAGTGATGGACCTTCTCGCCATTGTGTGCACCTTCAGTTTACTATTACTGATATTGTACTATCCCATACTGCTAAAAGTCCATACAGAAAGGCTATCTTTTTGAATCACAATTTATCTGTCTACCTAATTATAGTTAAAGAAAATCAAACAGTGGGATATCTTGGATGTGGAGACATTACATTTATGTTCTGTGTTGTTTGGCAAACATTATAACTAACATTTTCCAGTTCCAGAAATATTTTTAGTGCTATATCAGAATTTGGTGTAGGAATAGAGCATGCATGAGATTGTGACTTCATATGGTTATATTCAAATGCACCTGCTATTTATAATTTGATTTCAATATTGAAATTAGGTAAATCCACACAATAGTTATAACTCTGTAATTCAGGTAAGCATAAGTGGAATTTCCTTATCCTTTAATAATTAAGGTAAAAGGCTGGCAATTTAATTTGTGTAGATATAGAAGTCCTTTTTTTCCAAGTTTGCAAGTTTGAGAGTAGACCAATAGTTCTAATCCTGCAGAATTAGGCAGAATGCAAAACTTTGATGATGTGTCATAGCTCCCTGCATAGCAAATTGGAAATAACTGCTTCTGGATTGTATTGTGTTCCTGCAACGTTGACAGCACATCAGTGTTTGAAGCTGTGATCATCCGGGTGTATTCTGATTTAATGCTTTATGCAAGTTATCCAATGATTTCTATTCAAATACAGATTGTTGATCCACAATTAAATGCCAAAGAGTGCAAAAAGAGCAGAACAAAATAAAGGGCTCCCTACATAGATTCTGAGCAGTTTTGATTTGATTATATGTTTCTACACATATCTCTTACAGAGGCTCATAAAGGAATCAGAACTGATTGGACATTCCATCCATACCTGCCACTGTGACCTTGTGTTTTTGCACATCTAGGTACTGAGAGAACAAGAGGAAAGTGCCTTGAATAAAGATCTCAGAATGTCTTGATAAGCTGACAGTCTGTCTTACTGAATGGCTCATTTGTTACTATTAAATATATGCACCAGCTGTTGAAATCTGCATGGAAAAGAGGAGCAGTTGTTGCTAAACGTCTGCAGCCAGAGTGCTTTCCCTCACTATCTTTGCCTGTATCAGAGTGACAAGACAGTAGATGCTTTAAAAAATTTAACTAAGTAGGTAGGGTAGACTGAAAACCTTTTTCAGGTACATCCCAGGCTACATATCAGTCTGCTGTAATGGAAATTAAATGTGTTATATGCTGCAAAAGTTATAGATCATAATAATAACTCACAATTCATTCATATTATGAATAGAAATAGAGAGCTAAGGAAATAAATAGCAAACAATGCATGCATAATGTAAACATAACATTTTGAAACTACTAGAACATTTTAAGGGGATACTAACATATGGCATAGATTATATTTCTAGAGCAGATTATATCCTACATACTAATAAATCTAGTGCAGACTATATCTAGACACAGAGTTCTACTACAAACTATTTTCAATATGATGCCTTGTTACCACACATAGATGATGCTGTAAGAGTAAGAAACTCAGGCACTGACAGCTGAAAATGAAAACTGTAGTTTATTAGCCGTTGTAAACTCACATAATTTTAATTTATTTTGTTCTTCTTGCCAGTTGTTACAGTCAAATTTTCTAACTGAGTTTCAAAGGCATAACTGATTTCTGGTAAGAATTATGATGTAAAATCTGTCAGTCTTCACAAAAGTTGACAGAAAGCAGTCAAGAAATAATAAATATCAGAAAATGTATGACAAGCAAAGCTCTCTTTTTTGTTATTTATTAATATTTAATGTGTCCCTGATTTTGCATGCTTCTATTTATTAGCTTTGCCTCTGGCCATGTTTATGGTTTTAGGAATTTAAGAATAATGTTTGCAATAGCTTGATTACAGATTGCATAGTGGAATGGTATGCATTTGTAAAAGTGTAAAACAGAGGTAAGGGATGGATCACTGTGTGATCATTTTTGTATGTGAGACAATGGGGAACATTAGATGGACAATAGTGTCTAACTTGTAGGCACAGTAAGTTTCACTAATGACACATGTATGACTGTTGCATAACAATATCATTACACATCTTGTATCCAAAATGCATGGTTTCCTTCTTGACTAGGATAAACATCTTTACTGTGCTAGTGTTGATAATTCTGGGACCTCCCCTGACTCGCTGAACCAAGTTCTAAACTGTGGTATAACACTAGCTTTCCTCTTATAGTAGGTATGCCAAACTCAGCCTACAACATCCAGAGCACTGAACAAACACACACATAAAACCTAATGGTGCAGGTGAAAATGTCAGCAGATGATAATGGTCTAGTATTAAAAAAGGCAAACAAGTGCCATTTCTTTTTATATATACACATTTCACGTTCTAAAGTTAACAAAGGAGTAAAGCAGACAACTACTTTTTTTTCTGTTCACTGCCACAAACCTGACCTTTTTTCAAACCAAGTGCAAGTGGTGATTATTATATGTAGGAATGGATATGGAGTGGAGCCCACAGATGTAAGTGAAGGAGGTTTGTTCCTACATAAATCATTAATTAAAAAAAAACTGTGCTTGAGTAAAATGTTCACAATTTGTTCGCAGCCTTCCTTCTTTAAACACAGACTGCAAATGAATAAATTGTATGAATGAAAAAATGTTTTTCTCATCTCATAAAACAAGATACCTCAAATTTTTGTTAGAGCTACTGACAATTTAAAATATAACTTCAGTATGGTAGTGCTGTGGACAGACTAATCAAAGTAAAAATAAAGCCTCAGCTGAAGCATCAGCTGAAACAAGTACAAATCGACAATACTTCCTAGAGCTGAGAAATAAAGCACAAAAACAAATACATAATGACAAAAAAAGTTATTATATCCAGCTACAAAAAGCTCACCATAATAATCCACTAAAAGTCTGGTCCACAATCTACCACATTCTCCAATCAGGCAAAATCACCTCCCCAAACCCTAACACCGAGGGTGATAACAATGATATTACCACCAAGTTTAATGACTATTTCACCTCCTCCATCCAAAAGTTATGCAACAATTTCCCCAATACTACTACTACTACTACAAATACCCCCTAAAGAAAAAACTGTCACCATAAGACCAACACCCAATTCTCTCTCCAACCAGTTCCAACTGACCTAATTTGTAAACAGTTTGCCAAATTGAAACCCACCACTCTCGCTGCTGATAAACTCCCTGCTGATTACCTGAAGATTTCCACCTCTGCCATCACCTATCCTATTTACATACTCATCAATAGATTCATAGCTGAACACACTGCCCCCTCTCTCTGGAAAATTTCTTATGTCACCCCCCTACAAAACAGTGGATCCTCGACAGAACTTAGTAATTATCGCCCCATAGCTATACTATCTCCCCTATCAAAAATCTTAGAAAAATGTGTACACAACCAACTACTGAATCATCTTCTTCAACATAATCTGTTAGCAAATTCGCAACATGGATTTCGGCCAAACCATAGTACCACCTCTGCCCTTATATTCTTTACTGAACACGTCAACCAACAAAGACATCTCTGTAACTTAGTATCTGTTGTCTTTCTAGACCTGTCAAAGGCATTTGACACAGAATCCCACTGCAAATTACTATCGAGTCTCTCTGAGCTCAATCTGGATAACTCCTCTCTATTCTGGTTTAAAAATGATCTGTCACTCCGGCAACAAGCTGTTAAATGGCATAACTCTCTCTCCCCTCTCCTCCCAGTGGGACAAGATGTTCTGCAAGAATCCATTCTTGGTCCCTTACTATTTTCCATCTTTACCAATAACCTCTCCTTGGCTACCCAACAAACTAATATAGTACAGTATGCTGATGACACCAGCTTTATTTGCTCAGCCTCCTCTCTACAGTTACTCCAAGACAGAACCCAGGAAGCCTTCACTACTGTAGAAAAATGGGTAAATTCCTCCCAACTCATACTAAACCCATCTAAGACCCAACTCACGATCTTCCACCCATCTAAAACTTTCACCCCTACCCCGCCATTCTCAATAACATCCTCCAACAATACCCCTATCACACCAGTAACCCAAGCCAAGCTACTAGGTAACTATTGACGAAAACCTAAAATTTGGCAAACATATACCACTAACAATTGTCAAAGTTCATAAAAAACTAGGCTCACTCTACTGCTCCATGAGCTTCCTCACACAGGAATCTCAAAATTTGCAACCTGTTCAAAACTTGGATATGTTCCTGTACAGAACAAGACTAATTTCACCTCTTCCTGACTTTCAACATCCTTAAATCACAGGTGTACTGCATAGTTTCACTTAGTGCATAGTACTGTGAACCAGGTGTTTAGGCAACATTTATAGTTATGATTTCTAGTTTATGACTCTTGTTTGTCTCTGGAAACTTCTTTTTGAATTTATGTTCAAGCAATTGTATATTTGTTGTATGATATCTTGTTTAATTGTTTCTCAATATTCTAACCACTGTATGCCACATCAATTGTAAAACTCTGATTTTTACTCCTTTTATATGTTCTTTGCTCTTTGTACAAAATAGCTATGTTTATATATTATTTTTATTATTTTTATTATTTTTTTATAATTTTTTACTGTGTAATTAGAGCTTTTCTCCCCAGGCCTTCGCTGAAAATGGTCACCTTGTGTCCATTTGCACTAACCTGGTTAACAAATGGAGAATAAAATAAAAATAAAAATAAAAAATAAATAAACTGGGACAAAGGATCTGAACTGTCTAGACATAGTAAGGCTTTGCTAAGTTTAATGCTACTGGCTGCCAAACAAGAAATTACTAGAAAATTCAAATCAACAACTAAATCAGCTATTATACAACGGCTCCCCCATTAATATTCAAAAACGTGCACGCTGATTGGTCAGCGTGCACATTATAAATCAGAGTTATAGTAATGGAAAAAGGTCCGGTCGCCCGGACTTTTTCCATTACTATAACTCTTTTTTTAACAGCAATGGAGAACGCAAGATCTCTGTTGCTTCACACTGTCTCTCTATGTTAAAGGAGTTTAACATAGCGAGACAGCTTTAAAAAAAGCAACGGAGATGCTCTGTTGCTTTTTTAAAGCTGTCTCACTATGTTAAACTCCTTTAACATAGCAAGACAGTTTGAAAAAGCAACGGAGCTCATGCTTTCTCCGTTGCTTTTGCCCACAGCTCTGATGTACTGCGTAGGCATACGCATGCGCAGTACATCAGAACTGCCGCAGAATACAAGACAGCTGCGGAAAGGCAGCAAGAAGGCATTATACAATGCCATTATTTAAGAAAAGTAATTATTTTTTTCTTAAATAATGTCATTGTATAATAGCAATAACCCACTTCTGGATGTGGGTAATGCTGGATTTACCCACGGTTGGCTTTGTTTGGCCACTTAGGCTTTGCCCTTGTGACCAAACCACACCAACCATGGGTAAATCCAGCATTACCCACACCCAGGTGTGGATTATTGCTATATTATTGTAGTGCTGAAAATTGTAAAGGAGATAACAGAACTGGAGGTGAGAACATTAGAAAAGGAAAGAAGAAAATTAGGTAGAAATAAATGGAATTTGTGTAGTATATACAAAGAATAATGCTCATGAGGAGAAGGAGTGAGGTTTATTGGAATGCTGGAATTAAACTGCTTATGTAATGCTAGTATGAATGGTAATTGTTAAAAAATAAACAGTGTATATTGAATGGAAATGATGGAAGTGTCACTGTTTTTTTTTCTTTACTTTTCTTTTCTATTAATACATATATACCTATGCAATTATGTAATCTGTGATTTAATAAAGATACTTAAAAAAGGTTTTCTCCACCACCAAAGTTCAAAATCATCAGTTTTCCAGTGTATAGTCTTGCAGTTCAATCCTCATAGCTGCATGTTACTAGGGGAAAAAAACATAGCACTGAAAATAAAGGCCTTTCACAATGTGATACCTTTGATCGTTAAAGTCATAGCCAGTTTTGCCATTGTTTCGCTTCCATTCTTTGTTGTTTTTTTTTTTTTTTTGGCTATGATCGCTGAGGCCAAAAAATAAAAATTTCTCATTGCCTGTACTTTTTCCTCATCTTTTTTCAAAGGAATGATGGGGTAAGATAACATAATTTTAGCTATTTGTTTATGATGAGCAACATAACAGCTTTTATACTTTCTACTTTTGCCTTCATCAACAAGCTCTCTAACTCTTTTTCCCTTTCAGCTATAAGGGTGTTATTATCTGCCTAACCAAGTTTGTTAATATATCCCCCAGCAATTTTGGTTAATGATTCTGATTTATCTAACCAAACATTTTGTGAGATATAGTCAGCAAATAAATTAGGTTGGCCACGGTGGTGCAGCGGTTAGCGTTGCCGCCTCACAGTAAGAAGTTCTCTGGTTCGATCCTCAGCTGGGGTGCTTTCTATGCAGAGTCTTCATGTCCTTTATGTGGGTTTCCTCCCAAAGGCATGCTATAGGTGGATTGGACACTCTAAATTGGCCCTAGGTGTGAGTGTGTGCCTTCTGTGGAAGGTTGGGCACCAGGCTGGCAACTCAACACCATAAAACTCCCCTGCCAATCATGAGCAGACAGGTGATCTGCTGTGACAACCCCTAACCAGGAAAAGCTGAAAGAAGAAGTCAGCAAATAAATTGAATAAGTAGAGTGACAGTATGCAACCTTGTTGAATTAATTTCGCCAGTCTTGAACTAGGCAATATTTCATATTTAGTTTTAAATTTTGCTTCTTGTTCTATCTACAGATTCCTTAAGATGCAAGTAAGGTGACCTGCTACCTCTGTTTCTCTAAGCACTAGCAACAATATATGTGGTCCATACAACCAAAGGCTTTAGAGCAGTTAATAAAGCAGAAGTAAAAGTTCTTCTGGAACCCCTTTGCTTTCAACATTTATTTTATTTTAGTTTAGTTTAGTTTAGCTTATTTGTCTTAATTTCACTTATTTTATTTAGGTTTGTTTACTGAGATTGTGTCTTGATTAAAATTTAAGTTATTTCAGAGACACCCCAGATGAGTACATCACAGCAGAATAGTTAATAAAAACAAAAGTGAATTACAAAATGGTAGAAGGCAGTATAAGACATGTCAGCAAATAATCATTCACTAAGATGAGATACTGGCAATTTGATCTGGGTATGTCTGCCCTTTCTCAAATCAGTTTGCACATTTTATAGGCCTTGGTTCATATGCTGAAGACCAGGGGAGCTCGCAGGATTTTTGCAGGGGGGGGCGCAAACAAACCCAGAGCCCTACACTCAGCCCCCCCACTCAGCCCCCCCCCCCATGCAGCTATTCCAATGTCCCATTACTTGGCTATTTCTCCCCAGTTGCCATAAACATTGTTTAAAACTCTCAGTGTGCATACTGTTTTATGCTTTACTTCTTCAATGATTACAGATATTTGGATTTAATTTACAACTTTTATTTCAAAATCTATAGCACAGACACTGATAGACATTTGCTAAACAAAGCAATAGTCTTATAATGAAAACAAACTTAGCATTAAAACTTCTCTACCTTTGAAACACACATTCACTGAAACAGCATTAAAACCCACATTAAAAGAAAATGCATCTGGCCAGTGGCAGGTTAAGTTTACCTTTGGGCTCTTTTAAAATCATAGGCTCCTTGCATACATTCTTAGGGCCATGCAAAAGTTCTTTGATTCACCTTCCTGATTGAATTAATTATAATATATAATAATTGAATTATAGCCCTTGTATAATACAGCACCACCTGTTAGAGTGTTTTAAATGTATAGTTTTGAACATTTTCCCAGTAAGCAATGAAACAAAACACATGAACCAATAATGAAAAACTGTCAAATTCAGAACATTTCAACCATAAAAGGCCACTCAAACATCTGTCATTAGAATCCACCAATATCAGTCAATATGTACAATCTCTGCAGAAGTAAAAGTCATCTGAATAATTTCACATTAAATAGATCTAAAACTAATGAAGATACTGGGCCGGATTCAGGAAGGCTTGCACGGAGTCTAAGAGTAGAGTAAGACTCCAGACAGCCAATATGTCTGCCGAGCAATCCAGGAACAGCAGGCAGGGGCGTGTATAAGAGCTCCTAAAACTACTCTGGCACGGACAGTGTTATGTTATGCAAATTACCTCATTTACTGCTAAAAGCTATGCAAATGAGGTAAATTTGCGATCCAGGAAACATTAACCTGTCCGAGTAAGAGTAGTGTTATTTGCAGAAATGTACTCCATTGGTAACGGAGTACCGTTCTGCAAATAGCAAAATGGAGCTATGACAGCTCCAAATAAAGGATGCATCCAGTTGAGGAAGCATGCCAATGGCCAAATATAAGGCCATTGGCATTTTTATCTGTTGCAAAATAATAAAAAAAATTTTTTTTCTCCGATGTTTAAGCGTAGTGCAGCGCTGCACAAACATGCGGCGCTCTAAAAACCAGAAAAAAAAAATAAAAGCCAAAAATAGTCATTTTATTAAAAATATTCTTCTGCCATGCAGGAGAATGGCAGGCTGAAGACAACATGGCTACTGAGTAGTGGTTGCTAAGGGGGGAAGCTCAGTCTGAGAGATGTAACCAAGAATTAGTAGGCAATCCTATGCAAATGAGGATAAGGATAGTGAATCCCAATTTTCCCTGCCACGTGAACCATGTCCCTAGAGTGTAAGAGTAGGATTAGGGGAGTAACAGAGTAGAAAATAGGTAACATCATGAGGGGTATGTATCAAAGACTGTAAGCTTATTGGAGCAGAGTGGCATGTGTTTGCTGTAAGTTACTCAGGACTGGAAGAGGCGTGTCTACAGTTGTCTTAACTGAAACCCAGAAACCGAAGATGTACACCGTGGATATCGCTAAAGTTTCTTGCAAAGATGCTTACACTGTGTGCGCGCGTGTGCGCACCTGTAAACCCGTCTAAGCCTGTGTGCGTGTGTGTGTGCACCCGTGTAAGCCTGTGTAAGGCTGTCTAAGCCTGTGTGCATGCATGTGCACCTGCCTAAGCCTGTGTAAGCCTGTGTGCGCGCGTGTGCACTCGTGTGCCCGTGTTTGCGCTTGTTTGTGCGTCGCTGCCCCCTATGGAAACAGAAAGTGAAAAGGAAGGAAAAAAAGTAGTAGGAAGTTAACCAAGGAGAACTAGCAGAGCTGCCAGGTGAAATCAATCAGAATCAGCCAATTACACAGGCAGTACATTAGCCCAGCCCAGCCCAGCACTTAAAACTCTGCAAACAACATTCCCCCATGTTTTTCTCAGAAACACTGCAACACTGCAGTCTACAAAGAGAAGTGAAAACTTAAAAAGCTTAACTGAGACAAAAAATGTTAGGGGCTACCATTGCTATTATAAGGCAACATGTGCAAGATGCTGAGGGTGGTGCCATTGCGAATGCTGCTGAGCAACCCACAGTGAGGAGACGGAGAAGAGTGTACAGACCCAGGGTAACCTACCAGGGGCTACATGAGCTGGAGATAGTGGAGTGCTATAGAGTAAACAGAGACCTCCTGCAGCAAATTGTTGAGCTGTGCAGGCCACGTCTCACACACAGAACCAACAGAGGGGAACCCATCCCAGTGGAAACCAAGGTATGTGTTGGCCTAAGAATACTAGCAACAGGTACCTTCCAGAGACCAACTGGTGATATGATGGGGATTTCACAGGCATCAGCATCCAGGGTACTGCACCAGTTCCTGAATGCCATGTCAGCACATGTCGGTGATCATGTATATTTCCCCAATTCCCATGAGGTATTGGCCAGCAATATGTGTCTCTTCCAGCAAATAGTGGAATACCCTGAGGTAGTGGGTGCAATTGACTGCACGCACATACACATCAAAGCACCAGCCGGTGAGCAGGGTAGGGCCTACATCAACCACAAGGGCTTCCACTCCATCAACTGCCAGGTTGTGTGCGATGCCCAGGGCATAATACTGAATGTGTGTGCTGACTGCCCTGGAAGCTACCATGATTCCCATATCTGGCATCTGATGCAGCTGTACCAGACATTTGCCAATGGGGACATCCCTGAAGTCACCTAGTGGGGGATGCTGGATACACACTGGAGCCCTGGCTGATGACACCCATCAGAAATGCACACACACCTGAACAAGAACTCCATAATGAGGCACATGCACAAACACAAAATGTAATCGAGCGTGTGTTTGGGATGCTCAAGTCATGGTTCAAGTGCCTGGACACATCTGGTGGAGCCTTGCAGTACTCACCAACTACATGTACCCAAATTGTCATGGTATGTGCCATGCTACACAATATGATCCTGCGAAAACAGCTGCAGCAGGAACAGCATGGAGCAGGACCAAACAGCCCCCCACCATTGCCAAGGGCTGCACAGGCACAGTGTGACTTGGAGGAGGAACAACCTGAGCCTGCCCCAGTAGGCAGAAGGAGGCATGCCAGTATGCCTTGGCCTTGGCAAAGAGGCAACGCATAGCACATACACTGGCTCAGTAGGAACCCTGGAAATTATACCTCTCTCTGACTTGCACATAAAATAAAAGGGATGCCTAACTTGACACTACCTGTTTCCAAACATGTATAGGGAGTGTAGTATGTGCATCCAACATAGGCAGCCCTGCAGCACCACCTGAGGCATGATTGCCATGTTTTAAGCAATATAAAGCAGTGCTAAGCAGCTTTTACCAATATTTAGTATATGTAAACAAAATTGCCCGTGCTAACTAGCGCAATGTCAGGCAACGTTGAGCAATGTTAGGCAAGGTCGGGCAAAGTTGAGCAAAGTCAGGTAAACATGCTCATATTTGCTTTACTGTCCTTTAAGCTGTCTGGTCTGCCCAGCATGAAAATAAAAAGTAGTGACAGGGCTCGAACCCAGGATACTGTGCACTATCGTCACAGTACTGAACCACTAAGCCATGGTAGCATTCTGGTGGCGCAGACACAGCAGGACAATTGTACACTAATGCAAACACAAAGAAATGCTGTAACATAGCCCTAAAGAGGCATATGGGTAACCTCCCCCACAGGCCTATGCAGACAGAGAACATCAGGCCAGGCAGTGTGATGTGGGTTGTGTAGGCTATGAAGTCACAATCTAATATACGTGACATTGGATGCTAAGATGTGTAGTACAGTAGTATGCCTCAAGCCAGTACGATAAGCAACAGTACAGACTGAAATGGTGTGCCGTACATAGCAGTGCAGGCATAGCAAATGTGTATAAGTGTCAGGTGAACCCCTCATCCTATGTACACCCACAGTAACAATCAGGTGTGCCCTCGGGTAGAAATGTACAAAGAAGCGTTCCCCCCTGTATGTAGAAATGTTGATAAGTCTATGCAAAGTGTCTCATGGAAGCCCTGCAGGCACAGCATGATCCCTGTTGATCTATGACACAAAGGTGAGCCCTGCAGTAAAAATACAACTTGATTTTCCATACACATATAGTATAAATGTCTATACCGGGTGTGCTCACACACTCCAACAAATGTAGTGGATTTCATTCAGCATCACACTGAAAGGTCATACTGGGCATGCTCACACACTTAAATAAACGAAGCAAATGTCAGGCAACAACATACTGAAAGGTCGTACTGGGCATGCTCACACACTTGAATAAACGAAGCAAATGTCAGGCAACAACATACTGAAAGGTCATACTGGGCATGCTCACACACAAATAAATGAAGCAAATGTCAGGCAACAACATACTGAATGGTCATACTGGGCATGCTCACACACTTAGGCTAAATACGGAGGTGATAATAAGGGATCTATGGACAAATGTAGATAGTCATCTCTACTTCCAGAAACACATTCACAAAGTTGTCAGAAAATCATGGTATGTGTTCACACAAACTGCCAAGGTCTGTGCATGTAGGTCAAAGGAGGTTCCCACTACTCATCAGTCATCCGACTCATCAGAGAGTACCACAACACACTTGCGATGAATCTGACTAGGGACGTTCAACAGCCAGAAAGACCACTGAAGTACCCTAACAAGAGGATTACTGGCCTCAAACAGTTGCCCCATGCAACAAGACTGAATGTAACCCTATCTGTACTCTGTTGCATACTGTCTACTCAGGAGATCTCTGCCCAACAGACAGGTCCATGTCATGGCTACACTCAGATCTGTTCTGAGTTACAGCTCAATGGCACTAAATATACAGACCCAACTGATATTACCAACATCCTGGCAGATAGGATCAGTGTTAACTTTACCCCCCTCTCACCCATGACAGAGCACATCTCTGTAGTGGAAGACTGCAAAGTTGCTGTCATCATGGCTGCAAAGGTAAAAAACACTCTCCAAAGCCAGTATCACAGAAGCCATGGGACCAGATAACTTCCCAGGCTGTGTTCTACACAAACCACAGAACGAACAGGTACCACACTGACGTACCATGTGCAGTCATAGCCTCACCTCATACTTTGTGCCTGCTGAATGGTGCACAGTGACGGTTATCCCACTACACAAGGGTGGAGACACCACAGACCCCAGGAACTAGTGCCCCATTAGCCTAATGAGCCTGCTCTTCAAGGCCATGGAATGTATCATCATACAACTTATAAAAAATTACATTGGTAATCCCCAAACCCTGGACCACAACCATGTTGGGTTTGTAAAATGCAGATCATGTCTCCAAAACCTGATAGATGACATTGAAGCAGTCACCAGAACCATAGACAAGGGTAAGGTGGTTCTCACAGCCTATGTAGATCCTACCACGGCTTACAACACCACCCCACACTCTGGAAATATAGATAAACCCACTAAACTAGGTATAAATTGCTATGTAACAAGATGGGCTGCCAACAGGCTTACTGACAGAACACACACTGTGAAAGTAGCAGATTCCAAGTATGACTTTGGACCAGTGATGAGTGCAGTACCACAGGTTCCAGTCCTGTGTCTTGTCCTGTTTAGTATCTACTTCTCTGGAGTAACTTTAACATGGAAGGTCTGTGGCTACTGAAGTTTCCCAAGGACTGCAAACTAGGAGCCATAATTGTAAACACTAAAGATGTGGACATCCTACAAAAGGGCCTCACTGAGACAGATGGCTGTTGTCAAAGCCATGGGCTCTATCTCAATGCCAAAAGGTGCATTGTCATCCCCTTTGTTAAAAACTCTGTAGCCAAGAACTACAACATAGGCGGTAGTATACTTAACACTGAAAGTGTGACAAGAGACCTTGGGTCACAGATGGACAGTGGACACAACTGTGATAATCACATCCCCACAGTAGTCAGGAAACCCTCCTATGTGGCACACCTCATCACAAAATGTGTCTCATGCAGAATAGAAGAGGACATTGTTCTCCTCTACTCATCACTCACTAAAACTATAATAGAGTACAACGCCACTTTTGCTATGTACCTCACAAGACAACTACAACAACTGGAAAGCCTGCAGCAATACCTCACAAAGAGCATTAGTGGCCTGAAATACATGCCATACACAGACCTTCTCAAAATGCTCCATCTAAAACACTCACAATCCCTCTGACCTTCAGGTTAGTGGCACAGCATGAGTCATCAGATTGTAGCCTGCTATAGATCACCTACCTTGTCTCAGGAACCTCACTCAGTATTCCTGAGAACAGTGGAAAATATAAAGGTCCTATCAAACACCATTATATGAGGAGATTACAACTACCCAAACATTGAGTGGGAGAATTACTCATGTACAATGTCCTTTGCCCAATGTTTCCTAGAGTTTAAAAACTCTAACACCCTGGAACAGCTGGTCACCATGCCCACTAGAGGTGACAACATACTGGACATGATCATCACCAACATGGGGTACCAGTGTTCCACAACAGAGATAAACCCCTCGCTGGTAATATCAGATCATAAAGTAATCACACTGGACATCCACATCCCCCCCCACCCAGTCAATGAAACCACTGTGAAGACATTTTCAAAAGCAAACTGCACACTTCCCAAGACCAAAGTGGAAAGTTACAAAGCTCTCTTGATATAGGATAATGGTATACAATCTGCCGAATCATTTACAAGTGCATCCTATGAGCATCTACAGGGATGCATGGATCAAGACATCACAAATAAAACCAAGATGCACTCATCCAAAAATAAGAAAACAATCTGGTGGTCATTTCCCATAAATAAGCTAGACAACAGAAGGAGGAAAGTAACACATAATAGAGCCAACTTCACTAAAGGAAAGGCATCACTGATCATTATTAGGAAGAAACAATGATTGTTCATAAAATAATCCAAGGACAGTTTCTAAAGACAAATTTCCAAGGAATGTAAGAATAACAACCATAAAGCCTTCGGTAGCTATACCAAACATGTAGGTGTCAACTTCCAAATATGCTGTCAGCTACTGACAAATGGCAAGAAATACACTGAACCAACTTTCATTGCCCACATCCTGGGGGACAAGTTCAGTGTAAACTTCCCCCCATCACCACCAAAAGGGCCTGTGTCCATCACAGAAGGATGCAGAGCCCCAGACTTCATGGACATGCAGGTAAAGACAGCCCTCTCCAAAGCTAAGAACACAGCATCAATGGGACTGGATGGTGTCCCAGGCTGCGTCTTACACTAGGCCCAAAAGGAACTACACCCTCACCTACATTCACTGTCCAGACTCAATTGTACCACAGGCTATGTACCCAAAGAATGGCATACACTAACAGTCATCCAGCTCCACAAAGGGGGTGCCACAACAGAACCTGGAAACCATTGCCCTATATGTCTACTCAGCCTGGTCTACAAAGCTATTGAGCAAATTGTCATGGAACCCATAAACAGAGACATTGGGGACCTCCAGACACTGGACTCTACACAACCTTGCCTTGTTAAAGGCAGATCCTGCCTCCTAAACATAGTTGACTTATTTCAAACAGTTAACAAGGACATAGGTGGAGGTGAAAGTAGTCCACACAGCCCACCTGGACCTCACTAAGGACTTTCTACACCATTCCCCACTCTGTCATCATGGACAAGCTTACCAGCTTGAACATTAACAGCTATGTCACAGGATGGGTGGCCAAGTGGCTCACAGATCAAACACACATGTTCAGAGTTGCGGGTGCCATGTCCGACTCTAAGCCAGTCACAAATGGCATCCCACAGGTCTTGGTCCTGGGACCCCACCTGTTCAGTAGATACTGCTCAGAGGTACAGGCAAGCATGGGAGGAGTATGGCTGAACAGGTTTGCAGATGACTGCTAACTGTGGCCCATAATCGACTCTACAGCTAACACACACATCTTCCAGAAGGGTCTTACAGAGACAGATACCTGGTGTCAAAACAATGTCCTCAAGCAGAATGCCAAAGAATGCATAGTCATCCCCTTTGGCTAAAACACAGTGCAAACAAATTACCACATAGGTGGTATTCCAGTATGTACGGAGAAAATCATTAAGGCCCTGGGGACACAGGTAGATAGTAAACTCTCCTTTGATGATCACATGGCCAAGGTGTTTAGACATTCCTTTTATGTAGCCCACCTAATGTCACCTAATGTAACCCACTTTGTCTAGTCTGATGATGTCACCATCCTACAAATATACCTGGGAAAGTAGAGTTCACAGTAATGTGTATAATGCGTTGTGTAAATGTGTACACCTGTAGTATCATAAACCAGTTAGGTAGGGGTTTGAATCCTGTACTTGACATGTGTGTGTGTCTGTTCGTGTGTGATCTCCTTAGAGAGTGTGAAACACCTTAAAAGTGGTATACTAATCTTTGTCAAGTCTGATGATGTCACCAGCCTACAAATATACCTGTGGAAAGAAGAGCACACAGTAATGTGTATAACGTGTCATGTAAATGCGTACTCCTGTAGCAGCATAAACCAATTAGGTAGGGGTTTGAATCCTGCACTTGATAAGTGTTTGTGTGTGATCTCCTTGGAGAGGAGCAACCTTTTTGGAGAGTAGTGAAACACCCTAAAGGTGGTATACTAACCTTTGTCAAGTATGATGATGTCACCATCCTACAAATATACCTGTGGAAAAGAGCACTCACAGTAATGTGTATAGCGTGTTGTGTTAATGCGTCCCCCTCTAGTATCATGAAGTAGTTAGATAGTGGTGTAAATCCTGCACTTGATAAGTGTGTGTCTGTTTGTATGTGATCACCTTGGAGAAGAGCAACCTTTTTGGAGAGTACTCAAACACCTTAAAAGTGGTATACTAATCATTGTCAAGTCTGATGATGTCACCATCCTACAAATATACCTGTGGAAATGAGAACTCACAGTACTGCGTATAGCGCATCGTGTAAATGCATACTCCTGTAATATCATAAACCAGTTAAGTAGGGATTTGAATCCTGCACTTGACAAGTGTGTGTTTGTGTGTGATCTCCTTGGAGAAAAGTAAAACACCTTAAAAGTGGTATACTAATCTTTGTTAAGTCTGACGATGTCACCATCCTACAAATATACCTGTGGAAAAGAGAACTCACAGTAATGTGTATAGCGTGTCGTATTAATGCATACTCCTCTAGTATCATGAAGTAGTTAGGTAGGGGTTTGAATCCTGCACTTGGTGTGTGTTCTCTATGTGTGTGACACTGTTGGTCAATGTGTTTGTGGGTTTTGCTTTTACTACTGTATGACATATCAGTATGACAACAGTATGTGCATTGCACGTGAGGTAGCTGTGTGGCAAAAACATATACGTACATGTGACCTCAATTATTGCAGGTGTGGGAACCCTGCTTTCTCCAAGAACACATCTGTCATCTTTGCCAGAGTGTGCTGCTGCTTTCCAGACCTTAGGTCACATCTGTATGCTTGTGACAAGGCCAGCCACTGCAGTGATCCCTGGCCTAGGTCATCCGTGTCACACACACTCATTACGGTTTCTATTGAATTGTGTGAGTGAGGGTTTATGGCAGAGGTATATGTCAGACCTGTTCAAACACAGCAAAGTTTGTCAATGATGGCTATTCATTATAGGTGTACAACAACATTTGTGGATATGCGTGCAGACCCCTCATTGCTTATGAGATCCACCGAGGGATTTCAAAACACCTTTGGAAATGTGATTATGAAAGGAGAGATGACGTAACACTTGGTTGCATGTACACATCGGTACCTGTTCTTCATGTTGGTGGCTACTACCTATGTGGTACTGTGGGGATACTATGTTCCGTAAAGGTGGATAACTATGCTTTGGTTGGCTTATAGCTTTACAGCATGGGTTTGACAACAGGTATCTGTCTGTATGATACCCTTGTAGAGGATGTGTGTGTCATCTGGAGAATGCATTATAGGCCACAGTATGCATTACCAGACGTGGACGGACATATCCCTACTGTGATTGCTTGTACCTAAGAGAGCTATATGCCAAACAGGAGTGGTCTCAGTAATGGGTGCAGGTGAATACCACTGGTTACTGGCATAGTATAGTACCTGAAGGATCCAAATGTTACTGTGTGTCCTACATCTGTGTGTCAGTTGTCAAGACATCATCTAATGATTGGTTATGGTCAGGCTGTTGAAGTTATGTATACTACCAGAATGCAAAACAATGACAGATAGTAACAGTATCACCTACAGCACAGTGTCAAACCATGTCATACACACGTGTGTAGTCAAGTTCCGAAATGTTTGTAGTACGATGCATACTGGCCACCAATAGAAACTATGGAGTGTTACTGTGTAATACAGGGCATGTCACCCTGCCCTTGTGTCCAATATGCACGTACATGCAGACAGTGCACCTCCACCATGTTCACAAATGTACACCTGCAAATCTGTGCTACACACATCCCACACATACTGTCCACTCTCTAACACATGCTGCCAATACTACACACATCAGCCAAGTGGCACATGGACGAACAATACACTATTGGAACTAACCCTGGTGTAAACAATACTACATTGACAATCATAGCTTTAATGCATCATGCCTGCTCAGCTACACCTTCAAGCATATCATTACACTCTACTGCTGACAACATGCTAGCATTGCTATACTGCTATAAAGTCACCCTGTGCATCAGCACTATGGTAGTCGGTTCCTGCATCAATGTTACAGATGACAGGAGGTGGCACAGGTTTCATCATATGCACAGGGTGTGTTGTTGGTTTGCCAGAGGCCTACAGTGAGCCATACAATCGACATGTATGTGTGTGTGTGTGTGTGTGTGTGTGTGTGTGTGTGTGTGTGTGTAGCCCTAGGTGTCTGGTTTATGTGTGTGTGTGTCTGCATGCACACAGTTCCACCATGTGGCTGCCATATACGGGTATTTGTGGGACAGCCACAGACTGTACCTGCCAGGCTTTACAGATCACCATCTCTGGCCATGGATATGGTACCTGTGCCTGGCAGGGGAGCTACTGACACTATCAGGTACTAAGCCAGACTGGGTACTATCCCCAGAGGTAGATGGATGTACACTGGACCCAGGTCCCTGCTGGGACTGTCCAGAGCCACGTGCACGTGGTCTTCTGGGACGTTCAATGGACAGCCCATCCCCAACATTGCTGGGGCTGGTACTGGCACTACGGGAGCGGCTGTGACCTGAGGGATGTCCGGGGTGACTGCCAGCTGCTGATGTTGCTGGCATACATCCACGTTGACGACTCAACTGTCCAACACTATCCTGACACATGGACATGACATTGCAGAGGACATCTAATGTCTCATCCCAACGTCTATCAGTGACCTCAGTGTAATTACGGATGACACCTGCTAGGTCACAGATACTGTCAATTATGGTGGTGTTATGTGCCCTCTATACCCTTAGTCCCTGTCTGGTGTACCGTTGCATATGTGCCTTTGCCTCCATGACAGCCTGGACCATGCGTGAGGTTGTAAGACCTGTGGCATGTCTGCCAGTGGCATGATGAGCAGCAGTGCTCTGACGCGAACCCCTGGACATCTGCCTATGTGGTACCCTTCCAGACATCTGGGTATGGCTGCTGTGTCGGGATGCATGTGCCATAGATATCACACTGTCCTGGCCAATGCTGACTGTACGCTGTCCCTCAGCTAAGGGCATTGGTGATGGATGTATTGGCAGTATGACTGTGTGCATGGATGGGGTGGACACTTGTGTACTGTCAATTGGTGGCCCAATGACAGACCCTGGCAAACATGCCTGTGCCTCAACGTACCTATCATCATTATCACTATTTTGCTCAGTGACATCAGTTTCCCTGCTGCAGTGAACCAGCCCAAACTCAGCACCTGTGAGAGGAAGACAGGAAACACACTTTACGACCTGTACATGATGTCGGCACACATGCACACATGAACACATGCACACACGAACACATGAACACATGAACACATGCACACATGCACACATGCACACATGAACACATGAACACATGCACACATGCACACAAATACACTCCTCACTAAAACAGACACACACACACACACACACACACACACACACACACACACACACACACACACACACCACCAGCAATCCAGAACATACTCAATATCGGGTGATGGTGGGGTACAGTATCACAAGCCAAACAGTTATATCACACGTGTCAGCATGCAGGACGTGTTTTGCTCAACAGCATGCAGTGCGAGTGTAGACAGCCCTTGCTAATAACAGTATACATGGCTTTGATGCAGGTGTGTTGTTGTTCAGTATTTGGCCTCACCCTGGAAAGCAATGTGTACATAGACACAACATTGCTGTGCAAGTATTAAAAGCTCTGCAATGTCCTGTGCACCATCACTCACAGGTATACATACCATGGCTGGATGTGTATCTGTGTGTCACATAGATATCTATTTCTGATTAGAGCATCTGTGTCTTTAGCAGATAATTGTAGACACAGGTTTAGCACATACATGCTATGTATACACACAGGATGAGTGGTGCATGTATACCTGATGGAATACCATTGCTCAACATAGCCATTGTACAGTGGTTATGGTGAGTGTAGGACATATTGTGGACATGCCAGTGCCAGCCATGACATGGCATGCTTCAACACAACTGCAACATTAAATATCACACATACACAATGTGTGTCATCTGACCTATACACTCAATAGCATTACAAGACATATGTGTGTCACTTTGTACAAATGGTGATTGCTATGCATATTGTGTATAGGTGCACATGTTTGCACGCACACAACATTGAGGTGCATAGCAATTAATGCTATGTGTAGTACTGTGGTCACTGTAACTGGATGGGGTGTAGTACCATGAGCCATCATCATGCAGTATCATGTGATCACTCAAGGCTACTACTGTGTGCCAGACCGGCACATAGCATGCTGTACTTGAACTGCAGTACCATGGCTACATTCACCATTTCACAGCCAGTTGTTACATGGGTTTGTAAGGTGCCCAATAGGGGGCATTGCCTAACATGAATGCGTTATGTGTTGAAGAGTGTCGCACAGCCACATGAGAGGCCTCTACCCCTCAGGTATATTATGTGTGCCATGTGGATGACATTTGGGATACTGGAGTGTGACCTTACAGCGGGTGTCTGAATACGCCATGTGTAGCATGTTAACGTGTACTGAGTATGACACAGTTGTGTATGTCGTGTGCATGTGTATTGACTATGCCTATCCAATGTCCACTACAGTGTTGCCACAATTATGTGGGATGCTCTGTGTATTGTATGTGTTTGAGGCAGCTACTCACGTTACTGAGATGTACATAGTCTCACAGCAAACATGCACAGCATGCATTATGCACAGGTGTGTTACGTGTACATGGCCTACACCTCACCTATGACATGCACATTTAATTAGCAATATTAAATGTAGAACACACTGACCAGCATGGGTCTGCTGCCTTGCTGTCACACCAGAGGGACCTACAAGGATATGAGACAGTTTGTCAGTGGCAACAACTGTGGCATTGCTACTGTGTGTTTGCAATCTTACAGTAGTACAACAGTTGACAGTCACAGGCCTACAGATTATATTCCTAATTATTAGTATTGCACAACACTAGGCACCACATCTTCTAACTACACAGTACACATCTCACATAAGCATGATCTACCAATAGAGGTAAAAGTAGTCTACAGCTATGCCATGTTACCTGCACGCTCTGTGTCAACTTGCTGGGTGGCTCCGGCCTCCATGATGATACATGTTAGTTGTTGTTGTTGGCCAGGAGCCACCTGGCTCAGGAGCAGCTCCTCCACTCTGGTGAGGGGGGGATGGATGGCTACCCCACCACCTGTGGCAAGCTGTTGTCTATGGATATCGGACACACGCTGCTGGACATGTCTAATTAAATCACTGCAATGATGGTGTACCTGCTCATATGTCTGGTTATGCATGCCTATGTCATTTACCCTACGGACAAGATCTTGCCACAGTGCAGTCCACTCATGCTGGTCCTGGCTGGTTCTTGAGAACAGCAGGGCGTAGTGTTGAACCAAGCTGGTTGTAATCTGTTCCTCCTCTGCTGGGCTATATGAGGGATTATGATGGTGGGCCATGACCCTGGAAGACAATGAAACAATATGTGTGAGCAAGTCATGTAGCACACTTAACATTCTAAAGTACAGATATCAATTAACTGCCATATATAGCAACTTATTGGCTGTCAGAGGATACACACTTTCAATACCACATATCAGTGCTCAACCCACAACTGCCTGACAGTGCCTGGCACACTCTATATATCAAACCATGTTTTGCACAGCAACAAAGATAAACCAGTATGTAAGACTATACAACAGTACATGGCACACTGTATGCGACACAATGCACCACCTAGCCACAGGAGGTATATATCAAGCTAATGCATAAAGAAACATGTAATCCATTGCAATGATTGCAAAGTCCAGTTACAGTATTACCAGTATACCACACTAGTCGTTGATGGCAAACCCCTGCTTAACATATGTGCACATTCGTTAATATAGGTGGCATACTGCTGTACTAGACTATACATGTTGCTAGATATGCACTTATATCCTGTAACACACATATGACCAAGGCCATGGTAAAGGCGTACCCACACACACACACATCAGACATACATACCAGACACAAAAGTATGGCAACCCAGATGACCTTTACCTTTGTAACATACAGTACTGTGTGTCAGTAGTCACAAAACCTTATGCCTGAGGTATATAATCTGTGAGGACTACCAGGGAACACACAAAACAGTGGTTTCAAGAAATGTGGACATACACCATACTGTGCTGTTTAGGCATACAGCTTCAGAAAGTACTACAGTTCATACAGGAGTTGGATTCACCAGCAGTAACACTCAATAAGCATACATGTACTGCTGTAGCCTACACTGGGACACCCCAGTCGACACCAAGGGACTACGTCAGACCGTATGGCATACTGCTTTTTCTGCCTAGCAATAGTATACACATCTTTTGCTGGGATCACAGCTAAGATACATAATACCATAACCAAAACAGTTTCCCACTGAGCTATCACACATATACAGAACTCTGACACATTCACCAACACATTCACCATCACACTCAGTCAACCTCGCATAGCAATTATTGCAACAAGTACATGTGGGTGTGTATCGGTTCATAGGTAGGTAATAGGCTATTGGCCCTAGGGCCTTAGATGTCTAGCCGTACGCTACCCTGGCCTTTGAAACACAGGTAATTTCATTTCACTTGGCCCTGTCAAGCAGAGCCACAGAGGTGATTCCCGGAGTGTATTTCCTATCTCCCATATGATCATCAGGATTATTTATGATCACTGCTAATTAGGAGCTTTGTTTGCTATCGATAGGTGGTTTGTTCCAGAGTATGGGATGCCTCTGAGATAGGAATCTATCCCTCCAGCATGTGCTATTTATTGAGGTCACAAGGTTTAGGTCCCTAGAGCGTGTAGCTCATAGGGATTGTGATCTGTTTACATGGAGCATGTCCAACAGCTCTGGGTTTGACATAGCTTTGTATGTTAGGCAGAGGTCACCTCTGGGTAGGTGGCATGCGACAAAGTCTAGCTGTGGTTTTGTGAGATGGTCTGCATAGGGCATCTGTTTGAGGCCAGTATTACTCTTTGTGAGGTATGTCTGTGTCCTTTCCAGTTGCTGTAGATGTCTTGTGAGGTACATACCACATGGGGCATTGTACTCTATAATGGGTTTTATGTGTGTTGAGTAGAGGGGAACACTGACCTATATTTCCCTGGATGACACACCTTTTGTGATGACGTGTGCCACATAGACAGATTACATGACTAGTGTGGCACTGTGATTATCAAAGGGGTGACTACTGTCCACCTCTGTCTCATGGTCTCTTATCACACCTTCGGTGATAAGTAGACTACCACCTATGTGGTAGTTAATGGGTGCAGAGTTTAAGCAAGAAGGGATGCCAATGCAGTGTCAACATTGAGCTTGAGTCCATGGCTTTGTCACCAGGCATCTGTTGCAGTAAATATGACCCTCTCTCTCTCTCTCTCTATATATATATATATATATATATATATATATATATATATATATATACACACACACACACACACATACATATAAACATCCATTGGTGTACATATAGATAACATATAGGCACATATACAGTCCACCTTTCATGGTGGGAATATCAATTATGCGAAGGTTGTGAGGTATACAGTTATGTCATAATATTGCACAGTGTTGTGCGGAATGCATTGAAGGTGTTCTCAGCCCATGTAGCTTTAGCAGGCCTCACTGGCTGCAACACTGCAAACCTGATGAATCATACCCACAGCGTTTAACCACCACATGTCATATACCAGCACTGTATGCTGTCTTGTTTGCCACACACTACAACCTACATAGAAATATGCACATAACAACCTTCAACAACATATATATGTCCACCTTTCACAAACAGTTGCAGTATGTCCCTTGCTCTATGCACATGTACAGATGCTAATATATCTGACACAGACAGATCTCTCTATATGTGTGTGCCATACACACACAAGGACCACACTGTTGTAAGTCAGTGTACCTCACGGCTGACCTGTTGGGCCTTGCTGCAACATGAACAGGTGTCACATGTGAGCACACAGTAATATTAGAGAGTGTATATATAGCTGCAAATGCTAGATTAGCATACTAGCCTGGTACAGCTGTTGCCAATGCTAAGCTACACGTTAATATGACTATCATGCATTTGTTACTCTGTCACATCCATGTTTATATAACTGTATGTGCTACTCCCCCAAACAGACATTGTACACACTACTGTACAGAACACAGATAACATGGATCAGATGTTTGACATTTAATGCTGAACTACATATGTCACAGTCATATCCCACTGCACACAGATACACACTGATTTTTCCATGGCAGTAGTTATGCAGGGCATCTGTGCATAG
The DNA here is from genome assembly GCF_019279795.1 of Protopterus annectens. NCBI lineage: Eukaryota > Metazoa > Chordata > Ceratodontiformes > Protopteridae > Protopterus > Protopterus annectens. The sequence continues at coordinate 1,688,572,389 of NC_056731.1, read as the reverse complement.
ATACGTACTGCTGCCACATATGGATGATTCAAACTATGTAGAGTACTCTTCAAAAACATCTACTACATGCCAGTAAATACATATCTGTTACATACCTTTCCTTTGTAAGTGTTTGTATTTGTCAGTTCCGTGTGTTTTGTATTTTTTTTTATATCTTATTTTATTTCAATATATTTTTTTATTTTTCAATATATTTTTTTATATCTTTTTTTCAATATATTATTTTTTTTCAGTATATTTTCTTTTATATCTTTTGTTTTTTTCTGTTGCTGTTGTCTGTGTCTCTCTCACTCTCTCTCTCTTTCTCTCTCCGTACCTGCAATGAAATGATTGCATGTGTGGACAGCAAGTACAGCCTGCTTTTATAGGTATCTGCACATGTGCATGTGATGGCCTCGGCACCAATTGTTGGCCACCATTTGGCAATTGCATGCAGCCTGCTGTGTGGTACTTGCAGTACTCACTGTCATAGCAACCCAATGCTATAAATTGCTAAGTCAGGTAGGCATAGCCCTTTCAGCTTTCCAAAGTGGGGACCATGCTTGTTTGCTGTGGACACCGTTGTGTAAGTCAGAAGGTTGGTATACTTCTTGTATCTGATTCTAGGGGTGTAGCCAGTGATTTGAATGTTGTACTCAGACTTGAATGTTGCCACTTCCAGAACACAGTTGTCGTATAGAATTGTACTCACCCCTACAAATGCTAACACAAGATACATGGCAGTATGTAGTTTCTTTTCTACTTATACAATTAGCTGCCATACATATGTAGTTATTGAGATGTTTTCATTTAGCACATGAACTGTTTGTGAACTGCTATACTGTGGATATTAATGTACTCACTTCTGCACATTTTGTGTTTTTTTTTGTTGACATTAGCACAGGATGCTCATGAAAACTGGACAATTCCAGTACTGAGTATGCCTACCTACATCCTTGCTGGACCTTGAACACACAGGTATTTTGTACAATTGGGTGGGGATTGTCCTGCTATGATACTGTGTGGGGGTTGTAAAGTGCTGCTGTAACATTATTTACTGCTAGAATGGCTGGTTCTGTTATCACAGTCATGTAATGCAATTCCACAACAACTGCTGGTAAAGTTCCACAAAACAGGTTTTGTGTTACGGCATTCCTATATTTCCTTTACATTCACTCATTCTGATGCATGATATATATATTTCAGCAACAACCTGCTGTATATCTACTGTGGCTTAGTGGTACTTCATGCAGTCTAGTGTGTACAAGGTCTGGGGTTCGTGACTGACAGTGGTGTTTTATTTTGCTGCTGAGCAGAACAAGGGCCCTCACATGCAGGGTGACTGAGGCACTTTAAAGCAGTTGTAAGCTGGTTTGCGCAGGTTTGCCTGATGCTTAGCAATACTTAGCTAAGCGCACACAAGTGCACACTCACGCAAACTTGCTAACTACTGCTTAAAAGTGCTTACTCCCGCTAACACCCGTGCTCATTTCTTTGAAAGAAAAGAAAATGGGGAGATAGGACACTGGTGAAAAAGGGGCACAAAGAGGGAAAGACAGTAGGGAAAACAGCTAGGGATGTGCAGGATGGGTGTAGGGAAGGTCCATAGCTGCCCATTTCTTTAGCAGCAACAGCTGTGCATATACTAGAAATTTGGAGGGAAATTTGAAACCTTCCACCCCTGAGAGAGGGGTGAGGACAACGAAGTATGTTGTACTGCCAATTAAATTTCAGTTTATGTGTCCAGCGACATGTGTGCAAAATGGGCAGCTATGTATGTGGCATAATTTTTTTGTGGGAGCAGATTGCCCATTTTTTTTTTCAGGTCAGAGTGGAATGTGGGGTAGGGGAAGTAGGTATATTTGGGGAGGTAGGTTAGGGAGGTAAACAGACAAGACAAACAAGATGCATACAGGGGCGGAATATGACACATGGGGTGGGTGAACACCATTGATGGGGAAGGATGTTTGGAATTCGCAAGCCCATGAGCCCACAGATGGCAACAGTGGAACTGAGATCCCCACCCATGGGCAGTCACCACTGCACCTTCACAGCCCAGAGGGTGGCTGTGCTGGAGGCTGCGTAGGAGGGGCAGGCTCACCCGTGAGTCGCACCACTCTTGCCTTGAGCTGGCGTAGAAGATCAGCGACTGAATGCTCGATCTCCCTATGCACCACAGCCCTGACCATTCTGAGGGAGATAGGTGGCCCTCCTCTGGCTGTGCTTGCACAGGGGGACGAGCTCCATCCCCTGCAGGGCTTCCACCCGAAGGTGGCACAGAGCCAATGGAGGAGAAGGTCCTGGGCTGGGCACCGTACCTGCTGGTACCAGGTGCCATCGCCAGCTGAGGTGGGACAGGTGGGTCCGCTGGGACCGGCCTTCCCATACATTCTATGTTTTAGGAGGATTTAATGACAATATGGGTTAGTAATAGCCAACAGCATTCCAAATTAGTTGTAACAGCATGCAGTAGTATTCCCATTAACCCAACACACCAGAGTTCCAACAGTTGAACAGCAAGCATAACACATGCATATATAGAACAACAGTGGACATTCCAACAGCATGCAGGATTGATTGGTGGCAACAGGCCACTAAGATTGTGGTATGTGAACAGGGCACATGCATCAAAGTAAATGCAGATATTTATAAACCAATAGGACATATGTCCCAACAAATGTTATGAGATTAGACATACCCATTGAGGTGTGGAATTGCATTGTTTATGCACATACAGTAGGGTGTAAAAAGAGACCTCCATTAACAACGTATATATACTTATAGTTTACACTACATTCCTATTGATTGTAGTTATATATCCCCTACATGTATTATTACACTAGGCAATGTCCGTTAAATTGTAAAATGGGTTTTGCTAGTTCTTTATATACCTGACCTGTATCTGACATACAAACTGTCCAGGATGCAGATGTTACTGCTACATATTTATATATTTCATTTATATTTATATATCTACATATCTGGATGTGTTCAGGTGACATTATCAGGTATATTTTAACAGCCCCCTACATTTCTAGCAGCACACTGACATTTCTAGGGAACACAATAACAAGCTACTCATGTGCCAGATTAACCTGTACATTCCGGCCATGAACTGACAGTTGAGGACTGTATATATGCTTAACAGCTACTGGCACTCCCTTCATCCACTTTATATGGGCCTACCCATGTGTGGGTTGACTGCGCTTAATACAACAGTACTATTTCTATAATGCAAGGGTACGACAGCATATTGAAGAAAGTGACACGGGACACACTCCAGGAATTATACCTTTATTAATTACATTACACACTTTTCTAGTGGCTCTCTCATTTATTTGATATATCAGTGCATACAGAAGACTTTTATTCAAGACGTAATATACCTTTATTAATGGGTTACAACACCTTTTCACGCTGTCTCACTTATTTTATATAAGAGTACATGCAGAGAAGTTATTCAAGCCTTATTATACCTTTATTAATGGGTTACAACACTCTTTTTCAGGCTTTCTCACTTCTTTTATATAACAAAACATGCAGAATAATTACTAACCTGCCTGGTGGTGCACCCTTAGCAGCCTATCTGCATAGGCTTGCTGATTCGCAGCACGGACACCTGCAGCTGTGAAGTAAATGAAGGGATATTGAGACATACCTATCCATAATATAGACAGCAATAGCAATTCTTACATACTTCATTCCATGGCTACATACTTAGTAGTGGGGCATTTTCCATTTCACAGGCCTCCTGTATCCACTGGTTCAGTCGGTCCTCCTTGCGTCTCTACAGGTCTGAGTAGTGGTGTCTGACCTGCTCACCAGTCCGAGGGACGTCTGTGGCACTGGTGAGATCATGTGCTAGATGGTTCCAGGCTTCCGCTTTGTACTCAGTGCCTTGAAACTGGTCCTGCAGGAGTATTGCATCATGGTGATGGACAAGGAGCCAAACAATTACTTTTGACTCCTCAATGCCCCACCGTTGCACTCGAAAATGAGAGCCCACTCCAACACCGGCCATGCTGATGGCAGATGGGAGCTACAACCAGTTACAGCAATTATTCCCGCCTATGGAGCTTAAATATGCCTCATTTCCCGCACGTATTTGTGATTGGCCGGTTTTGAAAAATCTCAGCTAAAAGCAAACCTGCTTAGCAATGGGTAAACTTCCATTGATATGTATGAGTGTGTTGGAAGTGCATCCATATGAAAAGCTGTCCTGGCTTAGTGGTTTAGTGCTGTGATTATGGTGCACAGTATCCTGGGTTCGAGGCCTGTCATTGCTTTTCATTTTACTACTGGCCAGACCGGCTAGGAGGTGTGGCTGTGTTTAGCCGACTTTGCTCAACTTCGCCCAACGTTGCTCGATGTTGCACTACATTGCTCTATGTTGCCCGACGTTGCCTGACTCGCTATTTAGTGCTGTGCACAGCTCCACGCAAACATGTTTTGTTTGCGCTAGTTGGCACGATGCACAGCTCCACGCAAAGCCATTGCGCTAGTTAAAGCAGTGCTAAACTATGAGCAATTATACTTAACTGTGCTTAATACTAGTAAACTTTGCTTAGCAGTGCTTCACATTGTTTAAGACACGTTACTTATGCATTCATTAGTATGCATGACCATTTCACCTTCTTATATATATATAAAATATCGTTCACTACTACATAGGCCATTTCAATGCAGTTTACTAAAATTTAAAAGGTAAATGTCAGGAATTATTTTTATGCACAGATTTCCTACAGAAAATGGGAAGGGGAGTGGTGGGACTCGAACCAGGAATGCCTCCTCTTTGTGCGAAAGCTCTACCATTACGCTATTGCTATTTGGCTTAATTTGCATATAAGTAGTTTATTATCTTCTTCGATGTCTAAACTGCTAACTGCAGCTAAGCAATGGGCAAACCCGTGCACACACGCACAAATACGGGCAGCTATATCGGGAATAATAAAACAAAAAAAAGTTTTACATTTTATTATATTTGTACAGGGGTTTAGAATGTGGGGGAGTGTAGTGTTGGGGATATACACATTTGAGCAGACTCACTCATGTCTGGTGAAATTTGCAGTTTAGGCACTTGCAGGTGCGTGGATATTTGGACTGCTCGGCAGTCTGACACACCCCTGCACTCGTGCACACTCCGTGTTAGCCTTAGAGTTGAGTCAGTGCGCCCTCATGAACATGCATGAAGCGCTGACGTCATACTCATAGGCTGCAGTTTCCGTGTAAGACTTATTTAGTCTTACACAGAGGATTACTGAATCCCGGCCGTTGTTGCTAGAAACTACTTTATATTTCAGTGTTTTATCTGCAAATTCAGTGCCTGCTGCTCTTAAAGAATAAATTGCCTATGTTACATTAGATTCATAGTTACTAGTCATCGCATCCAAAGGAGGACATACTCAGGTCTGTAGCACCCTGCCCCCTCAAAATACAAATCTACATGCTGTGGGAGTAGAACCTATAGCCCTCTACATCATGATGCAAGTATGCTACCTGCTGTGCTACTAACACTGCTTTAAAATTCTGTACCACAATAGTTAAACAAAACAGTTGTACATTTTGAGCAGACTTAACATGAGCAGCAGTAAATTCTCTTCCCTTGAAGCTCACGATTCCTTGAAAATGCACTTGAAAATAAATTCCACCTGCTAACTGTAACTCGGGCATTTCTCTCTCTCTCTCTCTCTCACACACACACACACACACACACACACACACACACACACACACACACACACACACACACACACACACACACACACACACACACACACACACACACACACACACACACACACACACAGACACACACACACACACACACACACACACACACACACACACACACACACACACACACACACACCTCAATCTCTTATTGCAAGAAATCTGGACAAAGCCTAAAATAAAATGGGGCAGATTATAAATATTGCCCTCATGAACTTAGAACATTTCTAGAATAACAGGATTTGTGTTAGTAGGATCTATTACAGTTGTGGCTTCTACATCAGCTTTAGATTCCTAGAGAATCCGAATAGAAAGGATGAGGGGAGCTGTTGAAGCTACCAAAGGCTACCTACAAAATGATTTGATTCACACTGAGTACTATCAAGTCAGCCTGCCTCTAAGGTGCTTGAGCAAACCACTTCAAAGACTGTATAGGCTACAGTGAAGTAAAGGCTATATCATGACAAATTAAGACATGGCTAAGGAATCTGCTTTTCTGATGTACACTTTGCTGATTATTCACTGCACGACACATCTGGAGTCATGCTGCCTTTTTATCTTTAATGCAGAAGCAGAAAATTAAAACAATATCAAATAATTAACACTTTTAACTATGATGTTTCCTGGAATTCATTAATTCCAATGCCCTGGACCAGCTCATTCTTACCCCCAACAGAGGTAATAACATCCTTGACCTGGTCATTATTACCATGGGCAACTGTTGCTCTACACTAATAGTCAACTCCTCCCTGATTAGATCCAACCACAAACGATTCACCTTGGAAATCCACATCCTTTCCACCCCACCCCCGCAAAGGTAACCACCATGAAAAACTTCTCCAAAGCTAACTTTGGGCACCTAAAAACAGAGGTGGCTAACTTCACATCATCCATGCAAATGAAGATCAGTTGCATGACCACCAAATCATACACCAATGCACTGTACGAACACGTACACAAATGCATGGATCTCACCATACCCATCAGAACCAAGATGCTCTCCTCCAAAAAAAGGAAGCCAATCTGGTAGTCCCCTGCCATAAACAAACTCTACAACAGAAGGAGGAAACTGATGCGGAATAAGGTAAAGTCCCAAGACTGGAAAAACTCCCTTATTAGCCTCAACAAAAAGTTGCGATCCCTCATCAAGTCCTCTAAAGCTAGCTATGAAAACAGAATTGCAGCAGATAGTAAATATAACCAAAAGGCCTTCTATAGTTATGTAAAGAATCTCCACAGCAATACTCAAATTTGCTCTGAGCTTCTGCACAATGGCACCTCCTATACTGAGCCAACAGCTATATTGCCAATATATTGGCCGACAGATTCTGTGCCAACTTTACCCCTCTCCCCCCCAAGGGATCAGTGACAATACCAGTAGATTGCCAGGCACCTAGTATTACTGCTGCACAGGTTAAAACAGCACTGTCTAAAGCCAAGATTCCAGCTTCTATGGGACCTGACAATATCCCTGGCTATTCTACATGAACTACAGAGTGAACTGCCACCTCACCTGTCTGCCCTGTTCAATCACAGCCTCATATCAGGCTTTGTCCCTACTGAATGGTGCACTGCTACAGTCATCCCTCTCCATAAAGGAGGAGTGACTACAGACCCTGGGAATCATCACCCCATTAGCCTGATGAGTCTGATATGCAAAGCTATGGAATGCATCATCATGGACCTAATAAGCAAGGATATAGGGAATCTCCAAACTCTGGATCCCACACAGTTTGGTTTTGTGAAGGGGAGATCATGCCTGCTCAACTTGGTCAACTTCTTTGAGTCAGCCACCAGAGCTGTGGATGAATCCAAGGTGATTCATACAGCCTACCATGATCTGGCCAAGGCCTTTGATACCATTCTCCACTCAGGAATCAGAAAAACTCACTAAGCTAGGCATCAACCCCTATATCACTAGGTGGGTTGCAAACTATCTCACAGGTAGAACCCACAGTGTGAAAGTAGCTGACTCCAAGTCAGACTGCCAACCAGTCATGAGTGGAGTCCCATAGGGTTTGGTCCTGAGTCCTCTCCTGTTTGGTATCTACTTCTCTGAAGTCCAGGCCAACACAACGGGACTCTGGCTGACAAAGTTCGCAGATGATTGCAAGTTGGGAGCTATTATTAACTCCCTGAGTGATTTTGACATCCTACAGATAGGCCTCATTGAGACCAACGACTGGTGTCAGAATCATGGCCTTAAGCTCAATGCCAAAAAATGTGTCGTCATCCCCTTTGGGAAAAACCCAGTTCCCTTGAATTACCACATTGATGGTAGTCCACTCTACACAGAAGGAGTTATAACAGATCTGGGAACACAGGTTGACAGCAACCTCCCTTTTGACCACCACATTGCCACTGTGGTCAGAAAGTCCTTCTATGTGGCACATCTCATTACTAAGGGTTTTGCGTCCAGGAAGAAAGAGGTCATTGTCTCCCTCTACTGTTCCCTTATTAGGCCAGTCATTGAGTACAATACCCCATTTGGCATGTACCTCACTAAACACCTGCAACAACTGGAGAGGTTGCAAACTGCAACAATTGGAGAGGCTGCAAAACTACCTCACAAAGAGGATCCTAGGCCTTAAACATTTGTCCTATATGGACAGACTAAAAAAACTCCATCTATTCTCTGTCTCATATCGCCTAATTAGAGGCAATTTCTGCTTGACTTACAAAGCCATGTGTGACCCAGCTCTGTTAGAAATGCTACATCAAAAGAAATCCCAATATCTCTGCACCACACGTTCCGGAGATCTCAATCTCATTACCACAATCAACAGAACATGCTGGAGGGACAAGTCCATAGCCCAGAGACTGCCCATGCTATGGTATAAACTTCTCATACATGTCAAGCAGAGCACCTCACTGGCCCTCTTCAAGAGAAATCTTGATGAGTGGATGGGAAATAGAAAATTCACCCCAGGGATCACTCCAGTGCCTTTAATCGACAGAGGCACTGGGAATTAAGGTTGGGTGGCACAATGCCAAAAGGCTTGTAAAGGCCCCAGGGCCATTAGCCTAGTACACACCTATGAACCTATAAGAGTCAAGGCCAGTGTCAATGGCCTCAGGGTAAATAAATTTGCAAATAATTGCAAATTAGCCAAAGTCATAGAATCCCCCATCAACACAAATATTCTCCAGGAAGGGCTGACACAGACAAATAATTTGTGTCAGAGCCATGGACTAAAACTAATGCCAAGAAATTCATAATAGTATCCTTTGGGAAGTCACCCTAACAAACTATCATATTGACAATACACCCCTAAGAGTTGACCCAGCTTTCAGTGATGTGGGGACACAAAAAGATAGTAATCTAGCCTTTGACCATCACGTGTCTACGGTAATGAGGAAATTATTCTATGTTGTTCAACTTCTAAACAAAGGTATGGCATCCAAGTCCAAGGATGTCATTGTTCCACTATATTCAGTATTTATCAGACCTATCATTAAGTGCAATGTCCCCTTTTGTATGGACCTAACTAGGCACATCCAGAAATTGGAACATCCACAGAGGTTCCTCACTAAAAGAATACAGGGTGTATGTAACGTCCTATGCAGACCACCTCAAGTCCCTGTCCCTGTATTCTGTCTCCTTCACGTTGTTGATGGGAGATGTATGCCTGGCATACAAGGAATTGTTAGACACCACCCTGATGGACCCCTGCCTGTCCAAAAAACAAACAGCACCAGAATTACCCATTCTAAAGACTTAAACCTTGCTTGTGACATAAATAGGACCAGCTGGAGAGACAGGTATATATATCTCAGAGGCTACCCCTTCTCTGGAAGAGGCATGTGAAGCAGAGTTCCTCCCAAATTAAATTCAAGTGTAACTTTGTCAATTGGATTGGAAACAGAAAATTCATCCCTGGTTTGGCAACTCTGTCACTAGTGGACACAGGCAATCTGTTAATGCTTCATCTTCCAGGCCCCTGCTTGTAAATATTTAATCTCCCACGACCCTGCTTACACTTATTAAGGGTAGAAGATCTTGTTAGAGATTTTGGATACATGGCTAGGCTTAAAAAGGCCCTTGTGATTGTTAGCTTAGTAAACATCTATAAACCTAGGAGAAACAAAGTTAATTCATATGGACTACTGAACATCTACTCACCCTTGATTATCCACCCACATCAATAAACAAAGAAAACTACTTACTGATATCTCATACCAGTAACTGCTGCTAAAGACAGTGCTTAGTAGGTGGAGACATGAAGTAGCTCCTCATGGCCACACAGTACAGCCACTGTAATCACTCTGTGCACTGCAGTCAAATGCTGGCAGTGGAGTGGAGGGCTTATGCCGCTTACTGATGTAGGTATCACAATATGCATATAGTACTTCGGAATGTACAGAATTGTACTTCAGAAGACAAATGAAAATATAAAGTGAAATCACTACCACCAGGTACTCAGTTGTTCTTGAGTGATGCTCCAAAAACTGAAAACCAGCATTTTCATTGAGAAAAAAATTGTGCATGTTGATAGTGGAGGAAACAGCAGCTAAGAAAAAAGAAACGTAAGTCAGCTAGCATCCTAGGTAGCAGGCAGGAGACTACAAACCTCATTTCATTATGGCATTGCAGAAATTGTAAAAACTTCCCTTAGAAAAAAATATAACTGTTGTAGTACATTGGCTCTAATAAAATATTTACAGCATATTTTTAAAAATATTAAAAAAAAAACAGTAGCCTATGGCTTCATTAAGATCCCCAGTTTTAGGTTGTAGAGCCTGCAGTAAAAAAGGCCCTTATGCCACAATGCAGTATTTTGCAATTCATAGACACATTAGCCATAATGAGGAACAATCTCATTATTGGCTTATTTGTATGTCTATAAATCGCAGTTAACTATCACAAAGTGCAAATCAGCACTTCCCACAGTAATTAGCTGCGATGGCCACATAGTGAAAGCATAAGCACCTCTCTCTACTCGGTCACTCTCCCACGTGAGTGCATGCGCGCACACTTGCACACACAGTAAAACACACACACAGCCCATACCAGTTGCTGTTGTAAGAATATCCATGATGCTTTTTCCCCCCTGGTCAGGTCATACACAGAAGATTACAGTCATTCATTAATGCCAGACATTCAAATTTTGAACTTTATATCCTTAAGTAAATGCTTGCTAAGGCAAAATCTGTGTATGAGGTAGAGAGGTGTGCTTAATGCTTTCCTTCACTTCTGTTCCCTCTCCCTTTTGCAGTATGCTAGGTTGCAGGCTTTGCATAATGCCAGAGATCTTTAATATATAGTAACAAATCAGTGACTGCACTGACTTATCAGTTAGCACACCAGGCTAATACAAGGATGCTTTGTGTCAAGAGCACACAGTTCAAAACCCTTCCTCCCCATGTATTTTTTTGTTTTACATTTAGTCTGAACAGTAATCCCTGATGTCTAGTGGCCCCCATACCTTTTAATTAACTATGTGCCTTTAAGGCACACTATTTTGGATATCCCTAGCGTCTAGCATGTCCTCCCCTGATACCTGTACTATTAAAGTAACATTAAGGTACCAGAATTTAATTTTGCCCTGGTGTTTAATGTTAGCCCATTAATCCCTGTAATGTTAAACAGCTATTAAGGCACATCCCTTGTGTCTAGTGATCCCCCTGACTCCAATTTTGCAGTCTGTGCTCATTAGTCTCTGAGGTGTGTGGAAGTATATCAGCCACCCCAACACACACACACACACACACACACACACACACACACACACACACACACACACACACACACACACACACACAAACAGCCCCTAACCTAAACACTCACTACCCACTTCTGCTACCTCCCATGCAGACATACACTCACACATATACTCATACATGCAACTCTTCACATAGACTCATGCACACCTTCTAGTCTTATCTCACCACTAAACTCCCAAGCACTTACTTCTACAGTGATGGATGAACATGGCCTTTTGGTCATTAAGGTACCAGAATTTAATTTTGCCCTGGTTTTTAATGTTAGCCCATTAATCCCTGTAATGTTAAACAGCTATTAAGGCACAATAATTCAAATCCATCCCTTGTGTCTAGTGATCCCCCTGACTCCAGTTTTGCAGTCTCTGCTCATTAGTCTAGAAGTGTGTGGAAGTATGTCAGTCACCCCAATACACACACACACACACACACACACACACACACACACACACACACACACACACACACACACACACACACACAGCCCCTAACCTAAACACTCGCTACCCACGTCTGCTACCTCCCAGGCAGACATACACTCACACATATACCCATACATGCAACTCCTCACATAGACTCATGCACACCTTCTAGTCTTATCCCACCACTAAAGTACCAAGCACTTACTTCTACAGTGATGGATGAACATGGCCTTTTGGTCATGTTCACTACCGTGATGTGGAAGGAGCGGGTCTATATCATATGAGCGGATCGCACAAATTGCGAACGCTCATAATATCGAATGTGCCGGACCTCGAACTTCCTATTGTGGGGGGCTGCACTCCCCCCTACACCCCCCGCTAAATATATGTTCCAACTTCAAGATCGCACTACAGAGAGAAAAGTGCAAATATCCCATTCTTCACTGTACCGAGATCTCAGAAAAAGCACTTCGAGGTCCAATACATTCCATATTATGAGCGTTCGCAATTTGTGAGATCCACTCATATGATATAGACCTGGAAGGAGCAGCCATGCTGATCTACATGGCGGAGAGATTCTATGAATTGTTTGGCATGGAGATGCCTTCCTGGATGTAGTTCTGGATGAGAAAAAACACATGGCTAATAAACATATACCTCTCCCCCAAACTGCCTCATTAGCATGTAGCACATCCACGGCAACAACCTGCTGTGGTGCTGCACATCTTCGTACCAAAGCACCATGTTAAGGCTATCTATAATTACAAAAAGGTTACCTTGAGGTAACCTTTATGAATACCCCTCATGTAATACAACATACAACTCACTATACCTGTCAACTATATACCTTTATGAGTTTTAATTCTATGTTCCACTCTGTTCCACACTGAAAAGGTTTGGTACAATTTTAGTATTAAGAATTATTTTAATTTAACATCAATAAAAAAAAATAATTTTTTTAATAAGTATCCATGGTAAACAATAGTACAGGACACTGAATCATCTTAATTTGTCAAAAACACTCTTTTCGGGTATGAAGAAACAATTAATAACCATGCTGTGACTCTCCTAACTGAAGTCATTAGTAAGTATTAACACATTTTACCCATTTGTTTCATGTTGTGACAGGTAGTATTTTCCAAACTTTGGAGATGGAAAGTTTAATAGATAGAAGCCAAGCTCCACTGGATACAGACATGCTTTTGGTGTTATTTCATCTCATTATCATACCATAAGGGAAGAAAAGCATGTTCTTCAAAGCATTCCGCTTGTAAAAAGCCTCAGATATATATATTTTTTTAATTGCACGGTATAGGGAGCAAGGAAGGACAAAAACAATCCCTAAATAGATGCATAAATGACCCAGGCAGAAATACACTAGTAAAACACAGAAATGTTTGTACAAATGCATTTATAAACCTATGTTAACATGGAAGATACAAAAATTACTCTTGAATAAAATGAAATGTTTTGGCACAGTAATATAAAACAACTTTTAACAGTGAATTCAAAACACATCCCTACCCACCTACTTCTTACATCCACACACCCCTACCTATTTCCTGCACACACACCTCTTAAACACTTAAACACACACATGCATACATCTACCCTTTACTTGTACCTTCATCCACAGTCCAAGTGTCTTCTGGAATCCAAATTCTGCATGGTTGTGGAAGATGAAGACGTAAACCATCACTCGCACAGACGTAGAAACATCTGTGCAACTGGATGCAGAAAAAGGGCATTCTTAAAGAAGAACATCCTTAAAAAAAAAAAAAAAAAGCAACATATTTTTTTTAAATTAAAAGAAAATTATTCTCCCGGCCAGACAGTTCCGGGGGGGTGCAAGTGTACCCCCGTGCACCTGCCCACAGGCACCTTTGCTGAAGACTGCAGCTTGCCGGGTCTTAGCATGTTAAACTATTGCCCTTTTTTGGGACTGGAATATAAACTGACCTTTTTCAAACCTATGGGCACCTGTTGTGTTTTCCAAAGTTTCTGGCAAATTCTGAGCAGTAATGTAAAATTATTTTGTTGGATTTTAAAGCATTTCCGCTGGAATTCCATCACGTTTTCAATTTTGTTTTTACCAAGCTCTGGGAACTATTTAACCTCACTTTCCAGGATGTATGGGTCTTGATCAGAGAATATACCATTCTAAATTCAGTGATGGTAGGATCCTTCCTATATAGTTCTTCTGTATATTTCTGCTGTCTCTTCTTTCTTTTTTCTTTTAACTTTATTTATTGAAATTTTCAGTAAATGAAGCTTAGGTGAACAGATATCACAGCAAAGTTGTTTTCTCATAGATTAAGCAGAACATAAATGTTTCTAGCATTATGAAATTGAGCATAGGTGGTTCATAAGTGCTTACTAGACTCTATATTAATTCCATGAAAGACGTATCAGCAAACACCAGCAGTTCAAATTCACTTCACCAAACTGCGGAATTTTTCCCATGGTTCGCAAACACTTGTCCCACTAACTATCTGGAACAAACACTGGACTAAATCAACTCCACCCAAAGCTCCCCACACACCCTTAACGTGGGAGCTGCATCCCCCATCCCCACAAGTATATATACCAACTCTGAGACTGTACTATAGTGGGGAAAAGGCCAACATTGAGGTGATGGCCAAGTGTTTGTGAACTATGGGAAAAATGCTGCAGTTCACTGAAGGGAATTTCAATGGCTGGTGTTCGACAAAGATGTATTTGATGAATACATCTTTTGTGGAACTACTATAGACCTGATTACTAGATTAAAGACCACAAGGGCCTTTTTAAGCTTAGCCATGCATCACAAATCTCTGACAAATGCTAGTACCCTTGATAAGTGTAAGCAGAGGCTTGGGAGGTAAAACATTTACAAGCTGGGGCATGGGAGATGAACCATTTACATGCTGCCTGCATCCATTAGAGGCACAGGATCAATTTCCTATTCCCATCTAATTGTCCAATTTACACTTGAACTGGGTTAGGTAGGAACTCTGCTTCACATGGATGGGGAGCCTACTATAGATAAGGGATGGTCTCTGGGATACATGCTTGTCTCTTCAGTAGGTCCTATTTATATCACAGGCATGGTTTAATTCTTTAGAATGGGTAATGTTGGTGCTGTTTGTTGCGTGGATAATATGCAGGAGGTCCATCAGAGTGGGGACTGACAATGCCTTGTATGCCAGACGTAGATTTCCCTCATCAGCTTGCAGAAGACAAAATACAGGGATAGGGCCTTGAGGTGATTAACAAAGGACATGCTACTCATGCCCTGTACTCTTTTATTGAGTAATTTCTGTGGGGAGGGGGGGTCTACTTCTAAATTTTGAACTTTCAAAACATCAACTTTCTTATGGTCAAGACCATAAGATCTAAGTTTTGAAACTTCAAGCCATTTAAAATGAGATCACTGTACAGTGTAAAATGATATATTTACAATTTTCCTCGCTGTAGTGAGATCCTGGAGTTGGTATATTTAATTAGCAGGGGTTGTGGGGGCTACAGGGGAGGGGGGGCTTGCCCCCCTGCAAAATATAAAAAAAGATTTTTTTGTTTTGATTTTTTTTTTTATTTAAATTTCAAAGTTTCAAATCTTTGATCTTATGGTCCCAACCATAACAAAGTCGACGTTTTGAAAGTTTAAAATTTAAAAGTAGACCTCTTTGTGCAAGTTCCAGTTGTTGGATATGCCTGGTTAGATAGATACTAAAGGAGGCATTGTACTCAATCACAGGTCTGATGAATGTCAAATACAGTGGAACTATGATTTCCTTGGACCTAGATGCCATACCTTTCTTTTTTCTTATTTGTTGCACAACACATAATGATTTCTTCACTGCAGTACACATGTGATGGTCAAAGGTTAAATTATTGTCTATGTGTGTTATAAGTTCATAGGACAATTAGGTTCATAGGGCGATACTAGGCTATTGGCCCAGAGGCCCTTATAAGCCTAGCCAAGAATTTCACCCATGTTCGCACAAAGTCAGCACCTGTTTTCCCTGTCGAGCAGGGACACAGGTGGGATCCCAGGGGTATATTTTCTGTTTCCCATCCAGTTGTCCAGGTTCCTCTTCAAGAAGGCTAGTGAGGTACTCTACTTGACATGGAGAAGAAGTCTATTTCACAGATGGGGGAGTCATTGGGGCACAAATCTATCCCGCCAACAAGTTATATTAATGTCAGAGACCAGGTTAAGACCTTGTGTATGGGTTGCTTGAGTGGAGTTTGAATTATGGCTATGCAGCAACTATGAGACGGCCTTGTATGCCAAACACAGGTCACCAATGCGCAGTCTGTACGAGACTAAGTAGAGGGACAGGGCTTTTAGCCCATCTGTATATGATAGGTGTTTGAGACCCAGGATTTTCCTGGTCAGGAACCTCTGTGGCCTCTCTAACTGCTGCATGTGCTTGGCAAGGTACATGCCAAAGGGGGCATAGTACTCAATAATGGGTCTGATAAGGGAGAAGTACAGGGATGTTATGACCTCCTTGTTCCTGGATGAAATGCTCTTACTTATGAGGTGTGCCATGTAGAAAGCCTTCTGTACAATGGGTGCAACATGGTGGTCAAAAAGTGAGCTGCTATTACCTGGGTGACCAAGTCCCTCACAACTGACTCCATGCTTAGTGCATTGTTATTAATGTGATAATTAGTGGGGACACCATTTTCCACCTAGAGGGGATAATGATGCATTTCTTGGCATTCAGTTTCTGGCCCTGCTTCTGGCACCAGTCATTAGTTTGGTTAAGGCCTTCTTGGAGGATGTTCACATCACTAGGAGAATTTATGACAGTACCCAGCTTGTAGTCATCTGCAAACATGGCCAGCCACAGACCACTGGTTTTGGCTTGCACCTTAGAAAAGTATATCTCAAACAGTAGAGGCCCCAAGACAGATCCTTAGGATATGCCATTTGTTACAGGTCTACTACTAGAGGTGGCCTCCCCTGTTTTGACTGAGTGGGTTCTAACAGTGAGCCAGTTAGTTACCCATCTGGTAACATATGGGTTGCTGCCTATCTGGGAGAGTTTATCTATTATGCCCACATGGGGAATAATGTTGAAGGCTTTGGCTAGGTCAAGGTAGGTGGCGTGCAGTGTCTTGCCCTCATCTATGTCTTTGGTGACTGATTTGAAGAAGGCCACCAGATTTAACAGGCATGATCTCCCTTTGACAAAACCAAACTGTGTGGGATCAAATGTTTGGAGGTTGCCAATGTCCTTGTTTCTAAGGTCCATGATAATGCATTCCATGTCCTTACAGATACGGCTAGTTAGCCTGATGAGCCAATAATTGCCTGGGTCAGTGGACGCTCCACCTTTGTTCAGAGGGCTGACAGTGGCTGTCCTTCATTCTGCTGGGATGAAGCTGGTGCACAGGATCTGTCTGAATAGGCCAAGTGGTGCTGAGATCTTTTGCCTGAGTTCATGTAGGCACAGCAGGGATGTTGTTGGGTCCCATGGAGGCTGTATTTTTTGCCTTTCAGAGGGTATTAATAACCTGCTCCCTGTTAATGAGGGGAGGAGGGAATGTGCTGGGGATGTCCTGGTTTACTGATGGAGGGACAGCGGGGTGAAAGTTTCACTGAACTTGTCTGCCAGCAGGTTGGCTTTATCTATGGCATTTGTGTATATTCTTGAACACCAATTCAGAGCAAATTTGGGAGTTACCTTTGAGATTGAGGACATATTGTCCTTAGTGGATGTTGCCAATTTGGACTCAAACTTATTCTTGCAGGATTTCACCAGTGACCTTATTTGCTTGTTCAGACAAAGGCGAGATTGCTTCCAACTTGGCACCTGCTCCTTCTTGGTCCTGGACAGCTATTTTATCCTTTTATTATATAGTCTGTTTACTGCTGCTGTCCACCAGACAGGTTTATTTTTCCTTGAGGAAGATGATTTGGTCCTGTCAGGTATTGCTGAGTCCATGCAGCTATATAGGTGCTCATATAGTTTTTTGGTGTAGACTTGACAATTAGTTCTATTTCTAACTGAAGGGATGGTGGCTGTGAAGCTACTTATACCTGCTCTCAGGAGGTTGCAGTCAGCTTTGGAAAAGTTTTTTTGTTCGACCCTGACGGGGGGGGGGGGGTCATGGGAGATTGTGACTTTGAAAGTGATTGCTTTATGGTCAGATCTTACCAAGGAGGATGACACTGTAGGGGTGCTACAGTGGCTGCTCATGTTGGTTAATTCCAGGTTCAGGATATTTTCACGTCTTGTGGGGGTGTTGACCAGCTGATCTAATGCATTGGCACTGATGAAGCCGGGGAATCTCTGGGTGTTTGTGTTTGAGCTAGAATAGGTCTTCCACTATGTGGTTGGATAGTTAAAGTCACCCAGGATCAGGGTAGAGAGTTGAATCTTGATGGATTCAAATAAGTCCAGATAGGTGGAGTGGGCCTTCTGAGTTATGGTTGGGAGACTGTAGCTACCTAGGATTTGAATAGGTGTTTTCTCAACAGTTAACTGCACCTGGAGTGTCTCCTATGAGTCATACTGTCTGACCAGCCTGGAGGTGTGTATGTCTTTGAAAAGTATTGAAACTCCACATCCTTTGGCTTTGTAGCCATCTGTTTGGGGTCAGAAAGTATGGTAGGACAAGTAACCTGGCATGACTGGGGTGCTTGCCACAGCTTTGAATCAGGTTTCAGTGACTGCACAAATGTCAGCATCTTCCAGGGTGATGAGTGCTTGCAGTGAGTGCAATTTCATATTAAGACTCCTAGCAGTTAGCAGCATGACCTTTAAAATTCATTTAGAAGAATTTTTCACATTGGTAATTTTGTCCTCATGACTTTGCCTATAAAACGCATTATGGGGGAGACAAAAGCCTTTGCCAGAAGCCTGAAGCTGAAGCCCAGGTAAGACAGATGAAGGGCATTGTGGTCTGTCAATTATGTCCTCCCAGGCTGTCAGGTACTGGATCCCCTTGGAATGACACCAGAAACTAAGCCAGTTGTTAAAGTCAATCATTTTCTGTTTGTACTGAGGCATCTTTCTGGATGATGGTAGGATGCTGCTTAAGGCTAGAGACATACCTGCCTGGGAGCTCAACCATGTCCCTCTTCATATAGTCCAGAGAGGTACGTCTCAAGTCATTCACACAAACATAGACTATGACAGTCATAACAGTACCTGTTGTTGAGAGACTTGAGTGCGTGAGTGATATGGTAGATTCTAGTACCTGACAAGCAACTTACCATGACTTTCCCCTTATCTAGCCTGGTGAAGGACACATCTGTGTGTCTGAAGATAGAGTCTCTTATGACTAGCATGTTGGGTTTGTGGCTGGGCCTTAGAGGCTGTAAGACACAGGCATGTGTGCTATGTGTGGTGCTTGGTTCAGTGCATTGTGATGTGCATCTGTGCCTTTGCCTTGGAGGTCTCTTTTGTTTAGGTATCTTTTTGTTTAGAACCTCCACATATGTAAGAACCTGGTTCAAAGCTGCGGCAATGTACTAACTCTGGGCATGACCGCAATCCAAATTGTAACTTGCTACAGATCCTCCACCATGTCCCAGGATTCCCACTCCTCATTTATTCATACACGGGAAAGTATTAGGGTACAACCCAACATGCTAATAATTGGTGATTTCAACTACCCTGCCATTAACTGGGAAAACTACTCATGTACCAACTCTTTCACTCAATGTTTTCTGGAATTCATAAATTCCAACACCTTGGATCAACTTATCTACACCCACACCAGGGGCAGCAATATCCTAGACCTGGTCGTTACCAACATGGGCGACCGGTGTTCCACACCAGAGGTCAATTCCTTGTTAGTCAGATCCGACCACAAGCTAATCAGCCTAGACAGCCACAGGCCGCCCTCACCCCCCATTAGGGAAACAACCGTAAAAAATTTCTCCAAAGCCAACTTCATGCTTCTTAAGACAGAAGTGACAACTTCACTACACCCATGCAGACAGACAATAGAAGTATGACTGCTGAATCCTACACAAATGCACTTTATAAGCACTGAAAAGAGGGCATGGATAGTGCTACCCTAACAGAATCAAGATGCTATCCTCCAAAAAATATATAATATATAATATATGGTATAATATCACAGTACTACTAGCTTAAATGTGATTCCAATAGCTTATATAAAAAATAAGGGAATGTATATATGCTAATTGTTTATTTTTGTCTTCATGTAATGCTTTTTTAATTGCCATAACTACCTGCTATGTGCTAACTCTTGTTTCTCTCCCCCACTTTTGTCTCTCTTTCCCCCTTAAGTACCCTGCTCTCCATTGCTCTGTTCCTGAAATAGTCTCTAAGAACCTACCTACCTGGTGACAAAGGACCCTATCCAAATACCCGCGGTCTCATCTAACAGCCTTATATTCCCTGCACCCTCTCTCAAGGAAGCAAGAAAGTATGTGGTTGTCTATGTCCTGCTTGTAAAGCTGACTACTGTCTGCTATTGCTTTAGGGGTTCTAAAGTACGGCCCAAGCCTGGACAGCCAGCAGCCTTTACCCCCCTCCTATCTACCCTGTAACCAACACATAGACTCCTGATTTATCTTTGATCTTTCCCACTCCTGACTTACCTAACTTACCTTCAGTAACCAGCATTGCTGATTGTTTCTTCTCAAGCTTCTCCTTCTTGTCTCTACCCGTTCCGTTCGCCCTGCAGGCTCACTCCACTCCCCTACCCTACCCTTAATTCCCACCCACCCCAAAGGGTCCTACTTTTGTACTATCTAACCACACCCCTTCCCTCTCCCACCAATCACAAAGACCTTCACCATTGGCCAACTAACTCCAATTCCCTCCATTCACTTACCACTCCCTATCTCTCCCACCACACCCTCCACCTCTCCCTTTCCACACCTAGTATACCTCTGTGCCTATAACAGAAACCTAACAACTTACCCATCCAAATGTATAAGCTACCCACCCAGCCCAGTTACAGAGATTACTCATAGTCACACGTCTACCACCTTTAACTTTAGCCTGCCTGCTAACCTCCTATGAACACCCATTATATCCACACCTTCACTACCCCAATAAGCTAACTACCTTTCCTTCTCTACCTATCTTCACTAACCATGTTAACATAACATCTACATCCAGCTATCTGCTAGCAAAATACCACAGGATAGCCCACATTAGATATAACTCTCCCAATCCCAGAAAATCTATAAATCTATATAGTAAATTCCCAAATCCTAGACTTCAAATACTACTCCTCACTTTAAAAGATGGAGACATTCACCCAATCCCAGGCTGAACAACTGCTACTACCACTCAACTCCTCAACCTCAACCCCTCTACTATTCATTCCCTTACCAAACCACCAAACTCACTCTTAATAGCTCACCTCAATATACGTAGCATAAATAACAAAGTTGCACAACGCCATGCTCTCTTGGAGGTCTAGTCCTTTAACATTCTTTGTTTAACAGAAACTTGGTTAAAACCTGTAACTAAAGACAATGAAGTCATCCCACCTGGTTATAATATCTTATGACGTGACTGAGCAGCCAAGAAGGGTGATGGTATAGCTATCCTATTTAAATCTGGGTTACAGATTACTACCTATGACTATAAACCACCTCAAGACTCTAACACTGAAATTCTTATTACAAAGCTTCAACTTAACACATGCAAATCCATTTATATTATCTGTATCTATGTTCCTCCTGGTAATAACATTGCCATTATAGAATATATCCTTTGTTGGTTATCTCAGAACTTACCCCAGGAAACCATAATCCTAGGTGATTTTAACATTGATTGGAAGAGCTGTAGCAGTAGCCACCCTACTACCCATATTAACCTATATGGTTTTTCAAACCATTACCTCCCCTTCCAGGATAAACAAGCCCAATAAGAAAGAAAGTACCTTCGATTGGATTTGCATAAATAATCATCCCCAGACATATGAAGCTGGACCCTCCCTGATGATGTACGTGATCACTCATTTACCTATATTATCAGGCGTAAAACCAACTTACCCATTCCAACCACTTTTAGGACATTAGAACCAAGAAAAACTTTAACCCTGATCTCTTCCAAAGAGAACTAAGAGCATATAACTGGTCTCCCTTAAAATACCTCCCACTGAAGGAAGCTGTTAATTACTTTAATTCTAACTTCCTAGCTATACTAGACCACCATGCACCAACCCACTCTATTAGAATGAGAACTAAATCTGCCCCATGGCTTTCAAAAGAAACCAGGCAAAAAATCCATCTCAGAAATAAATACTGGAATAAATATCATTTAACTAAAAACCCTGAAGACCAACAAAACTTCAGACAGCTGAGAAATTACATTAAAAAAGCTACATTGTTTGACAAAAGAAACTACTACCTACAATTCCAGCAGACTCACCATAATAAACCACAAAACTTCTGGGCGAGTATTAATCGATTATTACACCCAGGTCTATCCTTCACACCAAACCCACAAGGCACAGACCAGGAGAATCCCAAGCAGACTGCTAATGCCTGTAATACCTTTTTCACTGAGGCCATTCAAACTCTTGCCAGTCAATTATCAACTCAGAACTTAACTATATCTAACTCTAATACTATCCCACCCCCTCCATTTCTCTTCCAACCAGTCCCAACAACATATATTCTTACCTTTATCAAAACTGAAACCATCCTCTCCTTCAGCAGACCAACTACCTGCTGAATATCTACAAAAGGCAGCCAAATCCATTGTCTATCCCATTTCCATTCTCATCAATAGAACCATCAGTGAAGGACACATCCCTAGAATCTGGAAAGTCTCCCATATTATCCCCCTTCATAAGGGTGGAAACTTTACTGAATTCTCCAATTACCGTCCCATAGCCCTACTTTCTCCCTTGGCAAAGATCATGGAAAAATGCATCCACAGACAATTGCTAGACCACCTAATCCAAAATAATGTACTTTCCAGCTGTCAACATGGTTTCAGACCTTCCCACAGCACTACTACTGCCCTCTTTTCCTTTATTGACTGTATTAACAAAAACCGTAATCTCAATATGCTTTCCTCTGCACTGTTTATAGATCTGTCTAAGGCATTCGATATGGTAAATCACCAGATACTTATAAATATCCTCAAATCCCTGTCACTAGATGCACTAGCTAAAAACAACAGGGTGTGCTTTGGAACAACATTCAATCGACCCACCTGCCCGTTAACCTTGGTGTCCCTCAAGGGTCCATATTAGGACCTCTCCTGTTTTCTATATTTATCAATGACCTTCACCTAGCAATCCTCCAAGCTACATGCATACAATATGCAGATGATTCCACACTTATACGCTCAGCCACATTTATATCTGAACTTCACTTCCTTACCCAAAAGGTGTTTAACACAGTTGAACAGTGGTTTACACAGCACTGTCTCCTTCTGAACCCCCAAAAAACTAAACTCTTCCTTTTTACTCCTACTCATAAGTCCCCCCAAAAGATTTCACAGTAACATCCAGTAATGGTACTCTCATATCTCCAGATCCTACTACCAAACTACTAGGTATCACCATAGATAACAACCTTAACTTCGACACCCATATCAGCAATACTCTAAAAACTGTTAATAGAAAACTAGGCTCTCTACAGGATCAAATACTTCCTCTCTCCTGCAGCTAGAATAACTATTGCTCACACCCATCTAATATCCCCTCTCCTCTCCTCCATGCCTCAACCATATATACTAATCTATCTAAAAACAACCTTAATAACATGGAAAACTCCTACAATAACATAGCCAGATTTGTTACATGCAACCCATTCAGAACCCACCACTGTTATAATCTAAAGCAGCAAGAATGGCTTGAATTACAAAATCAGCTTAAATACCACCAACTGACCATTGCCTGTAAAACCCTTTACCAACCTACCAATACCCCTATACTATCTACCCACATCATCCCCTACAACAATCTGAAGACCTTACGATCGTCACATAAACTTCTTATAAATATTTGTAAATCAAACAACAGTGCTGGGGACTCTCTTTTCTCTAATACTGTTGGAAAATCCAGGAACCTTCTTCCCAGTAAACTTTCCTCACTTTCCTCTATATCACTTTTCAAACTCAAACTGAAACTTTTCCTCAAAACACACTGGTTGTGCCCCTGTATTAAACCTGACTAATCAACTAGCTCATCTTACTTGGTTCAGTCTGCCCTCCTCTTCTCAGTATTCAAGTTCCTTTTTCTTAATAACAACAAACCTTGTCCTTCTAGATACTATTACTTACATCTACTGGATTCTCATTAATGTGACTACTTTTTTTTAATAATATATTGTATATAATCAGCTGCCTTCTTTTTCTTATATTATGTATTGAAACTGCATTTTGTATTGTACTAATTGTGCCTGCATATTTTGCAATATGTTATGAACTTCTGACCTCTTTGATTACTCTCTGTACTGTACCTGCAGTGTACATTGTTTACATTAATTTTTGTATATATGATTTTGTTTTTGTTTCCTCTGAGTTTATCTCCCCAGGCCTCTACTGAAAATGGACATATATCCAGTTAGACTAGCCTGGTCAACAAATGTAAAACAAATAAATAAAATAAATAAATAAAAAAGGAAGCCAATCTGGTGGTCCCCTGCCATAAACAAACTCTACAACAGAAGGAAGAAACTGTTACAAAAAGAGTAAAATCCCATGACTGGAGGAACTCCCTGGTCAGCCTCAGCAAGAAGCTGAGATCCCTCATGAAATCCTCCAAAGCTAGTTATGAAAATAAATTGTCACTGATTCTAAAGACAACCACAAAGCATTCTATAGCTATATCAAGAATCTCAATGGCAAAACTCAGATCTGCTCTGAGTTACAGCACAACGACACTAAATATACAGAACCAACTGATATTGCCAAAATCCTGGAAGATAGGTTAGACAGGTTCAGTGCTAACTTTACCCCCCACCCCCACCCCCTGTAATCACGGCTGCACAGGTAAAAACCACACTCTCCAAAGTCAAGAACACAGCATCCATGGGACCTGCCAACATCCCAGGCTGCGTTCTACATGATCTATAGATTGAACTGGCACCCCACCTAAGCACCATGTTCAATCATAGCCTCACCTCATGCTTTTTGCCGACTGAATGGTGCACAGTGATGGTTATCCCACTCCACAAAGGAGGAGCCATCACAGACCCCGGGAACTACCCCCCCATTAGCTTAAAGAGCCTGGTCTGCAAGGCCATGGAACATATCATCATGGAACTTATAAACAAAGACATTGGTAATCTCCAAACTCTGGACCCCACCCTGTTCAGGTTTGTAAAAGGCAGATCATGCCTCCTAAACCTGATTGACTTCTTTGAAGCAATCACCAAAGCCATAGACGAGGGTAAGGTGGTTCACACAGCCTATCCAGATCTCGCTAAGGCTTTTGACACCATCCTCCACTCTGGAATTATAGATTAACTCACTAAACTAGGTATAAATCCCTATGTCACAAGATGGGTTGCCAACTGGCTCACTGACTGAATCCACACTGTGAAAGTAGCAGACTCCAAATCTGACTTCAGACCAGTGACAAGTGGAGTACCACATGTTTCAGTCCTAGGTCCTCTCTTGTTTGGTATCTTCTTTTCTGATGTACAGGCTAACACAGAAGGTCTTTGGCTAATGAAGTTCGGAGATGACTGCAAACTAGGAGCCATAATTGAAACTCCTAATGATGTGGACATCCTACAAAAGGGCCTCACTGAGACAGATGCCTGGTGTCAAAGCCATGGCCTCAAGCT
Organism: Protopterus annectens; assembly: GCF_019279795.1. Taxonomy (NCBI): domain Eukaryota; kingdom Metazoa; phylum Chordata; order Ceratodontiformes; family Protopteridae; genus Protopterus; species Protopterus annectens. The sequence continues at coordinate 1,688,546,799 of NC_056731.1, read as the reverse complement.
CAATGCCAAAAAGTGCATTGTCATCCCCTTTGGTAAAAACTCTGTACCCATGAGGTACCACATAGGTGGTAGTCTACTTAACACTAAAAGTCTGATAAGAGACCTTGGGACACAGGTAGACAGTAGTCTCTCCTTTGATAATCACATCACCACAGTAGTAAGGAGATCATTCCATGTGGCACACCTCATCACAAAAGGTTTCTCATCCAGGAAAAAAAGGTCATTGTTCCCCTCTACTCGTCACTCATTAGACCATTATAGAGTACAACGCCCCTTTAGTTAAGACATCTACAACAATGGGAAAGGCCACAGAAATACCTCACAATGAGGATTACTGGCCTCAAACAGAAGCATTACACAGACCGTCTCAATAAACTCCAGCTTTACTCTGTCGCATATCACCTGATCAGAGGCGATCTCTGCCTGACATGCAAAGCTATGTCAAACCCAGAGCTGTTGAACATGCTACACTTAAAGAAATCCCAATGCCTCTGACCTACATGCTCTAGGGATCTAAACCTTGTCACCACAATCAACAGAACATGCTGGAGGGATAGATTCCTGTCCCAGAGCCTTCCCATACTCTGGAACAAACTACCTATCTATATCAAACAAAGCTCCTCATTAGCACTCTTCAATAAAAATCTTGATGATTGGATGGGAAATAGGAAATTAACCCCTGGGATCACCTCTGTGGCTATGCTCGACAGGGGCACATGAAAATAATTTTCTTGGGTGGCGAAAGCCAGAGTACCTTTTTGGCTAGGCTTGTATAAGCCCTAGGGCTGATAGCCTAGTACCTACCTATGAACCTATGAGCCTACTGTACAGGTGTGGGTGGTGTTAGAGGTGTGGTGTTTGTGCAGGCAACCTTCTTAGTGCCAGATGTACTGGCATGTGATTGAGACAGCAAGGATTCTAGGTTCTTAATGTAATTGCATCTCTCACATATTGAGTTCCTAGGTGGTAGAAGAAGAGGGTTGACTGTGTTACATGAGGCAGTTGCTACAGGATTCCCAATATCAACAAGACTAGCAGGAGACAACAGGAAATTGTCTGTTCATGGTTGTCGGAATCTATTGAAGAGAGGTAATTTTTTACATTGGTAATTTTGTCCTCATGATTTTGCCTAAAATAGGCATTATGGGGGAGGCAAAAGCCTTTGCCAGAAGCCTGAAGCCAAAGCCCAGGGGAGACAGATGAAGGCCATCGTGGTCTGTCAATCATGTCCTTTCAGGCTGTCAGGTACTGGATCCCATTGGAATGACAATGGAAACTAAGCCAGTTTTTAAAGTCAATCATTTTCTGTTTGTATTGAGGCATCATTCTGGGTGATGGTAGGCTGCTGCTTAAGTCTAGGGACATACCTGCCTGGGACACATATTCAGTAAGCTCAGTCATGTCTCTCTTCATATAGTCCAGAGATGTATGTCTCAAGTTCATTCACGCCAACATGGACTATGACAGAGTCATAACAGTACCTGTTGTTGAGAGACTTGATTCTGTGAGTGATATGGAGGATTCTAGCACCTGACAAGCAACATATCATGACTTTCCCCTTGTCTAGCCTGGTGAAGGGCACATCTGTGTGTCTTAAGATAGAGTCTCTTATGACTAGTATGTTGGGTTTGTGGCTGAGCCTTAGAGGCTGTGAGACACAGGCATGTGTGCTGTGTGTGGTGCTTGGTCCAGTGTGCTGTGATGTGCGTTTGTGCATTTGCCTTGGAGGTCGCTTTTGTTTAGGTATCTTTTTGTTTAGAACCTCCCCCTATGTAGAAATGTACTGTACAGGTGTGGGTGGTGTAGAAGTGTGGTGTTTGTGCCAGATGTACTGACTTGTTATTGAGACAGCAAGGATTCTAGGTTCTTAATGTAATTGCATCTCTCACATATTGTGTTCCTAGGTGGTAGAAGAAGAGGGTTGACTGTGTACATGAGGCAGTTGCTACAGGATTTCCATATCAACAAGACTAGCAGGAGAAACTACAGGATATTGTCTGTCCATTGTTGTCAGAATCTATGGAAGAGAGGTAAAGGATGGCAGAGTGGGTACTATCAGAATAAAGTACCTATAGGTGTGAGTAGGGCTGGATAAAATCACAGTACTTGCAAGGGAGGGCATCAGTTATGAAGGAGTGCTTGTAAGGGAAAAAAATGCAACTGAGATACCTCACACTGGGTTAAAACAGTGCAGCGGCAATGCGCAATGAACAAAGAAGTGCAACACCCTGCCCCAAATCCATCTTTACTGGGTCAACTCTTAGGGGTGCGTTGTCAATATGATAGTTAACATGGATGGATAACTTCCTGAAGAATACTGTTATACATTTCTTGACATTTAGTTTTAGTCCATTGCTCTGGCACTAGTTGTTTGTCTGTGTCAGCCCTTCCAGGAGAACATTTGTGTCAGTGTGGGATTCAATGACAGCTCCTAATTTGCAGTCATCTGGAAATTTAGTCAGCCAGAGGCCACTGTTGTTGGCCTTGACTTCAGAGAAGTTAATGCCAAAAAGGAGCAATCCCAGGACCAATCCCTGAGGGACTCCACTTGTGACTGGACTCTTTGTAGAGGTGTACTCACCAATTCTAACTTCCTGGGTTCTATCTGAGAGCCAGCTGTCTGTCCACCAGGCATAAGGGTTTGTACCTAAACTCTTTAAGTTTGCCAATAATACCTGAGTAGGAGATTGTGTTAAATACCTTGGCCAGGTCAAGGTAGGCAGTGTGAACCATTTTTTCCTCATCCATTGCTTTGGTGACCTTCTCAAAGAAGTCCACCAGGGTGAGTAGGCATGAGCTGCCCTTGATGAAACCAGACTGAGTTGGGTCCAGTGTCTGGAGTTTTTCCTATGTCATTACTGATCATTTCCATGATAATTCTTTCCATGGCTTTGCATATGAAAATACTTCCAAACTAACAATAGTGTATCAATAAAGTGCTAGAGAAATATATGCTAATTTACTATGCAAGCAGGAAACCATCAATGCCATACACTATGTAAGGGCATATACAAAATAAGAAAGATGTACTGGAAAGAGAAAAAATATTAAAAGTAGACAGAGAGATAAAAGAAAAGAAGATAACATGGGGAGAGTGATTCCTATACATAACAAAGAATATGCGGATTCTTACAAATCTGCTGTGCATGAGCCAGTCATTACACAGAGTAATAATTTCTCTAAATTAAGAATATCTAGCACATAGCAATTTTAAAGTTTCCTAATCTCACTTTTGGGAAATGTATAGTCCTGCTTGGCAGACTTAGTGGAGAATTTGCCAACACTCTGATATTTGAGATGGGGTAGGATCTTACCATTGCTTTGTGATAGAGTCTGTTGCTGCTAAAATCATTATGTGAATAGTGAGGGATGACAAGAATCTAGAATAACACCATACCAATATTGTGACATACTGACAGAGGGGAGTTTAGTGTAGTGTTCTATAACTACAGTATAGACCAGTGACTGATGCCAGTATCCCTTGTTGCCAGCAGTACAAATATTTCTCAAAATTAAAGATGGGTACTTAGTATCCCCCATAATTCAATCCAATGGTGGCACCATACCTCTCAAATGTCCAGCTTTTTGCAGAATGTCCAGATTTTTGCCTCGTATGTTTGGTCTGTTCTTCATAAAATTTGTGGTTTTCTGGCAAATTGCTGAGGATTGAAGTCACCAAATAGTGATATACATTTGAGTTTCAGACTTCATATCTTTCAGAAAATGCATGTTAACACAAATCCTGTTATTCTAGCAACTTTCTAAGTTTGTAACAGCAATTTTTAAAATCTGTACCTATTTTTTGGCATTTGTCCCCCCATTATTTTAGGCTTTGTCCAAATTTTTAGTGCTAAGAGTTTGAGAGGTATGGGTGACACAGGTCTGACTGGTAGAGATTGCTAAAAAGTCTGATTTCAGCAACCTTATACACCAATATCAGATTAGGAAGATGTATACCACTTTGGGCAAAGGGAGCATATCTGCCACCCCTTCTTAAAATATTCTACTTCTGTTAGGTTCCTGCCATCTTTGTCTTTTATCATGCCCATTTTTATTTGAAAATTTCCCATATTATCACCAGTCTTCTTGAGCATATCTGTTATGGGTTCCTTTTGTTTTGATTCATTTTAACATAGTTTTCCTTTCCCCCTCCACACACACTTTTACTCTCCTTCTTTTCCTGGACCCTTCTATGGCGTCCAGAAACAGCTATTTTGTCTTCTTTCGATTTTATATATTTGTTGATGTCACCTCACAGGCACTATCACAAACTTCTGACCATGGTTCTTCACGTACTCTATCCTCAAGGTCTAATCCCCTAAATATATTCTTTACCTCTACTAGATATTCACTCAGATGAATGATATGCCATTTATTTTTCTATAAATAGAGGATAGTATATCGATGGATCAGCACCGTAGTCTGTTTTAAGTACAACACACAACCATGCCTGTAATTAAGCAGAAACCTATCCCTCTGCTTGCCTTCCTATTCTTTACAATATAAAGGGTGCTTAGATGTATTATAATCATTAATGTAATCTTAAAAATATGCAAATGTTAAATGAGATGAAAAGTATTAACCATTTTGTGAGTTTCTAGTGTCAAATGTCCTCTGAGTTTACCTTCTAGCAGTTGTGCTTTAAGTCCTGCAGACAGTATTTCAGAGTTCTGAGTCACCTGATACAGACTGTTAATGCCTTTTTACCTTTTGTTCTTCAACTAATTGCATATCAGCTGTAATTTAGTTATACTCTCATATCACCTTTGCTTTTATCTAATTTGTATTTTTCACCTGTTTATTTTTAGTGTTAGCCAAACCCTCTCTGTTTTACTTTGACCATCTCTTACTCTCAATTATTACACTGAACTAGCATCAATAAAACCATCATTGACCAGCAAACAACATCCAAGACCCCAACAGAGAGGCATATTATTAATGTATGTTATTTACTGTTATGTCTAACATAGCTATCATATTTCTCTGTAATAAATAGGGTAGGGTCTACTGTAGAGAACATACACTCCCACTAGAACTAACAAATGCCCTGGTAATTTTCTTTATACTGGAAAACGTGACCTTGTCTTGGGCTCCCACACTTCTTGTCTATTCTACACTATATCCCCACTGCAAAAGTCCTCCCCCACTTTACCTACATTACTATATTTTACCTTACTTGTTCTTTGGTGCAGTATAAATCTGTTATCTGTCTTACCCTATAACTTTCAATATATTCACTGTCTGTAACATGTAAATAGTTACCTTTCCCTTACTGAAACATAACAAAAATAAAAAACTGTTATTATCTCTTTAGGCAGGCTTTATTGCTAACTACACCTGTACCTTGTTAAACCCCTGCTTTGAAACTCTTTCTACTGACTCCCGTATAATTGCTATGACTCTGTAACGTTGCACTTTCTGCTATTATTTGTTACCTTGCTCTTTCTCCTAGCAGCTTTTCTAGTGACATTACATTTTTACTCTTTCTACCACATAAGGCTTCTTACCTTGCTCACCTCTAAGTCTATAGATATTTTTTTTCTTCCCTTCCATACTACTTTGCAACTTCCGCTGGTGCAGCCCATTCTATTCACTTTCACTTCACTGATCTCACTCCACTCCCTTACCCTATCCCCAAATCCCATCTACCCCCATCCTAGCTTTAAACCTACACAAAACCCTCCATATCCTGTGCATAACTCCTCCTCTTCCTATCCAAGCAACCTAGCATTCTGCTACCCCTCATCTGTCACTAAACCCATATCTCTACCAGTGAGGCTCCACCTATTTAGTTATGCTTCTCTTCCACAGCACTCCACAGCCTCCATCTCATTGTTTACACCCACTGTTGCCTCCTATTACATTCCTTCTCTTTAGAATTTTTTTTCTGCTTTATATATGTTATATCTCTCCTGTGGTGGTAGTGCTGCGGTAGCGTTGTCGCCTCACAGTTAGACGTTGCCCATTCGATTCTCAGTTAGAGCGTCTTCTGTGTGTTGACATGCGTGAATGGGCATTCCTTCATTGAAGGTTGTGTATTAGGCCCGGCAAGCCAGCACGTGAAAGTCTACTGCCAATCATTAGCGGACCGGAGTTCCGCTGTGGCGACCCCTAACCGGGAAAAGCCAAAAGACACAAAAATATATGTTATATCTCTGCAGCTGTCCTGTTTCTTCTCCTTTCAGCCTTCTCTCTGCTCCACATTCTTAGCATCCCATATTCTACATGCCTATTCAAATTCCTGCCTAATTCTTTATAATTATTATTTTTTTTTAGTTCTGTTTATTCCTTCTATAATCATCTTCTCCATCATCTTCAAGACTCTTGTTTCTAATACACACATACTACTATTATAATTTACATGCTATATGATACAAATTGCACTTATTTCTCAATCCCACACCCTTATTCACATTGCCTATGACACTTGCCAATAGTTCACTATTACTATTGCTTCTAGCTTTTTTTCAGATATAAAATTAAATTTAAATGTAATGCTAACATACCTAAACCATCACTTGTGCATATATACTGTAAAATGATCATAGTATGTGGTGATTTTCTCCCAAACCCAGGTCCCGACTGCCTCTTTTCTCTACTCGCTCTCTCTTCTACTATAACAACTTCTTCTAAAAATTTGAAAATCATATCCATGAATATTCAAAGTATAGTAAACAAAATCTCTGATTATTATGACTATTATTTTTACAAAAACTTAGCTCAAACTACATATACAAGACTCTGAAATTCTCCCCCTGACTATACTATCAGCTGCTCAGACAGATTAAATAAAAAAGATGGTGGTGTAGCAATCATATTTTCTAACAATATCTCTGTCTCTCCTTTTTTATTTCTCTACCTAAATTCCAGCGATAACAACAATTTAGTTTCTTCTCTCTTTTTTTCATTTATCTCTAAAGCTTTCATTACAGTCTCTCATACCAAACTAGTCTGAAAAATGTCTGCTTTAGACTTTTCCAATACAACAGTCACTTGGTTCTCTAACTACCTATCGAACCAGCTATGAATTAAATGGCTCTCTACTTACTCATCTTTTCTCCCAGTTAATACAGGTGTGCCACAAGGGTCCGTCCTTGCCCCACTCCTTTTTAACATGTTTATAAATTATCTATATACATCTTCCAACAAGTTACACTTAATATGCAGATGACTCCACTGTCATTTTCTCACCTAATAGTCTTTCCCAGTTACACTCTATCACTCAGCAGGTTTTCAACTCTATTAAAAACGAGCTCAGTGACGATCAGCTTTTCCTAAATCAAAATAAAACATTACTGTTCATATTTCTTCCCAACTCTCAAAAACACATAAAAGACACCTTCAAAATATCCTCTCTCAACAATACTGAAACTGAAGTTGTACTTCACAAAAAGTTACTTGGTGTCATAACAGATGATCAATTGAAATGTGATCTTCATTTTCAAAAGTGCATAAAATAACACACCAAAAACTGGGCATGCTATACAAATCGAAAAGATTCCCTGCAACTCTTCAAAAGTTGTTCTAGCCAATACATGCCTCTTTCCTTCACTACTATATGCCTCACCCATTTTCACCAACATTCAGATCGCCCTAAGATCAAAACTTGAACTTTGTTATAAAAAAGTAGCTAGATTTGCAGCCAGTCAGTCATACAACTCCCAGCACTGATCTGCCCTCAAATATTTAAATTGGCTTGCGTTACCTCACTACCTCAAGTTCACCCAGCTCCTCCTTGCTCATAAAATGGTATATAAATCCTCATACTGCCCAGCAATCAGCACCATTTATAACCATTACCTCCCTGATTGCCCTCTTTGATCATCTGAGAAACACCTCCTTGAAATCCATAAACTGAAAAAATCTATCGGTCACTGTCTATATTCCTACTCAGTAGCCAAGGTCTGGAACAATATTCCTACAGATATTTGAGCAGTGTGATGTAGTCATATATTTACACAATCTCTAAAGAGATTTGTCCTTAACTCCTGGCTCTGTACATGTCTTACACCAGGCTGACACTACCTGTTACTCCTTCCTTCTCCTCCTTTCTCCCTTCTCCCTTCTCTCTCCCTTGCTCTTCCTTCTCCTCCTTTCTTCCATCTTCCTTCTCTTTCCCTTGGTCTTCCTTCTCCTCCTTTCTCCCTTCTCCCTTCTCTCTCCCTTGCTCTTCCTTCTCCTCCTTTCTTCCATCTTCCTTCTCTTTCCCTTGGTCTTCCTTCTCATCCTTTCTCACATCTCTTTCCCTTGCTCTTCCTTCTCCTCCTTTATCCCTTCTTCCTTCACTTTCCCTTGCTCTTCCTTCTCCTCCTTTCTCCCTTCTTCCTTCTCTTTCCCTTGCTCTTCCTTCTCCTCCTTTCTCCCTTCTTCCTTCCCTTTCCCTTGCTCTTCCTTCTCCTCCTTTCTCTCATCTTCCTTCTCTTTCCCTTGCTCTTCATTCTCCTCCTTTCTCCCTTCTCTTTCCCTTGCTCTTCCTTCTCCTCCTTTCTCCCTTCTTCCTTCTCTTTCCCTTGCTCTTCCTTCTCCTTCTTTCTCCCTTCTTCCTTCTCTTTCCCTTGCTCTTCCTTCTCCTCCTTTCTCCTGTCTTCCTTCTCTTTCCCTTGCTCTTCCTTCTCCTCCTTTCTCCCTTCTTTCTTCTCTTTCCCTTGTTCTTCCTTTTCCTCCTTTCTCCATTCTTCCTTCTGTTTCCGTTGCTCTTCCTTCTCCTCCTTTCTCCCTTCTTCCTTCTCTTTCCCTTGCTCTTCCTTCTCCTCCTTTTTCCCTTCTTCCTTCTCTTTCCCTTGCTCTTCCTTCTCCTCCTTTCTCACTTCTGCCTTCTCTTTCCCTTGCTCTTCATTCTTCTGCTTTCTCCCTTCTTCCTTCTCTTTCCTTGCTCTTCCTTCTCCTCCTTTCTCCCTTCTTCCTTCTCTTTCCATTGCTCTTCCTTCTCCTTCTTTCTCCCTTCTTCCTTCGCTTTCCTTTGCTCTTCCTTCTCCTCCTTTCTCCCGTCTTCCTTCTCTTTCCCTTGCTCTTCCTTCTCCTCCTTTCTCCCTTCTTTCTTCTCTTTCCCTTGTTCTTCTTTTTCCTCCTTTCGCCCTTCTTCCTTCTCTTTACCTTGCTCTTACTTCTCCTCCTTTTTCGCTTCTTCCTTCTCTTTTCCTTGCTCTTCCTTCTCATCCTTTCTCCCTTCTTCCTTCTGTTTCTCTTGCTCTTCCTTTTCCTCCTTTCTCCTTCTTCCTTCTGTTTCCCTTGCTCTTCCTTCTCCTCCTTTCTCCCTTCTTCCTTCTCTTTCCCTTGCTCTTCCTTCTCCTCCTTTCTCCCTTCTTCCTTCTATTTTCCTTGCTCTTCCTACTCCTCCTTTCTCCCTTCTTCCTTCTATTTCCCTTGCTCTTCCTTTTCCCCTTTTCTTCCTTCTCGTATTGGTGAAGTAACTGGTGCTTTTGCTTATAGCTCCCTACTTTAACTCAATTTCCTAATTTCCTCCAACTGCAAAGTCTCCTTCCTTTCTCTTAGTCTTTTGCTCATATTTAAAATGCATAGCATCTTTACTATTGGTATCACTATTGATTGTATTTTACTAGGTGCTCTATATCCTATGATTATTGTTCAATATTCACTGTATGATTTTATGATCTGACTTTATTTATCCTGTATGTTGATTCTACTATCTGTTACTGCACTTCATGTGATAATATTATGTAGTTATTAATTGAACTATGTGTATGTTGGACCTTTTATCCCTGGGCCTTTGCTGAAAATGGAATTCATGCCCAGTTGGACTTTCCCAGTAAATAAATGTCAAAAAATAAATAAATGAACCACACAAGGACCAAACAGCCTGGAAACCGCCAAATGGGATCCACAGAAATGCGCGACTGATGCAGCAACACTACCAACCAGATATAATCCACAAATGGTTAAAATCCGATAAAAATCCGATGAAAATCTCTTTGAAACATGCACCAATTTATTTAAGCCTTCAAAATATAGCTTTTCATCAGTCCCAAGACCAACTTCCTCAGAAATAGTTAACCTTTCTTTAGTCCTCCAGTGATAGTTTTCACTCTCAGCCCTGCAGGGGTAAGCAAGCCTGCTCCGCTCAGGCTTGCTTACCCCTGCAGGGCTGAGAGTGAAAACTATCACTGGAGGACTAAAGAAAGGTTAACTATTTCTGAGGAAGTTGGTCTTGGGACTGACGAAAAGCTATATTTTGAAGGCTTAAATAAATTGGTGCATGTTTCAAAGAGATTTTCATCGGATTTTTATCGGATTTTAACCATTTGTGGATTATATCTGGTTGGTAGTGTTGCTGCATCAGTCGCGCATTTCTGTGGATCCCATTTGGCGGTTTCCAGGCTGTTTGGTCCTTGTGTGGTTCAGGAGTTTGTTTGTTCTTTTAATTTCTAAAAAATAAATAAATGCTAATGAATTGCAGCATGTCACAGAGTTCATATTTTTTCCTGAAAACATTCTAAAGAAACATTTTGTGGAGGTTATAAACTTATTTATTACCAGTGATTGAGTTATATGGTAAACATTCTGAAACATGTCTGAATGTCACATGGTATCAGCTCAAAGAAATATATACCAGTGATGAAAAAATTTATATTTTGAGAAAGTACATGTTTGGATATGCAGAAGTATTATTTAGCATGGGAAGCACTTCAACTACAGCTTCTAGGAATACCACTCCTCCAAGGAAATATAGCTGTTAAATAGAATATATGGATCTAGCAATTCAGATTAGTTATCACTGCAAAAAGAATACTTACAAAGCCAGGTAATGTACAGTGTGCCTTATTTTTGCATATTGCATGGAAGAAAGTCTTGAAGATATGAAACACTTTCAAGAACAGGAGTAGAAAGATAGAACAGCAGCAATAAGATGGAGAATTTGGGAATTGTTGTGAGCCCATTAAGAAACATACCATTTATTCTGTTCATCATGTATCCATTAAAATAAGCCATGCTTTTTTTACAGGACACAGGATGCAGCAAGTGAATTTGGGGAGTTTCAGGATTCACTGATATGAGGCAGGATAACTTATGGCATAATATATGATGAAACAGGGGGCAGACTTCTAAGAGAAATAGTCCTATCATTATCCAAGGCTAGAAATCTAGACAAAGACAGTGAAATCACAAATTAACAGTTAACAGAATTAAAAGAGAGTATGGAAGTAGGTAATATAAACATAAAAATAAAGATGGAATGAAAGTAAAATAAGAACTGAGACTGTTAAGCAATAATCATGATAATGAGAAATGAAGACATGAGGCACACAAGAAATATGCCGCAGTTGAAATTTAAGCTATTTGTACTGTATGTGGCTAGATGGAAGACCTGCAGAAGTATCCGTTGTTTGATCAGATTTGTAGACGTGATAGAAAAAAAAAATCATTTTGCAAAGATGTGCAAAAGAAAACTAATAATATGTCAAATAACTTTTACATGTTTTTAGGCCAACCATACAAATAAGTTGTTTATATGTGCTATTAAAATGAAAAGAACTAATGCGGTGAAAGAGAATAAAGAAACAGTGAAACTAGATAGCCATTCTCTGGTTTGAGAAACAGATGACAGCATTCTTAGATCTATATTACCTTGTGGGGCACAAATTTGCTTGGATATGAATGACCCAGAGGGTAGGAGTGATTCCAGGATACAGATAGCATGGTCATGCAAAGGGCAAAGTAGTGTAGCATGCAACACATGGAAATGACTGCATAAGGACATGGAAGTGAATGCCATACAAATAAGCCACATGATGAATGCAAATTATGACATCAGTTTCATAAATGTACACACTGTGCATTCTGTGTTGTGCAGTGTATCTGTTTATTATCAGATTATCTTTGTGTACATGAGAGATATAATGCAAGATGAGCACCAGCAATAGTTTAGCAACATGCATGATCAGCTGCCATTGGAGTAAGTGCCTGTAATGCTGTCTGTTATAGCCACCCACACCAAAACCAACATAGGGGGTAAATACAGTACCTGACATACCAACAGCTCACACATCAGCAGATTATGGATCATTTCCATGTGGACAGGGAGATCTCCATAATGTCACTTAATTGAATCTAATCATCTTTTGAATACAGTAGATCAGGAGCAATAATTGGGATAAATCATTTAAGCAGTCACAGAGATGCAGCTACTGAATAACAGTTTATGTTAGGAAATGGAGCAAGGAGCTCCTATAGGTTTTCACTAGAGTCTAGCAGAAGGTGTCATAGTAAGTTACTAACAGAGTTGCAGTGATGTTTTAAGTGTGAATAAAATGCATAATATCTCTGCGGAAATACTGAGATGACTTTTTCTTTTTTGATACCTGGTTTTAACAGAGTTGCAAAGAAAATGGGTGGCAGAGTGGTGCAGCAGCTAATGTTTTGACCTCACAGTAAGAGGTTCTCTGGTTCGATACTCTGCCGGGGTGTCTTCTGTGCAGAGTCTATATGTCCTCCCTGCATTTGTGTGGATTTCCTCTAGGTGCTCTAGTTTCCTCCCACATTCCAAAGACGTGTCTGGAGCATTTCTCCCCAGGCCTCCACTGAAAAAAGTCTGTCGTAGTTGGACTTTCCTGGTCAACAAATGTTAAATAAAATGTGTTAATATAAAATGAGTAATAATAATAATACAATAAGCTATTGCTGAGCCTGAAAGTACCCTTTTCTTTATTTTCTGAACTATCCATCTGTGTGTGTTTTTTTTGTTTTGTTTTTTTGCCAAAAGGGGGACATTACCCTAGAAACCAAGCAACCTTGGAACAACTCTGGGTAGTGCCTTAATCACCAATGACAAAAGAAAAAGTAAATCTTTTCAGAGTTGCACTTAGTTACCAAAATAAGTCACAATTAGAGGTTAACCAGAGTAAACATAGTCAGAGAAGAAATCCAGTCAAGAATGAAATAAGTTTTGTCCAATTATGTTCAAAGCTGACAAGATTATTATACCTAGCTAGTTGAGTCAATAGTTGCTTGAGAGAATACAGATGAGAAGTAATGAAATAGTGAAGTGCATGAAAAGAACTAGAGATAAAATGTAAAAATGTCAGTGAAGAGAATCGTGTTGGTGCAAAACTGTAACGTGTTCAGTTTAGATCACAGTGCTAAACTGTAATGTGTTCAGTTTAGATCACAGTGCTACCCTGTAAAGTGCCATTATGTCCATGGATCAGCATGGCCACAAATCTGTCAATATCAAAGAAGCTATGTATTAGATATGTGTGTTGTTTATTATTCCAAGTACCATGAAATGATGTACGCTAAGCACACTGTGGAGACAAAGGGGTCCCTATTATATAATCAAAGAACTAATATGTCAAATAACTTTTACATGTTTTTAAGCCAACCATACAAATAAGTTGTTTATATGTGCTATTAAAATGAAAAGAACTAATGCAGTGAAAGAGAATAAAGAAGCAATGAAACTAGGTAGCCATTCTCTGGTTTGAGAAACAGATGACAGCATTCTTAGATCTATATTACCTTGTGGGGCACAAATTTGCTTGGATATGAATGACCGAGAGGGTAGGAGTGATTCCAGGATACAGATAGCATGGTCATGCAAGGGGCAAAGTAGTGTAGCATGCAACACATGGAAATGACTGCATAAGGACATGGAAGTGAATGCCATACAAATAAGCCACATGATGTATGCAAATTATGACATCAGTTTCATAAATGTACACACTGTGCATTCTGTGTTGTGCAGTGTATCTGTTTATTATCAGATTATCTTTGTGTACATGAGAGATATAATGCAAGATGAGCACCAGCAATAGTTTAGCAACATGCATGATCAGCTGCCATTGGAGTAAGTGCCTGTAATGCTGTCTGTTATAGCCACCCACACCAAAACCAACATAGGGGGTACATACAGTACCTGACATACCAACAGCTCACACATCAGCAGATTATGGATCATTTCCATATGGACAGGGAGATCTCCATAATGTCACTTAATTGAATCTAATCATCTTTTGAATACAGTTCCAGCACTACCAGGTTACAATTCATATCATACCTTCTGGCCTCAGTTACCGGATTGCAGTACAAAGGGCGGAGGTGTATCCATATTCATCAAGGATACCCACATCTCCAGGTTAGTGGCGCAGCATGATGCCCCAGAGATCATCCATGTGCAACTATCAGCAGGCAAAACCACATTTCAAGTCGTAGCCTGTTATAGATTGCCCACCATGTCCCAAGATGCTCACTCAGCATTCTTTGAGGCATTGGAAAATATAAAGGTCCTACCCAGCACCATAATTTTGGGTGATTTCCATTACTCTGGTATAGACTGGGAGAACTACCAAAGTTCTAACACCTATGCCCAGCGTTTCCATTACTCTGGTATAGACTGGGAGAACTACCAAAGTTCTAACACCTATGCCCAGCGGTTCATAGAATTTATAAATTCAAATGCCCTTGAACAACTGGTATGTTCTCCCACTAGAGGGGACAACATATTGGATTTAGTCATCACAAATATGGGCGCCCATTGTACTACACCCGTTATCACACCCTCTCTGGTCAGATCAGACCACAAACTGATAACCCTTGATGTCCTCACCCCTCCACCTCCCCCAGTCAAAGAAACCATCGTAAAAAAAACCTTTCCAAAGCAAGCTTCCAACTACTTGCATCAGAAGTGGAAAGCTTCACTATTCCCCTGCAGAAAGATAATGATATCCAGGATGCAGAAACCTACACCAAGGCACTTTATATACATCTTCAGGATTGCATGGACCATGCTATCCCAAATAAAACCAAGACTCCTTCCTCAAGCAAGAAGAAACCAGTCTGGTGGACCTCGGCCATAAGCAAATTATACAATAAAAGGAGGAGACTTATACAAAAAAAGGCCAAAACTCAAGTAGAAAAATCATCCCTGATCAGCATTAGTAAGAAATTGAGGGCCCTCATCAAGTCAACTAAAGCCAATTTTGAAAAGAAGGTTGCCAAGGATGCCGAGGATAACCATAAGGCCTTCTATGGTTACGTCAAAAACCTAAATGACAATGCTCAGGTCTGTTCTGAGCTAGTACAAAATGGAACAAGATACACTGACCCCACTGACATTGCCAACATCTTGGCCATTGATAATCCTGAAAAATACTACAAATGCTACAAATGGGGTATAGGGTTCACACACACACACAACACACACATGCACACACACACACACACACACACACACACACACACACACACACACACACACACACACACACACACACACACACACACACACACACACACACACACACACACACACACACACACACACACACACACACACACACACACACACACACACACACACACACACACACACACACACACACACACACACACACACACACACACACACACACACACACACACACACACAATTTAACCACAAAATAAGAGGCTATACATTTCAGAATTACTGTCATACAGAAAGAACATAACTATAGCTATTTGTGACTGGGGTAAGGCATTTCTTCTGAAATAAAACTTTTATCTAAAAATCCATCAGTATCAAAAACGCTGTGATGGACAGTAAGGGCTGTTGTTTATATACAAAATACAACACTGAACTGAGGAGCATTTAATTTAGTGGCAGACAATAGCTGACTATGTTCAAGCTTACTGCTACAGTAGAATACCAGAATCACAAATGTGATGCATTATAGGGATCTCTCTACAATTAGTAGAAAGCAGAATAACATTGTTACTGCTTCAATGAATGCATATATAGTTTATTTTCTTTCTGCAATTATTATTATTTTTATTACTACTATTGCTGCTATCACTGAGTGAAATGAACAAACATGGTTCAAAAACAATTTACTGCAATGACTACTCTCAAGGAAAGGTTTGCAAATCTTGGTTCTTGTGACAATGTTTAATGAGTCACTGCACATCACCTGCAACCAACGATGCTCTTTATGGAATGCACCGGCAAGGGATGGTTATGGATATTTCAAAGAACACTGTTGCATCTCAGGGCTTGTTTTCATATATGTATATATGTATATCTATGTGTACATACAAATATATATATTATATATATATATATATATATATATGTATATATCTATGTGTACATACAAATATATATATATATATATATATATATATATATATATATATATATATATATATATATATATATATATATATATATATATATATATATATCTTCTTCTTTTTCGTCTTCTTTCGGCTTTTCCTGGTTAGGGATCACCACAGCAGATCATCTGTCCACTCATGATTGGCAATGGAGTTTTATAGTGTCCAGTTGCTAGCCCGGTGCCCAACCTTCCACAGAAGATGCACACACTCACACCTAGGGCCAATTTAGAGTGTCCAGTCCACCTACAGCATGTCTTTGGGATGTGGGAGGAAACTGGATCACCCAGAGAAAACCCACGTGACCACAGGGAGGACATGCAGATTCCGCACAGAAGGTGCCGAGAATCGAACCGGAGAACATCTTGCTGTGAGGTGGCAACGCTAACTGCTGCACCACCATGGCTGCCCTAAATATATATATATATATATATATATATATATATATATATATATATATATATATATATATATATATATATATATATATATATATATATATATATATATGGGCCTACTTCATATGTTTGACAGTTCATAAGATTGACAAACTTTTCAGAGAGACCAAAACACCTAAAGCTCAAAACACCTTCAATTCATTTGGCCGACACTCATAACATCGACACATGCCATTCAAAGCATTATGCTCTTTCCCCACTGTAGCGTGACCCTGGAGTTAGAGTAAATAGATATGGGGTGTGGGGGCACAGCCCCCCCACATTGGGGTGGGGGGGCGTAGATACATGTGGATAGTTATAACAAAGATGATAATATTTATCAAAATAATGTGGGGGGCTACACTTCACCAGACAGGTTCCAATCAGCGCACTTCTCCCGCAAAGGTATACAAGGGCCCTTTCCAATCAAAGAGGGCTTGGAAATGTGTTCAGAACACAACAGCCACTACAAACAGACCCAGATGCTGCAAACCTGTATCTGGACTATGTTACAGGTGCGAGCTACCCTAATTTAGGCAGGAAACACTAAAACATGTTTTAAACAGCAGAAAAAAAAGAGCAGTGAGACTAAAAAATGCTTTAAACATCAGAAATATAGCAAGGCGATACTAACGAATGTTTAAACAGCAAACAAATCAGTTACTTAAAACACTGCTTAGCGGGAAAACAGAACAAACAGAACAGTTGCTTTGCAAACAGTGAACAACAGTAACAGTTACTATGCAACCAGTGGAAATAGCAAAAACAGCTTTGCAAACAGTGAAAACAGCAACAAAATATGATTTAACAGGCACACTAATTCAGACAGTGCAGTTTACAGTATTAAAATGAAATATTAAATAAGCAGAACATAATAAAAGGTGCAGTAAATAGTATAATCAAGCAAAAAAAAAAACAGGTAACATGTTTTTGGGAAGCTCAGAAGCCTCTTGTCATCTAATATCTCAGCTCAGATTGTGGCTGGTAGCCCACTTCAGTTCAACTGGATTCAAAGAAGCAGAAACCCACTCAAACACAGTACTTAAATACCAGAAGCTGAAAACTTAAAAAAGACTCAAAAGAACCAATGATGGTGCTTTCTCCAAGTTGTAGACCAATTACCTTTCACCAGACAGGTTCCAATCAGCACACTTCTCCTACAAGGGTGCAGAAGAGTCTCTTCCCATCAACGATGGCTTGGAAAATGTGCTCAGAATATAACAGCGGCTACAAACAGACCCAGATGCAGCAAACCTGTATTTGGATTATGCTACAGCTACTAGCTACACTAATTTAGGTGGGAACACTAAACAAATGTTTTAAACAGCAGAAAATCAGCAAGGAGACACTAAAGAATGTTTTAACAGCAAACAAATCAATTATTTAAAACACTGCTTGGAGGGAAAACAGAACAAACAATGGCTTCCTGTGATGACAAGAAGTAACAACTTTACCCAATATTTCTTGACAGCATTATCATTGTTTGCCCCAGCTGCACTCCCACTCTATTTAGGGGAGCAAAACTGCCACTGTTGAAAGGATACCTGGGGATTCTTGCAAGCTTCACTCATAGATGATCATTTCTAAATTGTTTTAGTTGTTTTTTAGAAATCCCCCACGTCATCTTTGCTCTTGTCTTGGTAGAACTGTATACAGCACACCCTAATGCTCCTAAAGACTAGGAAAGACCACTTAATGCTTGGCAAAAATAATCAAAATGACCAACAAATACCTGAGGACATCAGAAAATAAAATATCTTCAACCCAGAATATGGGTGAGACAACTGCTTTACTTTATTTTTGTCTCCATGATGTTTGGCTGTCCTCACCGTGGACTGGTGATGCCAAATAGATGAGGAATAGACCTGACTTCTGATTCACTCTGTGTCCTGTAATCATGTCAGTTTTATATGCCATGGCTGTCTTGTCTTTTAAACAGTGAGAAGATTATGAAACATCTATTGACAGGTATTGCATCTAGGGTCTAAAGAGCGAGAAAGTACAACATAGGGTTGTACAATAATTTTACTTCCAGACATGAATTCATGATATAAGTTTTACCTTTTTAAACCTCAACACTGACTGCAGATGAAAATGAAAACAGTTTGTTTAATTGTTAAATTACAGTGTTGTAAGGATTAACTGCTTTTATTAAATACATGCCAAAAAACATCCAGCCCACAATATATTTTTGACCAGAATGTAAAAAAGGAAAACCATTATACACTAGTGCTATTCTGAAGAAATGCTTTTAGTGAAATTGAGTGTAAAAAAGGTTAGTGCTCCCAATCTTTATTTAGTTCTATGCCATCTTTTTTTTGATACTTAAAGACAGAATTTCAGTATTTGCTTATAACAAACTCATTCTTTACTGAAGACTGTCAGCCTGATAGTTTTTTTCTAAATATAAATTCACAGAAATGATATATTGAATTTTTGAATACAGAATACGTTTATAATTTTCACCAAATTTAGCTCCTCTTTGTCTTTGATACTAGGAAAAATCAGAAAGCTGTCATTTTCAGCATAATAAACTTAAGCATAATAAACTTGAACAATGAAAAAACACATCTCAGTAACTAAGAAGGTGACTTGAACCAACCGCCATTATCATCTGCATTCTGACAGGATTAACGAGGTGAGCTATTTAGAAAAGCCAACAGTTGTCTCTAGTCTGGCATACAGTAATGATTTCTGAGAAAAATGTACATATATACAAAGAAGCCATGCTGATTAGATTTAACATTTCATTTAAAGCTATAAGCAAAGGAAAAAAATATAGCAACAAAGATGTCCACCCCACCAAAAATGTTGCTCATTCATATTTCCACATCTAGTGCTGTAGTTATTGTAAAGATACAAAAAAAATAAACCTGAAATATGACTCTTGTCATAGTGGCCTCCATTGAAAGATATACTGATACCCCTCTAACTAGGCTGAGCAATGAGAATATAGCTAATTGCTTATCGGGAGCCAGGATCTGCCAAAACATGCACACACTCAAGTTATTACACCACAGATATAAGTATGGTTCTATTATAGTCCATGTAGGTGTAAATGACCTGAGATGTACTTCCCTGGACTATAAGAAGAGAGATGGTATTGAGCTCTTAGACTATGTGTTTCAAGTTGGTATGAACCTAGCAGTGAGCAGCATATTACCATCAGTCAGGATAATGCTACAATTTGAGCAAACGATGGTTGATTTTTAACAAGTGGCTGTCTTTCTGATGTCATTCTAAGGGGATTCAATATTTGTCAGCTTGGAAGGTCATGGTTAACAGACCATGTTGCTTTGCCAGGGATGATGTGCACCTGTCCCCTCTAAGCTTTTGAATACTAGCTAAAACTTTACCCATCCCCATAGTGCCTTTTTAGGCAATGCCAAATTGACAAACCTACCAACACAGCAAAATAAACTCAACTGAACTTCAAAACTTTACTGCTTAATGCCAGAAGCTTAAATGAAAACCTATACTTTCTCCAAGCTCTCTGCACCCTTGTGAAACTAGACATCTGTGCAGCTATTGAGGCATGGTTTAAAGCAGAACAGAGTACTCTGGAATACAAGGTTTCAGTACCTTCCACACTTTAGACTAATACTTGCACAGACAAGGGCAAAAGGAGGATGTGCTGGAGTTCCTCCACAGGCAGAGCACCACAGACAAAATTCCGTATCATATCCTAGCCAGCTACAGGTCACTCTCCATGTCCCAAGAAGCTCACAATGCTTACTCGGGCCTACTGGTGACATATACCATCCAACCTTGCCCCTCTATAGACTGGGAATCATCCATAACCTTAAATCTACAGACACTCAAATTTTTGGATTTCATAAAAACAAGCAACCTTCACCAAATAGTGATATGCCCACCAGATGGTACAACATACTGGACCTCATACTCACAAATATGACAAAATGCTGCACCTTCCACCCCCGACCCTTCCATGTCCCATCCTCTCGTGTATGGTCTGACCATAAAACTGTCTTGTTTGAAATTGAAATCAACTCTGTAGCCACAGTAAAACCAGTAATAGGAACTATTCCAGTGCAAAATACCTTTTATTAAGTGACAGTTTGTCAAAATTCATTGGTCCTCCAGTAGCCTGCCTTGAATTGCTGTCAGAATCTTTGTACAACCATTTCAATAACTGCATAGCAGCTGCCCTACCTACCAGAAGTAAGCCCAGGACTAACCTCAGACACAAAATGCTTTGGTGGTATCCCAAATTAAACAGGATATATAATAAAAGAAAAAAGAAATATGGCAAAAATCAGGAAAGATAATTCCCATAAAGATAAAAACTCTAACATCAAATGAACTATGCAACTAAGAAAGATAATTAGCTCAAACAAAACCAACCTTGAGGTTAAGATAGCTTCCCAGGTGAAATATAACCATAAGACCTTCTTCAGCTATGCCAGAAATCTCAAGGGCAGCATACAGCAATGTGCTGAACTGGTGGTGAATGCTGCCACATTCACTGAGCCTGGAGATATAGCGAACGTGCTAGCAGACAAGTTCATTTCCAGTTGAATTTCACCTCTCACCTCCAACTATCCCCCAAGAAACAACCTTAAACATAACTACTCCAACTATAATTAGGGAACATACAATGGTTGCACTCATTAAAGCCAATAACACAACCTTACCGAACCCTGATGGCATCCAAGAATCCCTACTGAATAGTCAAAGATATGACTTATCAGGACCCCTGGAGTCACTATTTAACTATAGACTTAAAAAGTACTTTGTACCACATGACTGGAGGACCACAATGGTCAATTCTCTTCATAAGGGAAGTCCTTCAAAACATCCTAAAAAATACAGACCGGTTAGTCTGACTAGTGTTGTTTGCAAAGACATGAAAAGAATTATCATGGAAATTATCAAGAAGGACTTCAGAGACCTCCAGGCACTGGATCTATCTTATTTTGGCTTTGTTAATGGACAATCCTGCTTACTGAACTGTAAACCAAGAACAAACAAAAGAAACGTCTAAAGAAGCACCAAGGCCAGTAAAAAAGACGCAGACTTTATTGTAAAACACTCTCTAGCGCTTTGGCCAAAGGGCCTTTCAAGAGTTAAGTAAACACACACTTTTTATCTAAATATATACTGTAATTAAAAATGACAAATCAAAACCTAACTTCAATTAAACAAACTTCATAACCAATCCTTCGCATCCTATAAAAACATTTTCTTATTGCATTCTAACTTAGGTCTCCTTAAAATGTAACCTATGGGTCAAATCCATAATTTTAAAAACTTTTAACTTTCATGTTAAAGTTTTCCCTTTGGGGAAAATGGCATCTGCACTAATTATCACATTAATAACAACTTACTAAGCATGCAATCAGTCGTGAGATACTTGGGCACCCAGGTTGATAGCAACCTGACTTTTGACCACCACATTGCCTCAGTTGTACAGAAGGCTTTCTACATGGCCCACATCATAAATAAGGGTATTTCATCCAACAACAAGGAGGTCATAACATCCATGTACTCCTCCCTTATCAGACTCATTAGCGAGTACAATGCTTCCTTCAGCATGTACCTTGCCAAGCAGATGCAACAGTTGGAGAGACCGCAGAGGTT
Organism: Protopterus annectens; assembly: GCF_019279795.1. Classification (NCBI taxonomy): domain Eukaryota; kingdom Metazoa; phylum Chordata; order Ceratodontiformes; family Protopteridae; genus Protopterus; species Protopterus annectens. Next base: position 1,688,524,654 of record NC_056731.1, on the reverse strand, counting down.
CCTGACCAGGAAAATCCAGGTTCTCAAACACATATCCTATGCAGATATGCTAAAAGCCCTGTACCTCTACTCAGTCTCGTACAGACTGCTAAGAGGTGACCTGTGTCTGGCATACAAGGTCATCTCATACCCAGCCTTGATGGAGTTGCTGCATATCTGTAAGTCAAACTCCACTTGCACAACCCACACACAAGGCCTCAACCTGGTCTGTGACATTAATAGAACTTGTTGGCAGGATAGATTTGTGCCCCAAAGACCCCCCCATCTGTGGAATAGACTGTCTCTCCATGTCAAGCAGAGTACCTCTCTAGCCTTCTTTAAGAGGAACCTGGATGACTGGATGGGAAACAGAAAATAACCCCCTGGAATCCCACCTGTGTCCCTGCTAGCCAGGGGAAACAGGTGCTGGCTTTGAGGAAACATGGGCGAAATTCTTGGCTAGGCTTATAAGGTCCTCTGGGCCAACAGCCTAGTGTCATCCTATGAACCTGTGAATCTCTGAACCTACCACTGTACTCAGCCCTTATTAGAGCCATCATAGAATATAATACCCCCTTTGGTATGTACCTGGCCAGACACATGCAGCAACTGGAATGTCCACAAACGTTCCATATAAAAAGAATACAGGGGATAAACATAATATCCTATGCTAATCACTTCAAAGCCCTGTCTCTTTACTTGCTGTCATACAGTCATCTGAGGGTGATGTTTGCCTGGTGTACAAGGTATCCCTGGACCCTTTTTTGATGAACCTTTCTCACATTCATGAAACAAACAGCATCAGATCTATGAAATCAAAATACTTACATTTTGTTTGCAACATAAATAGGACATGTTAGAATGACAGATATGTTTCTCAGGGAATCTCCATTTTCTGAAACTGGCTTCTTATCCATGCCAATCAGAATTCTTCCATAACTATATTTATGCATGACTTGGACCAATGCATGAGTAATCAGAAATTCAAGCCTGGTCTGGTGCCTATATCTCTGATGGACAGCGGTAGTCAGTAAATCACCTCTATATATGTCAAATTTGTGGGTAACAATTGTGTTGCATGGCTAGACTTATCAGGGCCCCAGTGGTTGTTAGCCATATATACATCCATGAACCTATGAACTTCTAACACAACTGGGGGGGGGGGGTTTGAACCTGCTGACATCCTCACAATATGAGAGCATAGCCTTAAGATCCTGACACATTTATCCACTTATATGACAAGATGTACGCGCAAACCCACTAATAACATTAAACATGCCCCTACCTTTGATTATGGCAGTTACGACAGAAGTGACATTGGTGTATGAAAGGTATATATCTTGGTAATGAATCCCAACTACTGTTTGTATTAAAAGCAAGACAGTCTAAAGCAAATGTATTCACCCCAGCTCTGTCTTACGCACTCCAGTCTACTACTATGCAGCTGCATATTCCCTTCAATTCCTTAATAAGCTATATACATAAAATGCACACTGTGTAATATATGTTGATGGCATGCATTGTCAGTTTAAATGTGTTGCTAACATAACCTACTTACCATACGTAGGTGGTGCCTGGCCTTAACTATATCTTCCCAATGGTTAAGAAGGACAATATTCTGACTCCTCATGTCAGTGTAATGGTGAAGATACTGATCGCCATGCATGGGATGCCAGACGGGCAGGTGACAGCCTAGGCTAAACTATTCCAGTCTTTAGTCTTATCCTGAGGACCTTTATAATCATCTTGTATGAGCCACTGGCTGTAATCCTCATGAAGGAGGTAGAAAGATATTTCTGAGTCCTCTTCACATTACCTCTGTGCCCTAAAATGAGCTTTGCTTCTCTCCTTCTTAAGATGATGTACCACACCTTTAAAACTGGCAGGGAATTGGTGTCCAGATCAGGCCTCATGTCTGATATACCACACAATAATGGGCATTGATGAGCACCTCATTTGCATGACATGTGTCAGATAGAAAACATATCTACTGTAGTACTAGCACTCATAATGGCACTTTAAGGTGTGGATCATATTAGTCCTCAAGCCCTGTGTATGATGTTAAGAAATCAAGCACTACAAAAAACTCCATGTGCAGATAGCTATATATTGTTATATACTGACTTTTATTCCCTCTCCCTCAAATGCATGGCCTGCACCTTGCCTACACAGTGCTGCCCACAGGATCCAGGCATGTGCGCAGCACGGATGAGACATTTGCATGATAGTTAACAGGTGCACTTGTCACCCAAACTGAGTGATTCAGAAAGCATTATGAGGTGAGTTCTGATTAACCTAATCATCATGCTCTGATAGGTGACTCTACATGATGAGAGGCACAGATCCTTATTGTGTCATGAAAGAAACCTCTGGAAATCATAGTTTAATAACTGGGAAGACATAGTAAGCAACATTAATGTAGGTGATGGGAGGGCCATGCTTACAAAATGGTTCACCACAAGGCCAGTGATGTGATGCATGGTACCCAACAAAAAGCACAACAGATGGGTATCCATCAAGTGTACCACCTCATAAAGAGAGTGAAGAGTTCCTGGCCTCTCTAAATGAGAGTGTTACCTCTATAGAATCCCACAGTGTGATGTTTTATGTTGTGGAAATGCTGGACAGATCTCAAAGACAATCTACTGTAGGTGCCCTCATGTATGTAGGCCTATTTTTGTGTATAAATACCTGCAAGCCCTATGGACTGCTTAGCCAGTATAAAACTTATTAAAGCTGTCTGACTTACCTTAAACAGGCATATTGGGGATTCAACATCCGCAGCCATCTGCACAGGGTGTGCATATAACGTGTTAATATCTGCAGAAATGTCAGTAGCATGCATACTTCTGGTGCTGGGTCATCCTTACATTGAATATTATGTGTTTTAGTATATTCAAAGATGATTATTTATCTATCAGCATTACTGGGAAACTGTGATGACAGACATGGGCTGGCACGGTCAGTGACTACAAAGTGTGTGCTGGGCACAGGGAATGTGACCACCACACCATCATCGCTGGCCATGGGCTCAGCCTTGATACCTCTGGATACCCATGCTACCCACACCTCAAAAGAAGGACAGGTTAATGGGGGTACTATAGATCAGGTAAGTGTGTTGGTGTTCAATTGACTGATGTCAGAATCTGCCCCTAAAACTTTTTTGTAGAGAGGTCCACACAGAGGGTGGGTAATAGTGTTCACTCACAACTAGTTACAGCCCTTCCCCCAAGGTTAGTATGCCAGTCATCACAACCCAGAATATGTAAAGAGTCATCATGGAGGCACAGTCTAGTACCTTCACAGTTATGGCAGAGTTAGTGATGGTGATGCAGGGTGTGTGTGATGACATATGGGAGTTCATGTCTCACATGTGTGATTCCTTCCATAGACTCATTCACACATTGGGATGTGCAGTGCTCTCTGTATTTCACTTGGCTGGTGCAAGGGGGTGTCCACAGAGCCAGTCATCTACTGCATTCACAGATATTAGCCAATGTGTCCATTGGTGGCTGAAATTCATCTCCTGCAGTGCTAGCATTTCCACAGAAACATCTGTTGTAGAAGTGTGTACAACCAGGAGAGGCCATGCCTGTCGTCATGGCCATTTTCATGCTGGCATGTCTCCTACCAGACATCACTCAAGGCCATGAGGCACACCAATATCTAGTCAAGCCCATGATACATACAATGGAACTCCTGGTAGTACCAGTTCTTATAGATGGAGGCATGCATGGGATGCTGAACCCTCCACCATGCATGCCCTGGACCTTTCAAGTAGACTAAGCCACAATAATGCAACTAGTGCTGTAGCTGTACCCCTGCACACTCACACTCACTCTACTACAGCCTAAACTACATCAGTCACCTCCACTGACATTGGCCTTTTTCAACCAGTGTTACATTAAGGGCCCCCTACCCAGTACTGACGTTTGACAGAAAAAACAGGTATTGTTTTCACACTCCCCAGCACTCACATTCATACATTTCCCTGGTAAATGCATGCATTTCTGTGCTCCCTTCTTCACCTGAACAAATGTGTTCTGCCGTTTATATATTGTTACTAGTGTTGCCTTTGTCTGATGCACAGTATGACCATCCTGTGCATGGAGGAAGTACAGCCTAATGTTGGTTGTGCAAGCATCATTTGACTGTAATTTATCAGCTTTATTCTTGTATATTATCCACTGCTTAAATGTTGCATTTAATTCCTGTGTCCTAGCAAGAGAAACAATGTATGCATATTTACATTCAGGATGCAATGTATGCACATATGTACACTGAAATCCAAAGACATTGATAAAAAAAGGTTAGGGACAGGAATGACCATTGATATCTGATGGGATTTAGGAGATTTTTCTGCATGTTTCTAATACCACCCTCCAGCACTGACCATTAAGTGCAGTGTGATGCCATAATATTTGACCCTGTAAGTATTCACATTTTGCCTACATTCTTTCTTGCTACAGTGCTACTGCATTTTTGGTTGGCTCCCACTCTCAGATTTCCAAATTCAGGACCTGTAGCACTACCCTTTTCACACACAAAGCTCCTGTGGTGGAAATACACTATTACCCACCTCAGGGAGGGTGAATTGGAACTGGCCACTCTCATCACCCTTACCTTGTTGTCTCTTACAGTGCCCATGCTGCAAATCAAACCTGGGTCATTTGGAGCAAAAACAGGGACAAACCTGTGCCATGAAGACAACAGCTAACAAATATGAAATTCATCAAAGTTCATAAAGTCAAAGATAGAGTTTACATTTCAATACTTGACCTTTAGAGAACCTTCTTTGCTCAGTAAGAATAACTTCATAATTGCTCACATAATGATCTAATAGAGTCTTTAATATAATTTTATTACTGCAGTTCAGCACAGGCCTGGTGGCCTGTTACAGTGGAATGATATCCAGTAAGTAAGAAAATGTTTCCTCTCGTGGGAATTGTATGGCTCCTATATTACTTAAAGAGAATGTGATTTTGTTCTGGTGTCTGGTACATGAGTACAAAACTACAAAACACAGAAAATGATATTTAAGTTTTGCATGTTAAACATGCATTGCAGTACTTGCATATATGTGAGTAAAGCTTCCTATAGTTTATATAGTCTCTTAGAAAGTCAAGTATTTGAGATGAGACTGATCCTTGTAACAGATCTTTGCACTTTTTTGTTAATTTACCAAGTTTCAGCTATATATTTCGTTACCGTAAAGTTGCATACAAGTTTATTTGTGACATCATTTTAACAATCATGGTAATGTTTCTGTTAAATTTACAGTGAATTCTATGTGATGATTAAAGTCAGACTTGCTAAGTAGTATTTGCAGCCAGATCATTATATCAGCAGTTATACTAAAAGGTTATGCATTTCTGGGAAATGTTCAACTAACTAGGGGTATATAGGTGCACATCACAAATACATAGTTTCTTAGTTCCAAGAAGGTTTGACTTTTTTCATGACTACACATCTTAGAAAATGTCATTGTGTAGAGAATATGAAAGCCAACGGAGAATATTTCTGATTTCACTGTTACTAAAGTCTACTTTCGGCATTGCATAGTTGCTCTTTAGTGCTGCGGACCCCACAGAAACAAACTATGCAGTTTGGATTCATGATCTGTTAATGACATAGTAGTACAATATCATTCCCACATTCAAGTATATTTGGGATGGGGATGTAAAGAAATGATAGATGTCATCTGGAGCAACCATACGAGTTTCAAATGGATAGGACCAAAGATATAACAATGAAGTTTTAAATGACCAGATAAAATAACATTACTTAGCCATGTATGACTAGAAAATGTAAGAATTATAACATAAACACTGCACATAGTTTACATAGATAAGTGATCTGATTAACTGTTTCAACTATTTTTCATTTTCTAATTAGGTTGTATGTGTATGTGATTATGTGTGCATGTGTGCATGTGTGCGTGTGTGCGTGGGTGTGTGTGCGTGTGTGCATGTGTGCGTGTGTGTCTGTGTGATTGTGTGTGTGTGTGTGTGTGTGTGTGTGTGTGTGTGTGTGTGTGTGTGTGTCTGAGTGAGTGTGTGTGTGTGTGTGTGTGTGTGTGTGTGTGTGTACGTGTGCGTGTGCGTGTGCATGTGTGTATGTGTTCATGTGTGCATGTGTGTGTATGTGCGTGTATGTGCATGCATCTACTCCATTAATTTTGTTACTGTATTACTAGTCTTTTTGAGCCTAATACAAGCAGCACACAGACTGCAGACATACAGCTAGAACACAGTTTATAGATCTAGTGTGTAGACAAAATGCAGGAAGAATGTGAATATGCAGTTCACAGGCAAGAGAGTAGCAAACCTGAAGCTTGTTACTACACAAATATCAGTATTGTAGTATTCACGTAGATAAAGCACTGCCTATGTAATAGTGCTAATTCTTTTCAAAAACTGTTATGCTGTCTATCCAAACTGCCCTGTGAAACTACATTATAGTGCAGTTACAAAGGTAGACTAGGAGGTGCAATCACTGCATGTCACCAGGAACCATGATGACCAAAGGTGCCTGTGTAATACAAAGATTTATTCTTCTTGCTTTTCTTCGCATTATATTGTGATAAATTATCATTTATGTGTCAAAAATGATCAAAGACATGAGTCTTAAAAGCTGGGAAAAAGACTTTCATAAACAAAAGCAATTTTCCAGAACAAAGGTAGGATGGCAAATCAAGCAGAATAATAAGGATTCTCTGCAGATATTTATGAAAACAGAGATATTTTCACAGTTTGGCAGTTCACGTATATGGTTACAGAAAGCACAAATTACATACTTTAATGGATATAAAAGGACCATTGGTTGTGTGGAACATTATAATCATGGAACAAAAGAGGTGGTTTATATCACCACTTGTATATCCTGTGATAGTATTTAGGTGGGGAAGACAGCACCCACTCAAACAAACAATTTATGAGCATAATTATAGTATAAAAAACAAAGACCGAACTAATGCTCATAGGAAACACTCACAGTAATCTGCCAGTTTCAATAAGTTCCTATTTTTCTTATTGGAACAAATTCCTTATCCAGTACGTGGTTGAAACTAGGAAAATATGATTAAATACAAGCAGATGTTGTGGTAATTGAGATTAAATTCTGGGGTATCTCTGAGTATAAAGGATAACATATCTACTAATTATGTTTTAAAAATGAAGTCTGCCAAACTATATAAACTCTTTCTGTTTGGTACCCATTTTTACTTGCATTTTTTTTATATTTTATTTGGTATGTACATTGAAGTAATGAAGTCATTTGCCAGAATGGTTAAGGTCTTTCCCTCCCATGCAAAAAGTACAAGGTTTAACCCTGACCTCTGGCCAATGCCTGTTTGGAGTTTGCATGTTCTCCCTGTGTTTCTGTGGGTTCCTCCACCTCTGATAAACATGCTGAGTATTTCTATCTCAAACGGAGCTGTGGGCAGCAGCACAGACTCTACATGGTGCCCTATAGGGGGAAGAGTTGTATAGACCAAGCGCTTTGGGCATCGACTTTGGTGGCAGTATCCTCAAGATAAGAGAACATGGATCACAAATTGTGTGCCATAGCAGGACTAACCACAGGGTAAAAATATGTCTGTAGGTGATTTGACCATGGGAATGGATAGTTACCTGTGATAAGTGGGTTGAGGACCCAGCCTATGCCAAGGACCCAGCCCTGGCCAGCTGTCAGCCTGGGTTACCTGGGATAGCTTTGTTGAGAGAAAGCTCAACCTGCCAAACATGAACTAAGAATTGCTACACTCACTGTAGGTTTCCTGACATGATGGTGCTTGGAAGTGGATGATGGCATGATGGTACAAGGAGGGCAATGCACTTGGCTTGGGATCCAGAGTCTGCTACTCAGGAGGAGGGCAGGCTAGAAATGGTGTCAGAATTGTGGTGAGAGAGGCTTCTGAAGGCAGTGAGAGATGTCATGACAGAGTCGTGGTAATCAGACTAATCATCTCCACCTATGCCCCAGAGTAGGTTGTGATAGTGAGGAAAAGAGTGCATTCATACAGTGGCTGCATGACCTACTAGATAAAGCTGGACAATATGAATTGGTGTTGATAATAGGTGACTTGAATGCACATATTGACAGACAGAACAGAACAGAATATGAGGACTCCTAGGGTGGAGCAACAGGAATAAAGAAGGAGAGGCTATTCTAGACTCCTGTCTAGCAAATGGCTTGATAGTACCCAGCACCGGGTTCAGAAAAAGAGACAGTCACAAGATCACATACAAAGGTGGCCAACATACAACTCAGGTACACTTACCCAGGGGCACTGGGGTAGTGCAAGCAGTGGGCAGAGAAGGCTCTAACACCAACAGAGACTCCTGGAAGTTGACTGGAGAGAAAGTACAACGGCTGAAGGAGTTAGTCAGGGTTCTAGCATCCCAAGAAGAGGAGGAAATAGGTGAATTTGAAGAAGAATGGCAGTGCCTAAAAACAGCAGGTGTGAGGACTACAGAACAGATATGTGGTCAAGCCAGATATGGAAACATGGTACATAGGGAAAGCTGGTGTTGGATTACAGAAGTCAAAGAAGTTATCAGAAAAAGTGGGAGATAGAAAAGATGGACCAGGCTAGGTTGGCTAACAAAGAAGCTAAGAAAGGAGTTGCAATAGAAGGAATAGGGCATCAGAGGCACTCTATGTGAGTCAGTTGGTTGCACAAGGAAACTATATCAGGTTGCAAGGCAAAGACATAAAGATAAAGAAGGTACTCTGAAACCCTTCATAAGAGGTGCTAGCAACAACCTGCTCACCAGTCCACAGGTCATCAAAAGCAAATGGAAGGTGTATTTCCAGCAGCTTTTGAATGAAGAAAACCCCACAGAAGCTGCCCCAGAAACAGCTTGCATTGAGAGAAGAGAAGGAGCCCACCTTAGAAGAAGTAAGAATAGCACTAAGGAAAATGAAATCAGGGAAAGCATTAGGCTCAGATGAGGTCACAGCAGACTGATAAAGATGCTGGGTGAGATACGGGAGAAATGGTTCTTGAGGGTACTCATAGCAGTGTGGAGAGAAAGACATATTATAGATGACTGGAGAATAAGCATACTCATGCCAGTGTACAAGAACAAAGGGGACATCCACAACTGTTGGCAGTACAGAGGTATCAAACTCCTATCACATTGCATGGAGAGAGTGATTGATAAATGGATACTCAAAGTAGTAGAATGTAAGATGGGAGGGACATCCACAACTGTGGGCTATACAGAGGCATCAAACTCCTGTCACATTGCATGGAGTGGGTGATTGATAAATGGATTCCCAGAGCAGCAGAAAGTAAGATGGGAGATGAGCAGTTTGGATTCAGATCAGGATGCAGCACAACTGACCCAATGTCTGCAGTGAGACAGATAGAGGAGAAGAAGCTAGAGATGAAGAAAGAGCCCAACTGGGCATTTCTAAACTTAGAGAAAGCATATGACAAGGTCCTAAGAAAGCTGATTTGGGTAGTACTGCAGTGGTTTGAAGTCCCAGAAACATTGGTAGAATTAGTGCAGGCTATGTACAAGGACCTAATCACTCAAATATGAACAGTCTTTGGTCTCATAGAGGAGTTCCCAGTGGGAGTGGGTGTGCACCAGGGTTCAGCTCTGACCCCACTGCTGTTTATACTGGAGATGGACTACATTAGCAAACAGGTTAGCGGGGACAGATCAACAAATTTGCTGCATGCAGATGATGTGGCATTACAAGCAGTCTCTGAGCAAGAACTTGAGGACAGGCTAGGGGAATGGAATGTAAAACTGAAGGCACATGGAATGAAACTAAGCACAGATAGACAATGATAATGGCAGCAAATTGGGGAAATTAGAAAAAGCAGAAAAATGACATAGAAGGGAAGACAGTGAAACAGTTTAATAGCTTCGAGTATCTGGGAGGGGTGGTTGATGAGAATAGAAGTCTGAATGAAGAAGTCAAAGCTAGAATCAGAGGAGCTGCAGCCAACTGCCATAGAGTCTCAGGTATAGTCTATGACAGAAGAATGCTAAAGAAGCTGGAAAGTAAGGTGTTCAAGACAATGGTGTGACCAGTAATACTGTATGTCACAGAAACCTGGGCAATAAAGGCAGAGCAGATGAGGAAGCTAGAGGTAATGGACATAAAGTGCATGGGAAGGGTGGTAGAATGCATACTGTGGAACAGACAAAGAAATAAGGACATAAGAGCAGAAGCCAAAGTAGTTCCAATTGCAGAAAATATCAAAGAGAATAGATTATTGTGGTTTGGACACGTGCAGAAAAGTAGAAGGATCTCTGATGAAAAAATGTTGGGACAGACAGAAAGAAGGTAAGAGGAAAGGAGGATGTTCAGCAAAGAGGTGGATGGATGGTGTGAGGCAAGATCTGTGACAGTGAGGCATGATTGTTGAAGAAGGCAGAAGTGTGACACTGAATTGGGAGAGATGGCAACAGTTAACATGATATCCAGATCCCATGTAGAAAATGGGACAAATGAGGCTGATAACTATGATGATTGTGATGGCCTCTCTGCTGTGGCCAGTAATCAAGGAACCTCAGTCCTCACCACTGACACCGGTGAGAGATGGTCACTAAAAAGAGGAATGCATTTACACAGTATTTTCATATGCAACTCTTTGCATCAAGTAAGATTTCCCTCAACAGCACACAGGGAACATGCTCCAAACCTGGGATTGGACTTTCTGTCTCACCGGATCACAAACAAGACTCACTTTTGAGCACTGTGTCCCAGTTTCAAGTAGCTGGCACACCCACATCTGGGTATTTCATTTGCACACACACACTCCTGGGAAAGGCTGGTACAGATGTACTAGCCGTATCCCTTCTGCCCAGACTATAAGGTAACCATGCTGTCACCAGTCAACCACTATCAGGCTCTTACAAGGGTATCCAATTATACTGAGTGAAACAATACTAATATAAATGATAGAGTGTAACCAAAGCACAAGGCTTTTTGGAGTGGCCAAGGCATCACTAAAATAAGCAGAAGTACTCTCAAGATGTTAAAAGTATTATTTAAGAGACCAGTCACAATGACAGGTATGAACATATTTCATAATAAATAAAAAAATAGAAAACATGAGAATACTAAATATCTATGTACAGTAAACACCAAAGTTTCAGTTACAGGAGAAATAAAAATAACACAGTTAGACAGATTCAAACAGATGCAGAAAAATACTGCTTAACTAATCTCACTGTATTTCCTGACTGTCTACAGAAAACTGTTCCATAGCTAACTTAATTAGTACAGCAAGGTAAGATTAGATGCTGAGATGTTTACTTCCATAAGGCAAGGTGATGAGCTTCTAACTAACTGAACTCAGTTCAACTAACTGTCTGTGATAACTGCCATAGATTTTTATATCAGGTTCCAAAGGAAACAAAACAAACCACTGTGAGAATTACATCTTCTCAGTGCTTGTTATAGAATGACATCCCATTTGATCACCCAACTCTGGTGAAATATGCTCAGAGCTTTGCTAAGATCTGTTTCAGTATTCGAAAGCTATAGAACAATTTCAAAAACTTCAACTCTTCCCTTCTAGAATTCTTTGTTTAAACATATACATTTAATCAGTTATAATAACACTGTTGATACATTTTAACACAAGCATCTGTACAAGTCAGTGTGATTGTCAAATGACACAAAATTATTTACGAAACTCCAGATAATTGTTCTGGCATATGTTATACATACACTGTGCCCTATTCTCCCTGGCACAGATGGCAGCACTTCACATTGTCACATTAATGATGATGCTAAGAGCCTTAACAAGAAACTCTAAACTCTGTAAGTCCTCCTCACTTTGGAGAATATAGACATCTCTGCAAGACTCTCACTCCACATTCCAAAGCACCCTGAAAACTATTAAGATCCAACCCAACAATCTCATACTAGGTGAATTCAACTCCTCCTCCATCAACTGGGAAAACTACTCATGCACCAATGCACTGGCCCGATGCTTCCTGGAATTCATCAATTCCAATGCCCTGGACCAGCTCATTCTTACCCCCACTAAAGGAAGCAACATCCTTGACCTGGTTATTACTAACATGGGCAACCATTTCTCTACACCAATAGTCAGTTCCTCCCTGGTTAGATCCGACCGCAAACTAATCAGCATGGAAATCGACATCTCACCCACACCCCCCGCAAAGGTATCCACCATGAAAAACTTCTCCAAAGTTGACTTTGAACTCCTAAAAACAGATGTGGCTAACTTCACGCCACCCATGCCAATGGAAAATAGATGCATGACTGCCGAATTATACACCAATGCACTGTACAAACAAGTACATAAATGCATGGAACAAGCATACCCAACAGAACCAAGACGCTCTCCTCCAAAAAAAGGAAGCCAGTCTGGTGGTCCCCTTCCATTAATAAACTCTACAACAGAAGGAAGAAACTGTTGCAGAAAAAGGTGAAGATGCAAGTTAGGAAAAACTCCCTAATTAGCCTCAACAAAAAGTTGAGATCCCTCATCAAAACCTCTAAAGCCAGCTATGAAGGCAGAATTGTGGCAGACACTAAAAACAACCACAAAGCCTTATATAGTTATATCAAGAACCTCCACGGCAATACCCAGATTTGCTCTGAGTTACTGCACAATCGTACATCCTATACTAAGCCAACAGATATTGGCAATATACCGGCCAACAGATTCAATGCCAACTTTTCTCCCTCCCTAAAAGACCAAATCTCAATACCGGAAGAATGCCAGGCACCCAACATTACTGCAGCACAGGTTAAAGCTGCATTGTCCAAGGCCAAGCATACAGCTTTCATGGGAACCGGCAATATCCCTGGCTGTATTCTACATGAATTACAAAGTGAACTGGCACCATATCTGTGTGCCCTGTTCACTCAAAACCTCACCTCAGGCTTTCTCCCTACTGAATGGTGAACTGCTACAGTTATCCCTCAACATAAAGGAGGAGTGACTCCAGACCCTGGAAATTATTGCCCCATTAGCCTGATGAGTCTGAAATGTAAAGCTATGGAGCGCGTCATCATGGACCTAATTAACAAGGATATATGGAATCTCCAAACTCTAGGTCACATGCAATTTGGTTTTGTGAATGGTAGATCATGCCTGCTTAACCTGGTTGACTTCTTTGAGTCAGTGACCAAAGCTGTGGATGAAGGTAAGGCAATTCATACAGCCTATCTTAATCTGGTCAATGCCTTTGATACCATTCTTCACTTAGGAATTATTGATAAACTCACCAAACTATGCATCAACCCCTATATCATTAGGTGGGTTGCAAATTGCCTCACAGATAGAACCCACAGTATGAAAGAAGCAGACTCCAAATCAGACTGTCGACCAGTCATGAGTGGAGTCCCACAGGGATAGGTCTTGGGTCCTCTCCTGTTTGGCATCTACTTGTCAGAAATCCAGGCCAACACGGATGGACTCTGGCTGACCAAGTTCACAGATGACTACAAGCTGGGAGTCATTATTAACTCCCCAAGTGATACAGACATCCTACAGAAAGGCCTCACTGAGACCAATGACTGGTGTCAAAACCATGGCCTTAAGCTTAATGACAAGAAATACATAGCCATCCCTTTTGGGAAAACTCAGTTCCCACTAATTACCACATCGATTGGAGCCCACTGAACACTGAAGGTGTTATAACAGATCTGGGAACACAGGTTGACAGCAACCTCTCCTTCGACCACCATATTGCCACTGTGGTCAGAAAGTCCTTCTATGTGGCACAGCTCATTACCAAGGGTTTGGCATCCTGGAAGAAAGAGGTCATCATTTCTCTCTACTCTTCCCTTATTAGACCGATCATAGAGTATAATGCCCCAATTGGCATGTACCTCACTAGACAACTGCAACAGCTGGAGAGGCCACAAAAGTATCTCACAAAGAGGATCATAGGCCTTAAACACATGTCCTACATAGACAGATTCAAAAAACTCCAGCTATTCTCCCTCTCATATCATCTACTAAGAGGCGATCTCTGCTTGACTTACAAAGCCATGTTTGACCCAGCTCTGTTAGAAATGTTATGCTACATCTAAAGAAATCCCAATCCCTCTACACCCCATGCTCTAGAGACCTCAACCTCATTACCACAATCAACAGAACATGCTGGAAGGATAGGTTCATAACCCAGAGACTGCCCATGCTCTGGAATAGAATTCCCATATATGTCAACCAGAGCACCTCTCTGGCCCTCTTCAAGAGAAATCTTGATGGCAGCACAATGCCAGGTCACTTCAGTGGGCTAGGCTTATAACGGCTCCAGGGCCATTAGCCTAGTACACACCTATAAACCTTTTACCAAGGCATGTTACTCCAGCAGTGCAAGGTGTCAGAGTGCCTATCACACATTTAGACCATTAAATGCACAGACAGGGTCAAAATGGAAAGGTGTCTTAATCTACATTGACAAGAAACATACCTCTAGGTTGATTAAACAGGATGATGCCTTGGAGTTTATCGACATGCAAATCAACATAGACCATGTCCCTTACCATATCCTAGCAAGCTATAGGTCACCATCAGTACCCATAACCAAGATACCTACATCTACTGGAGCCACTCAACATCCAATAAATTCCCTATGCATAGGATATTTTAACTAGCCATCTATAGTCTAGGAAACAGACACTGCCTCAAACTTGAAGGCACAAAAATGTCTAGGCTTTATAAATAAAATGCCTTTGACCAGATAATGAGCACTCTAACAAGAGCTCCAATCACAGTAGATTTAGTACTCATTAATGTGCTACAGCATTGCACCCTCCCACCAACAAAGCTGTCTCCAAAATAAAAATCACCTATATGAGCAGTGTGACACAGTGAATATATTGACTGACAAATTCAACTTTAACTTCACCCCCCCACTCCCTGCACCACCTCCCTATCAAGTACCTACTAGCATGACTCCTTCCCAACTATAAACAAAGAGAAGGTCATGGCTGCACACACCAAGGCCAAAAATACAGCCTCAGTGGGCCCTAGCAATATCCTGGGTTGCCTCCCTAGCTTGAAACATGACCTAGCAGTTTCACTAAAGTCACCTTTGAGCTATAACCTCAGAATGGGCTATGTTCCATGTGAATGAAGGGTTGCAAAAGTTATGCCTCTTCTCAAGGGTGGACCATCTACTGACCCTGGAAACTACAGACCTATTAGTTTGTTAGTCTAATATTCAAAGCCATGAAATGAATTATAGTGCAAAATGATCAACAAAGACATAAGCAGCCTACAGATACTGGACCCAACCCAGTTTGACTTTGTCAAGAAAAGGTCATTCCTACTTAACCTGGTAGACTTAATTTAGAGGGTCACAAAGGCAACAGATAAAGGGAAAACAGTGTATACCACCTACATGGAGCAGGAAGCTAAAGACTTTCGATACAATACCCCACTCGAGTATTTTTGACAAACTCACCGAACTAAGCATAATCCCTAAATAGCTCACTGGATTGCATTCTGGCTGACAGGATCCAAGAAGTCAGGATTGATGAGATCACCTACACTAAGAGACTAGTCATCAGCAGGGTACCTCAGAGTTTCATGCTGAGCACATCCTGTTCAGCATCTACTTCTCAGAGGTAAGGACTAATGTCAAGGGCCTTTGGCTCGCCAAGTTCACAGATGACTGCAAATTGGGAGCTATCATAGATTTTCAAATGACAAAAACAACTTGAAAAAAGGTATAGCACAGACAAATGACTGATGCCAAATCCAGGGATTAAAACTCAATGAAAACTATATTGGCCTTTGATCAACATATGGCCAAAGTAGTAAGAAAATCATTCTACATCACTCATCTTCTAAGTAATAGTATGTCATTCAGGCCTAAGGCCCATGGAACTTATAGTTCTACTTTACTTGTCCCTTTACAGACCAGTCACTGACTACAATGCCCCCTGATGACCAGGCATTTGCAACAACTTGACTGCCCACAGAGGTTCCTTACAAAGAGAACCCAGGGTATAAACACATTGTCCTACACTGATCACCTTAAAACTCTATCTCTATATTCAGTCTCCGGCAGGCTACTGAGAAACAATCTATGTCTGGTATACAAGGCATCCCTAGATCCATCTCTCATAGAGCTCTTCTACATCCATACCATGAACAGTATCAGAACTATTCAGTCCAAGGATTTAAAGTTGGCTTGTGACATAAATAGGACATGTTCATGAGACAGATATGTGTTTCTGATGATCCCTATACTCTGGAACAGGCTCCTCATCCATGTGAGGCAGAGTCCATCCTTTACTCTATTAAGGCATAACCTTGAACAATGGATGGGAAATCAAAACTTTTACCGTATCTGGCTCCCATGTCTCTGATAGACAGAAGCAGTCAGTAATGATACCCAAACAAATATACACCCCATATCACCTTTAGCAGTTACCAACATACTCCTCCTAATAATGCCCATGATACAAAGGGATACACCTGGGTGGGTTACAGCCATGGAGGTTGTTGGCTTACTATATACACCTGTGAATTGATGGACCTATAAAAAGGCTATTGTAAAGTACAGCACATAACAGACAAACAAGAAAGATGCAATACAGCATCTATCATATGAATTGTTTATATGGAGAATGGGTGTTGGAGTACTGAAACTGGTAAGCTCTGTATAAATAAGCCATGAATCCCATAAACTATCCCCAGGATTTAATAAAATCCAGAGAATGTCTCCAAGTACATGGCCATGCTTCCCCCTTGGCAGCACACTATGCATATTAATCATGGCACACTGCAGAGGGACAGCATAGGAACAGGGATATTGAATCTATGTAGGGAGAAATGTAGAGGCCACCCATGGCTGTGGATGCCTGATTAGATGTTAGGTACAGGGTGAGGCTCCCTGTACTGCTCCCCGCTACTGCTGAAATGCTGTAAATTGTTTTAAGTGTGTAATATATTATTTTTTTCATTGTCTGTTATTTTCTTTTTCAATTGCCAGTTGCACAGAGCGGTGCATAGCAATATCAAGCTGTGCTCACATATAGACAGCTGACACCTGCTACACATCTAAAAATAGAAACTGGATGCAATTAATTATCATAATTACATATTTTCTTTTTTTTTAATTTTTAAAATTTGTTTTAATTGCTGTTTGCGTGGCACATTGATGAGCACCACAGAGCCAAGTGGTGCTCATACATACATAGCCGATAGCTGCCAGACATCTAAAAATAGAAACTGGATGTAATTAATTATTTCTTTCTGGGTTTATTTAAGCATGTTTGCATGGGGATGCACAGTGCTTAACAATGCTAACAGGTAGCCCAGTAGTATATGTGAAAGTATAATAGTTTTCATTATATCCAAGTAGCTAAATGGGTAGAGTTACAGCCTAATGCTTAGTAGGTCCCGAGTTCAAGTCTGTAGCCATCATAAGATGTATGTAATTTAATTTATTATATATGTTTAATTTAAAAAAATATTGTGAAATATGGCACTGCTGTACTGTGCTATGCACTGCTTAAACATGCTAATGGCTACTGCTGTTTGCTTGGTGCTAAGCTTAGCTAAAACCTCAGTTGTATGAGTTTTCATGCTGCTTAGCTGGTTTGCATGCTGTTAAGTAATAAGGTGCTTTTTGAATGTTGCTCAGTGATGTGTAAGGGCTGGAAAATAGCCTATATTAGGTGCAATTGTTGGAAATTCTACATCACTCTTCGGAGTCTAATCATCTGTTCATATGGCAGACAGTGCTGGTGAAGGTGCACACTTTTGGGGCAGAGCTGGGGTCTTCAGGAGTCCAGGGTCTTTGTTGGGCTCCTGGTAAAAGATTATGAACCCAGGCTGCTGCAGGGCAGTTTCCAGGGCTCAGAATGTAACACAGAGGCCTGAGACCTGTTGGCCAGGGAACTTACCAGTGCTACTGGTATCCCCTGCACTGGTGAGCAGTGTCATCACCATTATGATGACCTGAAGAGGAGAAAGAGGGGAACCTTGGACATCTGGGTCCAAGAGGCATGACCTGGGAATGCCTCACATATATGCAAGCATGTTTTCCATTGTTTTATCAAACTGTAAGCTGAATGTCTGCAAAACTGGTATCCATAATGCTGTACTTCTGTTCCAGCAGCTGAGAGGGCTTGCAAAGCTGAGTCTCATGCTGGGCGCCTGGCCAGGTTGTGCAATGAGTGTGGTAAGTACAGATTTACTATGCTAACTGTAGTGCAATATGCAAGAAAGAGTAAAGCATTTACTGTAATAATGTATACAACATAAAAACTGTAGTGCAATAAATAGGCAAGTAGAACTGTAGTGCAATAAATGAGCAATAATAACTGTATTTCAATAAATAATATACAATACCAGTAACATTAAGCAAAATTGTGTACATCAGGATTGTGTTGTCATAACCATTGCAGTAGAGCTGTATGCATTGCTTGTCTATGGTAAGGTTGCTGCAGTCAAGTGTAACACAGTCTCCAGGCCAATGTCAATCACATAATGCTCTCTGTTCCTCCTACTCCAGGTAATAAAGGTATATGGATGAGGTAGCCCACTCTATGTGCAGATATTGTGTGTGGACTTCAAAGACATTTATCAGCAATACCAATAAAGTATTAAGCAACATGGTTGATTCCTAAATAAATCTGTTTTAATAAATTCAGTATGCCTATATTCCATGCATGTGTGTTCTCCTGTCACTGTAGTTAAGTATAATACTGTAACATTGTTGATTCCTAAAGAAATCTGTTTTAATAAATTCAGTATGCCTATATTCCATGCATGTGTGTTCTCCTGTCACTGTAGTTAAGTATAACACTGTAATAGTTCTAGAATACAAAACAAATTCTGTCACATAATGCTCTCATTTTCTCCCACTCCAGGAACAAAAGGTATATGGTTGAAGCAGTCCATGTTATGAGCAGATAGGATTGTGCTTACATTTCACAGGCACTTATCAGCAATACCAATAAAATGTTAAGCAACATTGCTGATTCCTAAATAAATCTGTCGAAATATTTCCAGTACTACTGTATTCCTTGCATATCTGTACTGAGTTGCTGCAGTCAATTGTTATCATTTTTTACAGATGTCCCCTACAGTCACAGCTATTGCATTTTATTCCCATGCCTGCCACATAAGGCATGATAGATGTCTAGTTTATGTTGATGTTGTTGTTTGTCTTTCGGCTTTTCCCGGTTAGGGGTCACCACAGCGGAACTCCGGTCTGCTAATGATTGGCATTAGATTTTCACAAACGCCAAGGTGCCAGCTCGTCATCCAACCTTCAACAAAGGCATGCCCATTTACGCATGTCTTTCGAGCGCCACCCAACCATGGGGAGGACATGCAGACTCCACACAGAAGGCACTCCCTGCACTCCAGCCAAGAATAGAACAGGAGAACCTCTTGCTGTGAGGAAACAATGCTACCGCTGCACCACCACGGCTAGATGTCTAATTTATGTACTGTACACAAAATGCCTCTCAAGTGTCACGATTTCTCATAATGTAATTAAAACTGCCTAATCTGGCACAGGATTACCAGAAAAATTATTACCTGGAATGCAATGTATTACCAAACCTGCTTACCTTGGTAGTTATACAAGTCCACACTATGTGAAACAGTTCTGTGTAGTTTTGTACCTGCATTTGTTATTACTTGCTCATACTGACCCATGCTAACAGCTTGAGAGGTATGTACATGCTACATCAGCTATAGCAGAATTGTAGTCACTGTACTCAAAACTGACACTACACACCTGTAGAGTATTTATTATAAGTGTTTTCAGGCATATAGTCTGCACTATCAGTAATAGAATGTTTCTCTCTCTCTTTCTTTCTCTCTCTCCCCACCCCTTTTCTTCATTTATTTATTATTGTTATTTATTATTATGATTCAATGTTAACATATTTTGTTAAACTAACTATATTTTGGTAAATTGCAATTTATTGTTGCTATGTTTTATTATGATTTAATATGAACATATTTTGTTAAACTAACTGTGTTGCTGGTCTTATGGTTTAATTCTTAATGCATGCTGTTAACATACTGACTGTTATGGTACTTAATGTTGTGTTACACGTAATGTACATTAGTAAGGATTTGGATTGATAAACATGATGTTCCATTCTGTTAACACCTTAACTTATTGCTATACCTCATTTACCACAGTACATCAAGGTAGCCCGGGCACCAGATCCCAGACTGGTGGTGCCCCCTCTGCTACACCTGCACTATCTGTGGCATTTGGTAGTATTGCCTCACAGGATGGGCTGGAACCCCTTCTGGGGTAAAACTGGTGGGGGAGCCCTGCCCCAGTGCCCAGCCTCCACAACTGCCACCCCAAGGGCAGTGATGTAGGAAAGCAGACAGTCCCATGGGTGGGGATGTTAGTCATGCTGCTGCCTTGTGGAGGTGAATGGAACTTAAATTCCACAGTACCGTCCCTATCCAAGAATTTTCACCCCTCATGTGTCATATTCCACTCCTGTCTGCTGTCTTGTGTATCTCGTCTGTCTGCAAATGCATCCTCACCTACTGAATGTACCTATGTCCCTTCCCCAACATTCCACTCTCACCTTAAAAAAATGGGCACCTGTCCCACCCAGAAATTATCTTCCCATACCTAGCTCTCCATTTCTCACATGTGTCCACTGGACACATGTAATTCGGTCCAATTGGCTTGACACTGCAGTTATGTTTTCATCACCTCTCTCTCTGGGGATGAGAGCTCAAAGTCATGTGCAAATTCTGTTAAAGTGCACAGCTGATGCTGTACAAGAAATGGATAGCTATGGTTCTTTCCTACTCCCTTCTTGCACATCCCTACCTGCCTTTCACTATGTTTTCCCCTGCTTGCACCCTATCTCAGCACTTTCCTATCTCCCCATTTTTCTTTTCTTTATATTTTTTAGCTCAACACTGTGCGATGTGTTGTGTTGCTCAACTTCACTAACCTCAGCTGAATAGAGCTATATTGACTATATGTGTTTTAAAAATAAACACCTGTCCCATATTTTGAACCCAGGACCATTGCACCTGCAGACCACTGCATTAACCTGCCATGCCACACAACTCTTAATTAAGAGCAGATACTTTAAACAAACATAGTAATTGCCAGTTACAGTCATTAAGTGTGTTTCAGCAGAGCTAATGGAAAAAATAGAAGTGTACCTGGGACTCTGGTGCATTATTACACCACTAGAAAACCAAAGACAAAATAATGGATGTAAGTGAGGCCTTTGGTAGCAGGTAAATGTGTTTTATCAGCAAGATGTAGAAAGACATCTGCTAAGGCATTAATGGCAAAATACATGTTGGACTGGGACCCTGGTGCAGAAATTCATCCATATAAAGCCATACACATACTGATGGATGTAGAAAATGTTTGTCACAGCCTGTACATGTGCACATACATCTTGCAAATACACCTGCTTTAGCAATGACTCAGTATCTCAGTCTTCTAAATTGCCTAGCAAGCAGTACATTTTGCCACATACAGCCCTGGGGTCAAATCCAGTGGAGTGTAACACTGGAATTGTAGTATTGTGAGGCCAGAAAATAATGACTGTGTCATGGACTCTTTATCCACAAAATGCATATCAAATTAAATGTCTGCATTTCACTGACTGAAGTCACAGGCCCGCAGATAGAAACACACTTCACATATTCCAATAGCAAAAGTATAAGTGCATAAAGTGTCACATCATGCATGATCTGCTCTGAGTTACAGCACAATGACACTAAATATACAGAACCAACTGATATTGCCAACATCCTGGCAGATAGCTTCAGTGCTAACTTTACCCCCCTCTCACCTCCTAAAGGGCCCATCTTTATAAAGGAAGAATGCAAAGTTCCTGTAATCACGGCTGCACAGGTAAATCCCTCCCTCTCTAAAGCCAAAAACACAACATCCATGGGACCTGAAAACATCACAGGCTGCCTTCTACATGAACTACAGAATGAACTGGCACCCAACCTAAGTACCATGTTCAATCATAGCCTCTCCTCAGGCTTTGTGCCCACTGAATGGTGCACTACGATGGTTATCCCACTCCACAAAGGGGGGGGGGACCACAACAGACTCTAGGAACTACTTTCCCATTAGCCTGATGAGCATTGCCTGCAGGGACATGGAACATATCATTATAGAACTCATAAACAATGACATTGGAGATCTCCAAACTCTGGACCCTGCACAGTTCGGGTTTGTAAAAGGCAGATCATGTCTCCTAAACCTGATAGACTTCTTTGAAGCAGTCACCAAAGCCATAGATGAGGGTAAGGTGGTTCACACAGCCTATCTAGATCTCGCCAAGGCGTTCAACACCATCCCCCACTCTGGAATTATAGATAAACTCACTAAACTAGGTATAAATTCCTATGTCACAAGATGAGTTGCCAACTGGCTTACTGACAGAACCCACACTGTGAAAGTAGCAGACTCCAAATCAGACTTCAGACCAGTGACAAGTGGAGTAACACAGGGTTCGGTCCTGGGTCCTCTCCTGTTTGGTATCTACTTCTCTGAAGCACAGGATAACACAGAAGGCCTTTGGCTAACTAAATTTGCAGATGACTGCAAACTAGGAGCCATAATTGAAACACCTAACAATGTGGATATCCTACAAAAGGGCCTTACTGAGACAGATGCCTGGTATCAAAGCCATGGTCTCAAGCTCAATGCCAAAAAGTGCATTGTCATCCCCTTTGGTAAAAACTCTCTACCCATGAACTACCACATAGGCGGTAGTCTACTTAACTCCGAAAGTGTGATAAGAGACCTAGGGACACAGGTAGACAGTAGTTTCTCCTTTGATAATCACATCGCCAAAGTGGTCAGGAAATCCTTCTACATGGCACACCTCATCACAAAAGGTTTCTCATCCAGAAAAAAAAGAGGTCATTGTTCCCCTCTACTCATCACTCATTAGACCCATTATAGAGTACAATGCCCTTTTTGGTATGTACCTCACAAGACACCTACAACAACTGGAAAGGCCACAGAAATACCTCACAAAGAGGATTACTGGCCTCAAACAGATGCCTTACGTAGACTGACTCAAAAAACTCCAGCTTTACTCCATCGCATATCGCCTACTCAGATATGATCTCTGTCTAACATACAAAGCTATGTCAAACTCAGAGCTGTTGGACATGCTCCACATAAAGAAATCCCAATCCCTCCGAGCTACACGCTCTAGGGACCTAAACCTTGTCACCACAATAAACAGAATATGCTGGAGAGATAGATTCCTGTCCCAGAGACTTCCCATACTCTGGAACAGACTACCTATCTATGTCAAACAGAGCTCCTCATTAGCACTCTTCAAGATAAATCTTGATGATTGGATGGGTAATAAAAAATTCACCCCAGGGATCATGTCTGTGGTTCTGCTTGACAGGGGCACAGGAAAATAATTTTCTTGGGTGGAAAAAAACAGGGTACCTTTTTGGCTAGGCTTGTATAGGCCCTAGGGCCAATAGCCTAGTACCTACCTATGAACCTATGAACCTATGCATTAATATGTATTTACAGAGAAATTCAGCTCAGGTACTACAAGTGAGGGCCACTAATATCAGAGTGCACCACACAATTCTTTCAAACTCACAATGCCAATTAGCAGAACTGCACATCTAACATACACATTTGAAGTAGCTGCTAGTAACACAGACTGCCCTCACAAATGCTCAAAATTACTACCAGACTGTAACATGTGGCCTGACAGTTGCCCAAATGGTGGACATATCATTATATTAAACCCCATGTTGCTCAAGGACACGTGTCCTAGTATTCTGTTAGTGATATCATTGCCTAACTTACTTACCTTAAACACATGCCTTAATTGGACTGGAAAGGGTAGCCTCACTCTAGGTCTGCCTCTACAACAAGGCTGACACAGCTCCCATAGTTACTCCTACAGCTTGTAGGAGTTACTTGTTGTTCTTCAAAGTGTTCACACTCTCTGCCTATGCTTATTAACTGAAGCAGCAGCGCCAGCCTGTAGCACACATATCTATATGTAAAGGTTGCTGTTACAGACCTACCCTCTGCAATGAAGTAATCTCCTCACCCCAGTAATGTCCAGCACAACATATCGGAAAGGGGCCCTAATCTACATGAAGGCCTTATATATTGTACTGTGGTTGCATGTGACTGGCTGATGAGAATGCAAATCAGCTGTGTTAGCTGCAATTAGCAATTCAGAACCACAAATTGGTTAAGAGGCAATCACCTACTGAAGAGAAGCATGTTAAACAGGCAAGCAGATGGGTATAGGGAACCATTCTGTATGAGACTTTCTTCACAAAGCCCGCACAAATGCAAAATATTATCAGCACATATCAGCAGAGGAGTACTGCACTCCATCAGGAATGTAAACATCTTGTTTACATCAGGATGCAGATGTCTGACTATACTTATGGGAATAGGGATTACAGCATTTAGCCTTTCTTAGAACTGTGATAATGACATTACAATGATCTCCAGATTTGTTACACGTTGAGAGGATGTACAAGACATGAAGGGTGGAATGTATATTGTCAATGTGGCACAATGGGCTCATGGAACTCTTCCTTTGCAGTGGTTGAATTGCAGACTGATATTTGTTTGGCACAGTTAGTCTGACATATTATCTGGGGGGTTGCCCCTCGGAGACATACTACAACAGACTCCAGTGTCATCTGTATGAACATACACTAGTATCTGTCATGGCACACATGGGAATACTTGACTATAGCCAGTATCCTAGTTGTATCCATGTGCTTAGTATGTTTGTACACTGTGGAATATGACATGTGTGATCAAGCAGTGGATATTGCCAGCCATTCTGTCCTTGCTGTATCTCTATGTAGTGTACTTCCATGTATGTGATCCTGACATGTGTTCCTATGTTGTTGTCTTTCAGGGAACATGTATGCAAGATGCCGTGCAGCTTTCATGGATGAAGAGAATGAGTTAATAGTGGAAGTGCTCCATCAACACCATGAAATTCTACTGTCCTGGGGGATGCACAACAGAGAACTGCAGGCTGCATTGTGGGCTGACCTTGTCCATGATGTCAATTCCACTTGTCATCAGGGCAGGACATATAACCAGGTTCAACTCTGTGCAATGGACATGATCAATGCCACACACAGAACAGCATCAGATGCAGCCAGGGATTGTAGCACCACCAGTAGAGGGCCTGCAGTGGAACAACCACTCTCGGTCACTGAGGAATTCCTGGCAAATCTAGGCACGCACTCACAGAAATAACAACAGGCACACACGACAGCTCCCAGGCATCCATCACTCCTAGGCATCCATCACACCCTACACCATGGATGGGGGTGCCTCAGTGTCCTCGGCAAAGGATCATGCAGGTAAGCTTAGTTTGATCAGCATTGCAATACTGCAGCATTCAGTGTGCCAGGGTGTACATAGTCTTATGTGGGTGTTAGGTCTGTCTGCTTTGGGGGGAGGAGAGTTTCACTGCAGTTTGATTGTCATTCTCAGATTTTCACCAATATAACAATTAGCACAGTAACTATTCTAAATGTGAGATATATGAACATATTACCTTGTGGTGGTGGAACATGCAGTGGTACTGACATAACCTCTCCCTCAACTTTTCACAGGTCCGTCAGGTTTTGGCCAAGCCCATGGTCCTGCTCCTGGTAAGCATGACACTGTTTTGTTATAGATGTAGATTTACACCATTGTAAATCCTAGACTGTTATCCCAGGCCTGCTGCCTGCATTGCTGTACTATCAGCATGACTACCAGCTGCACAAATATATTCTGACTGTACACATGTTAGACACATACCTATGCCTTGTAGGTGTTACCACACTGATAGATGTGATGTTATTGTCAGGACACTACAGAGTTTCATATGTGTCAACTGTGCAGAGCCTACAAATATGTCAACATTATACCTCACTGTTAACAATGAGATTGCAGTGTAATGAGATGTTACAGTTGTTAGTGGGAAGAGTACTGTCCTCAAGTCCTACTATATGAGGTTGGGTTTTCAACTGGTCTGTCATAGTGGCGACAGTGTATAGAGTCTTACATATATCACAATATAGTACTGCAGAGCATATGACTATATTAGTTAACATGTACTTGTGTAATGCAGTGTTGTTTTGCCATGCCACTTGCAGTGGTTAATGACAGATACTGTATGCTGGCATTTGTCATAAGTCCACTACATACTAACAAGGTCAATGGCAACATTTAGTGTACTCATGCATCCTTGATCTGTGAACAAGTCTGCTACCCTTGATAAGTGTAACCAGGGTTTTTTGAACTCAAACATCTACAAGCTGTGGTAATGGAGATGACCAACCTACAACTATCCTGGGTCCAGTACAGACAGTTGCTAGACACCAGTTATGATTGCCATGTTCTTCATCCCATTTTGTAACCTGCACATGCTGTGTGTCACAGCAGATGTGTGCTTCACATGCATGGGGGCCTGTTTCATGTATGCTGTATTGTCTGTGTTACATACCTGTCTCTCCAGCATGTACTATGTATACCGCAGTGATGTTGTAGGTGTGTAGAACAGGTGAGACATGTGTTAGTCCTTTCATGGATACGTGGAAGGTACACAGTGAGATCTGACACCTCCCTGTATGGAGCCATACACATCCCCTCCAAAGCATTTAGGAGACAGACTATATATGTACAGTCATGGCACAGACTACATAGGACATTTTATTTACACTATGTATTGGTGTACCATGGAACCTGTGTGGCTGCTACAGTTGTACAATATGCCTGTGTAGTGACATAGCAAGGTTGCCATTGTACACAATGATAGGTGTGATTACTGCCACATTCAGTATACCAGTGAGAGTCTGGGATTTACATCCCAAACCTGTTGGTATAGGTTGTACAACAGTGAATGCATCCTCACATCTTACCGACCAATGAAAGTCAAAGGCTATAGGTTCATAGGTAGGTACTAATCTATTGGCCCTGGGGCCTATATAAGCCTAGTCAAAAAGGTACCCTTGCTTTTGCCACCCAAGAAAATTATTTTCCTGTGTTCCTGTTGAGCAGGGCCACAGATGTGATTCCCGGGGTGAATTTCCTATTTCCCATCCAATCATCAAGATTTATCTTGAAGACTGCTAATGAGGAGCTTTGTTTGATATAGATATGTAGTTTGTTCCAGAGTATGGGAAGTCTCTGGGACAAGAATCTATTCCTCCAGCATGTTCTGTTTTTTGTGGTGACAGGGTTTAGGTCCCTAGAGCGTGTAGTTCGGAGAGATTAGGATTTCTTTAAGTGGAGCATGTCCAGCAGCTCTGGGTTTGACATAGCTTTGTATGCTAGGCAGAGATCGCCTCTGAGTACGCAATATGCAATGGAGTGAAGCTGGAGTTTTTTGAGACATTCTGAGTAGGGCATCTATTTCAGGCTGGTAATCCTCTTTGTGAGGTATTTCTCTGGCCTTTCCAGTTGTTGTAGATGTCTTGTGAGGTACATACCAAAAGGGGCATTGTACTCTATAATGGGTCTAATGACAGACAAGTAGAGGGGAACAATGACCTCTTTTTTCCTGGATGAGAAACCTTTTGTGATGAGGTGTGCCATGTTGACGGATTTCCTGACTACTGTGGCAATGTGATTATCAAAGGAGAGACTGCTGTCCACCTGTGTCCCAAGGTCTCTTATCACACTTTCAGTGTTAAGTAGACTACCACCTATGTGGTACCTCATGGGTACAGAGTTTTTAACCAAAGGGAACGACAATGCACTTTTTGGCATTGAGCTTGAGGCCATGGATTTGACACCAGGCATCTGTCTCAGTGAGGCCCTTTTGTAGGATGTCCACATCATTAGGAGTTTCAATTATGGCTCCTAGTTTGCAGTCATCTGCGAACTTTGTTAGCCAAAGACCTTCTGTTTTAGCCTGTACTTCAGAAAGGTGGATACCAAACAGGAGAGGACCCAGGACTGAACCCTGTGGTACTCCACTTGTCACTGGTCTGAAGTCAGATTTGGAGTCTGCTACTTTCACAGTGTGGGTTCTGTCAGTGAGCCAGTTGGCAACCCATCTAGTGACATAGGGATTTATACCTAGTTTAGTGAGTTTATCTATAATTCCATAGTGGGGGATGGTGTCAAAAGCCTTGTTGAGACCTAGATAGGCTGTGTGAACCATCTTAGCCTTGTCTATGGCTTTGGTGACTGCTTCAAAGAAGTCTATCAGGTTTAGAAGACATAATCTGCACTATACAAACAGAACTGGGTGGGATCCAGAGTTTGGAGATTGCCACTGTCTTTGTTTCTGAGATCCATGATGATACGTTCCATGGCCTTGCAGACCAGGCTCATTAGGCTAATGGGGCAGTAGTTCCCCAGGGTCCTTAGTGGCTCCCCATTTTTGGAGTGGGACAACCATCATTGGGCACCATTCAGTGGGCACAAAGCCTGAGGTGAGGCTATGATTGAACATGGTGATTAGGTGGGGTGCCAGTTCATTCTGTAGTTCATGGAGAATGCAGCCTGGGATGTTGTCAGGTCCCATGGATGCTGTGTTCTTGGCTTTGGAGAGTGTGGTTTTTACCTGTGCAGCCATGATTACAGGAACTTTGCATTCTTCTGGTATAGAGATGGGCCCTTTATGGGGTGAGAGGGGGGGTCAAGTTAGCACTGAATCTATCTGCCAGGATGTTGGCAATATCAACTGGTTCTGTATATTTAGTGCTGTTGTGCTGTAACTCAGAGCAGATCTGAGTGTTGCCATTGAGATTCTTGACACAGCTATAGAATGTTTTATGGTTGTCTTTAGAATCAGTGGCGATTTTGTTTTCATAACTAGCTTTGGAGGATTTTATGAGGGATCTCATCTTTTTTACTGAGGCTGACCAGGGAGTTCCTCCAATCATGGGATTTTACTCTTTTTTTGCAACAGTTTCTTTCTTCTGTTGTAGAGTTTGTTTATGACAGGGGACTACCAGATTGGCTTCCTTTTTTTGGAGGATAGCATCTTGGTTCTGTTAAGGATAGCATGATCCATGCACTCGTGTAAGTGCTTATAAAGTGCATTTGTGTAGGATTCAGCAGTTGTACCTCTATTGTCTGTCTGCATGGGTGTCATGAAGTTTGCCACTTCTGTCTTAAGAAGTGTGAAGTTGGCTTTGGAGAAATTGTTTTACGATGGTTTCCCTAATGGAGGGTGGAGGCGGGATGTGAATGTCTAGGGCAATTAGCTTGTGGTCAGATCTGACCAACAAGAAATTGACCTCTGGTGTGGAACACCGATTGCCTATGTTGGTAATGACCAGGTCTAGGATATTGCTGCCCCTGGTGGGGGTGTGGATAAGTTGATCCACGGCATTGGAATTTATGAACTCCAGAAAACGTTGAGCAAAAGAGGGGGAATCCTGGGGCATGGTGGGGGATCTGTAGCAAGTTACAATTTGGATTGTGGTCTTGCCCAGAGCCCATGTCAGATGCATTATGCTGAGCAACTAGCCTGGAGCTGTGGATATCCTTAATGAATATGGACACACCTCCACCTTTAGTGTTTTGGTCCAGGTTAGGTGGCTGAAAGGTGTGGTATGAATTATAGACTGGTAATGCAGGGGTGCTCTCTGGAGCCTTGAACCAGGACTCTGTCACTGTACAGATGTTGATGTTTTCCATTTTAAGGAGTGCCTTGAGTGAATGCATTTTGAGGTTAAGGCTTCTAGCATTGAGTACCATTACCCTCAGATCTTGCTTGCTTGTACTTGTTACGGTGGTGAATTTGTCATTTGAACCTTGCCAAAAAAAACACTATAGGGGTGGCAAGAGCCTTAGCTTGTATCCGGAATCCCAAGAGTGATAGGTGCAGGCCATCTCTGGCAAAGCATCGTGGTGTATTGATCATGTCATCCCAGGCAGACAGATACTGGATCCCCTGAGAATGACACCAGAAGCTTAGCCAATTTCTGAAGTCAATAATTTTGTCCTTGTACTGTGGTATCATTCTGGGTGATGGCAGGATGCTACTCAGGGCTAGGGTCATACCTGCCTGGGCTACAAGATTGGAGAGCTCCTCCATGTCTCTTTTCATGTAGTCCAGGGTGGTACATCTCCGGTCATTCACACCAACATGGACAATGACAGAGTCATATTTGTACTTATTGTGGAGTGACCTGATTGTGTGCATCATGTGGCTGATCCTGGCACCTAACAGGCAGCTGACAGTAACTTTCTCCTTGTTTAGCCTGGTGAGTGGAACATCAGTGTGCCTGACTATAGAGTCACCTATGACTAGAGTGCTGGGTACGTTGTTATGCATTATGGGCTGTGGTTGAGTGGCACACTGAGTTTGTGGGCTATGTGTCATTTGGGTTGTGTTGGGTATGGAGGTTGTTTGCGTTTCTGCTTTGGCGGTCTCTGTTGCTTGAGCAGATTTTTATTGGGACCCTCTGCGAATGTAGATGTGTGTTTTGTGTTTCTATGTGTGTGTTTTGGTGGTGTAAGTTTTGAGGGACTATGTGATGAGTGTGGTGTGGTGCAAGTGTTTACCTTCTCCTCTTGACTGTCTAGTCCAGTATTTGGTGAAGAGAGCTTTGCTTCTAGTTTGGCTATATAAGTGCATCTCTCACAGGCTGTAGTGTTGGGTGGTAGGAGGAGAGCGTTGTCTGTGTACATAAGACAATTGCTGCATTGCCCCAAGATTCCCAGATTCATCAGGTAGATAGGAGAAAACACCAGGAGCTGACCCTTAGACATGCTTGGATAGGTGCTTATTTATTAAGTACTAAAAACTGTTTTCCTCTAGACAAGTGAGGAAAGTTGAGTTCGGTAGTAATTTGTAGCTTATTTAGTGCTTGCAACGAGCTCTGAACAAGTGCTGAGCTCAAAGAAACAGATTTGAGTGCTAAAACTAAAAAACTGGCTAGTTCTAAGGGAAAATTTGAAGACCAGACTTTATGCCGCCGGGAATTGTTTAAACCTAGCTAAGAGGCGATGCATAAAGTGTATTTTTTTTTAATATAACAGTAGCAAATGAGCAAACTGATTTAAACAAATGAACCAATTAACCAATAAAATGTTAAAAACTGAACCCTGTTCCAGCAGTCTTCAATCAGACAAGTTCTAACTGCACACTCCTGCCACTAGGGTGCAGGGAACCTTCTCCAAAAAAAGATGGTCTGGATTAGTGCTCAAGTTATACAAACTAAACTAGATTCAGCAGGTCTGAATTTAGTCTATGCTACACAAACAAGGCATACCAATTTCAGAAAGAAACAGTTCAAATAAGCAGGCACAATAAGCCTTTAACCAGAAACTCCCAGCTTAAAAGGGCAGAATCTACCCTCTCCTCCCACAAGAGTGCAGACCACACCTTCTTAATGCAAAATAACTGGCCCGAAGCCCAAGTGCTTAAACCAGAACTAATACACTTTTAGAATAACAGGCACTAAGCCTTCAATCAGCAACTCCCAACTTAGAAGGATGTAAGCTACCTGTCCTGCCACAACAGTGCAGACCACAAACTGTCTTAATTGAAAACAACTGGTCTGAAGCCCAAGTGCTTCAACCAAAGGCTTAGAATAACAGTTACAATTTAATCAGGCTACTAACAAGCACTAATAAATGCAGCAGAATAAATGCAATTAAGTACTTTTAAGAACAGGCAGCAAATGCAAAATAAAGTAATAAAGTAGGAAGAAACACAAATACAGTTAAAGCAGATGAATAAAGGGCATTTTTTTTATATAGCAATAGAAAACAAGCAAACTGATTTAAACAAATTACCCAATTAACCAGTAAAAAAGCTCAAAACCGAGCCCTGTTCCAGCAGTCTTCAATCAGACAAGTTCTAACTGCACACTCCTGCCACTAGAGTGCAGGTGAATCTTCTCCAAAAAGATGGCCTGGATTAGTGTTCAAGTTATACAAACAAAGCTATATTCAGCATGCCTGAATCTAGTCTATGCTACAGCAAACAAGGCGCACCAATTTCAGAAAGAAACAGTTCAAATAAGCAGGCACAATATGCCTTTAACCAGAAATTCCCAGCTCAGAAGGGCAGAATCTAGCCTCTCCTTCCACAAGAGTGCAGACCACAAACCTTCTTAATGTAAAATAACTGGCCTGAAGCCCAAGGGCTTAAACCAGAACTAATACACTTTTAGAATAACAGACACCAAGCCTTCAATCAGCAATTTCCAACTTAGAAGGATGTAAGCTACCTGTCCTGCCACAACAGTGCAGACCACAAACCTTCTTAATGTAAAGCAACTGGTCTGAAGCCCAAGTACTTAAACTAAAAGGTTTAGAATAAGAGTTACAATTTAATCAGGCTACTACCAAGTAATAATAAATGCAGCAGAATAAATACAATTGAGTACTTTTAAGAAGAGGCAAAAGCAAAATAAAGTGCATTTTTTTCTTTCTTTTTTTTAGTAAAGTGCAAGGAGAGAGGAAGGAGGAGCAGAAGAAAAAAAAATCAAGGTTAAGAACCTAAGTGGGTTAGCCTTCTCAAAAGTTCTCTCTGTATTAGGTAGAGTGAACACCAGACTGGGAGGGGTGTCCCAGATCAAATTTACAGTAGGGGCTGGCAACTGCAAAGCCACCAACTATAACAACACCACAAGAATAGGGTTGGAGGTAGGGAAAACAGTTTCAGGACAGATTAGAAACAGAAAACAATGCCAGAAAATATATAAACTACTTCAGTCAGGCAAAAAAAATTCAGTCAGTAAAATTAAGACAATTCAGAACTCTGAAAGGTTAAAATGCCAAGAAATGTATTGCATAGTGTAATTACTGTCTGTGTCTATAACTCCATGTGTAATGGCTCAACTGTGTGTGGTGTGCAGACACTACAATATTTTGCAGGGGTGGATGATTTCCCAAAGAATACTATTGTGCAGTCACTAGCAGTTAGTCTTTCTCAGTGGCTCAGAGAACAACTGACTGTGTCTTAGGTCATCCTGGATAGCTGTTAGTTCTGTGTGGGATTATGTAACAGCTCCCAATATGTAATCATCTGCTAATGTATTTGGTCAGAGGTCACTGACAGTGGCTGTGACAGCAGAGAGGGAATAGGTAGATGGGGTACACCAATAATGGAGGATGATGAACTCCACTGGTAACTGGCATCATTGCAGCATAGGTCTCCCAGTGCTACCTTCCCAAAATATGACTGTCAGGCACTTGTCTATCCGCCAACTGACATAACACTCTGTACATGACATACGCAGTTTCCATAGATAGATTCATAGATTAGTACTAAGCTAACTGCCCTTTCGAGCCATTTTAAGCTTAGCCAATTATCCCTTGTGAGACTCAAACCCTGCACCTTGTGTTTGTAAGACAAATACCCTAAGCATTAGGCCACCCTCCCAGCAAGGCATGCTGTTCTAACATTGTCATACACCTTGTCAGGCCACGGTTGGTGGACTGAGACATATGTCCGACATTTATTGCATAGTGTAACAGTCAATGGGCTCTGCTGGTTGCACTCGGTAGGCATGATCTGGCCTTGAGCAAAAGTAACAGTGTTTTGTACAGTGTCAGTAGGTGTATGACAGTGTTACTGCTCATATCCATGCTAACTCCTATCATGGCATTTCAGGTGACATGACTCAGAGATCTGGGGACACCACTTGGCACTACATGCTAGTTGTCCTCTGTGCAAGTAAATATTGCATTTGCTTCCAGTATGTTGCAAGATGAGAGTCATGCAAGGTGTCTGTAAAGAGCACAGACAAACTCATTAGGGAAGTGTAATATGTACACACTGTGTTGCTTAGTCATGCTGCGGCTCACTTGCCCAATGGATGGTCCAGGCCTTTACCTACAATGCCCTGCAGCAGTGCCATGGCATCTCCACATGGGGAATCAATATATTGCATCATGTGTTTACCAATATGGGTCACCAATACAGCCCCCCCTAATGTGAGGTCCTCCCTGGTGGGATCTGGCCACAGATCAGTCTCCTTAGAACTATCAGTATGTACCCCACCCTTGCAGACAGTACAGACGTATATGTCTAGAAAGCCATTTATTACCTCCTGAGGCATGGTTGACATAGCATGACTGCACCTCCCCCTTCAAATGGGACAGGCAAGTATGCATAGCTCTACACCCATGCATTATGTCAGCAGCATTACAACTGCATGAACACTGCTGTACATGGCAGGAGGGACACAGGCTCGTTATGGCTCAGAAAACCTGACTGGCGAACAACTGCAATTAGCAGGTTGTGCAATAATAGGTGGACAGTGTTGTGTGACAGTTGCATTGAGGATGCAGCCGTAACATGTAGGCACTACCTCCTCAGCTAAAAGAAGCACATAGTGTTGTTGTGATGTTGAGTAGACATGGTAAGTGACAAAAGTAGCTACCCTCACAAAGCAGAACCACAGTGCACAGTATAGTTATCTGTGTGACCTCAACGGACAGGCCCAGATTGTCAATGACCTCATAAGTCATGATGTCACATATGGTGGGTCTGTACTCATACCTTACTTGTACTCCCAGACTGTCTGCATCAACTACACTCCCTTGTCCCCACCACATGTGACACATGACGTTCCTACAACCTGTCCCATAACTTCCATATTTACAGAGCAGTTCATAACTGGCCTCTCATTGGAATATACACAGCATCTATTGCACATGCTAACACTCCAGGCTGCATCCCACATGTGATCTGACAAGGATTACTAACACCATTGGGAAATACCTGCAATCATACTGACACCACTGGCTGCACATCGGCTGAGTGGACAACAGCAACTGTTATACCCTTGCAAAGAGGTGGTGCACCACTGACCAACATAAATATACTGCTTTTTGTTCTAAGTATCCAAATTTGTATGCCCATAGGTACATTCATCATGGAGCTGATCAGCACACATATATGTGTTCTACATACAGTTGACTATACACAGTTTTGATGTGTGATAGGGTCAGCATGACTGTTATACATGGTGGACATTTCCAAGGCAGTCACCAAAGACCTGGGTGAGGGTACATCAGGACGTACAACCCCCTAAACTGGGGCAAGCTATCTATCTATATCCTCGCTCAGGTAACATTTACAAAGCAAACACTAAACTGTTGTATAGTTCCAATATTATATGGTTGTCAATTATGTTTTATAATTTTAAATATTGTTAACGTGACCAGTAATGTCATGTTTTTTATTAAGTGAATCATGTGATGGTGCCTTTTACTTAAATAAGGGGAAGTCATTAATTAACCTCAGTCTGAAGAAGTCTCTATTTGTAAACTGGAAGAGATGAAAGCACTTACTGGAGATGTTTTATCGAATAAAGTTCCTTGGTTATCAACAGATACTACAAATTTTACTTGTAACATTTACAAAACACCCACTTAGGCATCCACAATGCTGTAATTGTAGGGGTCACTTAGTGGCCCATTGCTGGCACACATATGCAACATAGAGACATCCGCTTCTAATAGCTGATCTGTAAGCAACAACAGGGCACAGGCCTGTGTCTTCTACTGCTTGATATCCATTCAACCACAGTACATGTGACTACTGACTGTGGCTAACAATGTTGGCTGATGACTGCAAATTGTGAGTACCCATACAGTCTCTGTGGTATGTCAATATCCTGTAAGAGTGTATTGCAAACACATGGCTGTTTACATGCCAATGGCCATAAACTCCATGCAACTATATATGTAGTATCATTTCTGTTGGTTAGACCTATGTACCTGGTAAGTAGCACATCAGTCGCAACATGTGATGTACATACTGAGAGTTTAAATAACTAAGCACACAGACCTGGCCACACAGGTTTACACCTAATGTGCCTCAGATCACCATGTCTGTACAGTGGTATGGCAGGAATCATGGAGTAGCTGAGGCCAGTCACCTGTAAGTGACATACTCATAATCTTCAAGTATTCTTCCCTTGGCATCTCAATATCTGAGTGCAATGGCCATTTGGTGATGTACTCTTCCAAGCAGTACTGGCAATTGCACACAACAGTATGGTCCTTCACAAGGACACTTCATGTCTTCAGTATGTGTTCAATGGGGATCATCTGCAATGAGTGTCATTGTTGCCTGTGGCATATAGTCTTCTCCGAGGTGATCTGTGCTTTGCATATGGGGCATTGTGTGACCCTGTTTGATTGCATATGCAGCCTATCTGTAGGAGTTATAGTAGATGTATAACTCACTGTAAGGACATTAACCTCATATGTGACATTAGTACTACATGCTTGTAGGAGAGATTTGTCTAGCAGACTTAAACACACTCTTGAAACAGAACCCTCCCTAATGGCAGACAGAACACCTCAGTGCACCTCAGCACGTGCCATCTGTATGATTGGCTGGGTGACAATCATCTCAACACAGGGCATCTGCCTGTGTCCTTTTTGGACTGGGGCAATATGTGCTGATCCTGTAACTACTAGTATAAGGATCTCTATGATTATGAGGGCTGTGTGGCCATTATGCTAGTGAAGTTCACACATCCTATGGTCACATAACATGATGCAAAATGCTCTAACAGGCTCACACATAAACATGGCTACACCGAGGCTAGCAACACTTCTAATCACTGCATGCAGGACACGCCAAGACACACATGTACTGCAAATTGGCTGCATGTAGATGAGAAAACTTACCTATGTAATGGTACACACTACAGATCACAGTCCATGATGCATGCAACACACCTCATGTCTGCTTGTACTATCAGTTCAGGACATATTATGCTTGATGACATCAGCAGGCCTTGTTGTGGTCAATCCTTTGGGGGGACCACATCACATGCTACAAATAAGAGACTGCAAAACCCTACCTATTTCTAAGTTACCAAGGTGATCATATTTATGCCATATGGACATACACACACACCAAGTAGCCTGGAGTAAGATTAGACCCTCTACCTATCTAGTTTTCCACACAGTTCTTATCGCATGTGCCATGGCTTATGTCTGATACTACACTGTCAGCTGGTAGTATTATAGTGGATGACATCATCAGGCCTTGTAGAAAAGGGCAGTTTGGAAGCCAACAGCAAGTTACAGGGCCAAAAAGTTCATAACCATTGCAGGTGGATAGCCCATGAGGACACATCAGTTGTTTTGCAGAGGGATATACACACACACACACACACACACACACACACACACACACATGCATGTGCACCAAGTGGCTTGGAGTGAGATTAGGACCCCTACCTAGTCTTATACACTATAGATCACAGTAGTTATCACACAATGTACCCCGTCCATGTGTGAGTTGAAAACATTATACATCATGCCACCTGCTCACCTGTGTCTATCTATGTGGTGACATCCAGCAGGCACAAGTGTCTGTAGGTAACTGGACTATGTACTGTGGTGCCCTTAGTTTGGATCCTTTGAGCCACATTGTGGATGTGTGATAGTGCAGATTTACTCACCATTATTAGGATATGCAGGACAATACAGACATCAACGCACACATTTATGTATATAAAAGTAATGTATATACAAATGTAGCTGTGTGTGTGTGATATGTATATGTGTTATGTAGATATATGTGGAGAATCTATGTATCATTTTAATATATATAGCTATATGTATATATATATATATATATATATATATATATATATATATATATATATATATATATATATATATATACACACACACACATATATTTTTTGAAACTACATAGAGATAGACATAATATGTATCTGACAGAGAGATAGTGGCAGATGGATATGTATACGTATACATTTGCATGTATAGACATATCTATACATAACAGGTCATTCTGATGAAGGGGCAACAGACTTGAGCTCATTTTCACTAAGTGTATGGGCATGACAGTGAGACAGTCAATACTTATAAAGTGACTCCAGGCCACACCTACCTATACTCCAGTTCGGGAGTTTGTGTGTTACAGACAATGACACCTGTCCCTGTTTCTGCAGTGTTGCACTTCACTCAAAATGTCCATGACATTCCCCACCTGTCTGCTGTACTTAATATGTGACTGAAGTTCATAATGTTACACAGCACACAGACTGATAGTCTGTGAAAACACAAACATAATAATACCTCACATGCAAGAGATGTGTCTACTTCCCGATTAGGACCATCACCACCACCATCACCCATGCTAACACCCCTAGTCCATTGAGCCACACAGGCTGCCAGACAGAGAAAAGTCACTCATCGCACAATCAACAGCATAAATATGTATGTTGTTATTCCTGTGTTACGTGTGACTTACAATGTGTGATTGAGTTCTATGTTACAGCCCAGAGATTGTCTGGTTTGCTGATATACCATTGCTGACTTACTGTTAAAGCATTCATATGGGTACATTGCTGTGCTGGGGGTGGGAGAACAACAGCACATGATCTGCTTGGATAGACAGTAGTCCAAATATCATGTGACCCCACTGCTTAATATCTCCCTTGATGGGTGTAGTGAATATTCCAACCATGAGGCCTAGTGATTATTAGAGGACACATAGTATTGGACTGGGTATCTGTAGACCTATGTGAATGTTACTTCTATCCATATAGCCCACTATATTTCCTTGCATAAGTGCAGCAGATCCATACATATGATACCATATTATAGTAATCCTTACAAGCAGTATGTAGTTTAGAGACTTACGTTGTGAATGCAGCAGTTGACAGAACTGTAGTTCAGGGCTGACTCTATGTGATGTAAGCAGTACACAGCCAAT
Source organism: Protopterus annectens (assembly GCF_019279795.1). Lineage (NCBI taxonomy): Eukaryota > Metazoa > Chordata > Ceratodontiformes > Protopteridae > Protopterus > Protopterus annectens. The sequence goes on along the minus strand of NC_056731.1, from coordinate 1,688,486,029 downwards.
ACATGGATAGGTACAGGTTGTGTGGGCTGCCTGGCATCAATAATTTTTCTCTATGTATATTAGTAGGAGTAAGGTGTCAGTCCATAGGGCCCTAGGTTGTCAGTGAATCTGCTATGCATTGTCTCTTAGCCAAAATCAGGACATACAGGGCATGCCTACATCTTCCTACAGGGACATAATTAGGGGTTCCTCCTCCAAGTCCTCCTGTGACTGTGGCTGTGGTGATCTAGGCACTGGTGGGGGGCTGTGTATCCCTTCCCTTTGCTGATCCTGATGCAGCTTTTTCTGCAGGATCATATTGTGTAGCATGGTACATAGTGTGAACATATGTGCACATGTGGCTGGAGAGTACTGCAGGGCTCCACCAGATATATCAAGGCAGTGGAACCGTGACTTGAGCAGCCCAAACACATGCTCTATGATGTTCCTAGTTTGTGCATGTGCCTCATTATGGCATTCTTTGGTGGGTGGGTGTGCATTTCTTATGGGTGTCATCATCCACAGTTCCAGTGCATAGCCAGCATCCCTCAGTAAATGGCCATGTGGGATGTCCCCCCTAGCAAACATCTGGTACAGCTGTGATGCATGCCGGATATGGGAGTCGTGATAACTGTCTGGGCTGTCAACACACACATTCATGATAATCCCCTTGGCATTGCACATGACCTGGCAGTTGATGGAGTGGTACCCCTTGCCGTTGACATTCATTCCACCCTCCTCACAGGGTGGTGCCTTGATGTGTACATGCATGCAATCTATGGCACTCAGTACCTCAATGTAGTGTGCTACATGGTAGAAGTGTTGCATATTGCTGGCCCTTGACTCAGGGGTGAGGAGAAAAGAAATGTGCTCACTGGTATGTGGTAGCATGGTATCTAGGAACTGGATAACCTGGAATCAGATGCCTGTGAGACCCCCCCATCATGTCCCCAGTTGGTCTTTGGAAAGTACAAGTAGCTGATATCCTAAGGGTTACACATACCTTTGTTTCCACTGGGATGGGTTTCCCTCTGCTGGCTCTGGGTCTGAGTTGAGGGTAGCAGAACTCAGTGAGTTCTTGTAGTATGTTCCTGTCCACCCTGTAGCTCTCTACAATCTCCAGCTCATGTAGCTCCTGGAAGGTTACCCCGGGCCTGAACATTCTTCTCCTTCTCAGTCTAGGCCTATTGTCAGCAGCAGCAGCAGCACTGACTTCAGAATCTAGTACATACAAATGTAGCAGATCTGCAGCAGCCCCTAGCATTCTCTCCATTAAAATTCCCAAGTCTGTATTCCAATGGTGCAGAGTATGGGGGAAAAATCAGATTGTAGGGTGTATGCATACCTTATAGTGCTCTGCTGTAGGTGCTGACTGTGTGATTGGCTACCTACGATGCATTCCATCTGCCTAGTATATTATTAATATCATTTAATAGCCCTAGTTTAAGTTAAACAGGGATCAAAACTATTTTAATATGTCATTGGCTTTTAGATACACTCAACACTGCAGTGGGCCACGCAAATGTGCGTCCTGTAAGTAAACAAAGCTTAGCACTTAGTGTACACCCCCTCCCAGACTTCTATGCACAGCAAAGCAGTGCACCATGCAAACACAAGAAAACACACACCCCTTAGCTAAACAAAGCTTAGAAGTTAGCGCACACACCTCCTCTGAAAAGACACACTCAGCACGGTGGCACACAGAGCAAACAGGCACAGCTAAGCTGAAATAAGCTTAGAAGTCATTGAACACACCCTCCCCCGATGTCAGCTACTTCCTCTGTAAACAGCTACATGGTTCTCTGCCTACATGAAGGGGATATGCAGACATGATTACCCCTTTATGCTATTCAGTAGTGCCATCTCATTTGCACAGGGATCTGTGCTCACAGCGTAGGAGCTACATGCTTCTTAGCCCTACCACGTTAGCAACAGCACCAATACACCATTGCAGATACTCCACACAAGGTCCTGTAATAAAATTCTGTCACATAATATTAATTTTATTTTCCAATTTCTTTTTTTTTATATATACAGCATGTTTGCATACTACTGCACTCCTCTCAAACATGCACAGATTATTAAAAAAATTTATTTAACTTATTTCCTTTAATTTTTCAGACACACAGGGGGATAGTTTCACTCATATCTGTATGTAGTATGCCGCTTCTGTCCATATATCTAAAATTTTACACCCCTTTTTGTCTGCCTACACTGCTGTACACAGAATTTTTCTGTGTACACTACAGACATTGACATGAGGTCAGAAGAGTTGCTTATCACTCTACCTGACTCATTTGCATGAGCTTCACCTGCTTATGAGGTCATTTGCATGCCATGGAACTTTCCGTGTTGACGCGTGCGTGTGCACCACTCAGTAGTGCTTACTGAATCTAAAACTTGCTTACTTTCATGTAAGCAGTGCGGCAAGATGCCTACATGGTAAAACAAAATTATTTTATTAAATTCCCCCCCCCCCATGACTTTATTCTGCACAGAAAAGCAAGAAACAAGCAAAATGGCCCACTGGCCAATCACAAGAACATACTCTAAACTTTCCTCAGTGATTTTTAGGTGCTGTAGTTATATTTTGGCATTATTTCTGCATTAGTTGCAGTGTTTCTGCACGTTTTCATACCTTGAAGTGCTGCCCAACTTCTCTGTATTAACGTCTGGTTCCTGCACTTTTGCTTTGAATGCAGGTGTCTGCTGATATATTACTCTAATAATTTATGTGTCCCTGCACTTTGGCTTCCTCTTAAACTGATATTACCTTAAGAAATGTTATGTCTGAACTCTTGTGGACATAGAAGGTAGTTTTGTTTCTCTGAGCTTGAAAGTCACTAAGAAAACCTTTGATTGCGTTGTTAGAATTGGCCAGTGGGTTACTTTGCTTGTCTTTTGATTTTCTATGCTTGTATAAAGTAGCTGTCTTGGTGCAATGCTGCTTATCTCACAGTGGCAGTTAGTAGTGCCCTGTATAGAAACAAGCACTCAGAATTCAACTTTTTCTTTAAAAATCTATATCCATTGTTTTATGATTAAATATGTCAAGGAGTACTGTTCTGTGAGATTACAACAAGTGTAAGTCTGAGCCAAACAGTATCCAAGCAAACCCGCCAAAGCCCCTCTTATGGTGATTTGCACACAGAGGAGCTCCGACAGTCTCATCTAAAATATTGTAGTTTCACTCAACAGGACTTAAGTAAACCTATTCTTGAGCCCTCCCCCAGTGGAACTCCCCTTGTAATCCATAGAGTAAACAAATGGAACTATAGATAAGCAGTTTCTTCTCATCTCTGAAATCAGCTTGATGGGAATGGCAGTCTTGGGACAATGAAGCAGTTGTCTCATGTTTGCTGACAACCACCTAATTCTAAAACTGTTTGACGCAGTCACTGAGAGATGTACTTATACATCGTCACTGGAGGCAAGACTGCCACATGCAGCCATTGTAATTACCAAAAAGGTTGTCAGAAATGTGCAACACAATATTCTACCTACCACTCACACTGTAGACCAAGCACATAGACTCATGTAAGCTAAGGCTCTTAAAAGTAATCTAACCAAACCTGAAAGGCCTCCTAAATCCATAAAATTGAAGTTTAGCACTTTCATCCCTCCATCAGTACTCTGGGACATCATCAGAACTAAGTAGAAAGGAAGTGAGGTCAACATTAAATAACTTGTTGTTGTGTCTTTCGGCTTTTCCCAGTTAGGGGTCGCCACAGTGGAACTTCGGTCTGCTAATGATTGGCAATTGAGTTTTACGTACCAAGTTGCCATCCCTGACGTACAACCTTCAACTTAGGAATGCCCATTTACGCATGTATCCACGCAGAAGACACTCTAGCTGAGAGTCGAACTGGACAACGTCTTACTGTGAGACGATAACGCTACCAGAGCACCACCACTGCGGATCACCATTAAATAACTCAAGTCATTAATTAATCAATAAATTAACTACAAAAAAGTATACATCATATATAAATCAAATATTTTTTAAAAATATTTTAAAAACATCCATGAAGAAAAATTGTTAAAAACCATGTATTACAAAGTCCCTAAAAAAAAAAAATATATATATATATATATATATATATATATATATATATATATATTCATTACAATTTTAAACCTTTTCTTTTTAATACTGGTACTAATGAAAAATGCTCATTAAGGCCAGGGGCATTAGTAGCATTTAACCTTATAATCCAAAAAAGTTGTCTTAAATCTAAACTAAGCTCCCACCAACCACTTCTGGGAACTACTTCCACAATTCCAAATTTAAAATTTGAGAATTCTTGGCATGTAAGTGAGTGTTTGTACAGGGCGTTTTTAATATTACACCTAGAAATAGCATGCTGATGTTCATAAATTCTAGATTTTAGTGCCCTTTCTGTTTTCCCTGCATAATAATGTTTACAGGTTTGACAAACAGCGATATAAACTAGTCCTCTAGTGTTACAGTTCCCTTTCTGTAACATAACTGGTCGTGTTCTACTTGGACCTGTATGGTGTCAGTATCTAAAATAAATGAACACTGTTTACATGCACCACATCTTGATGTGCCTGTCAACCCTAGGGGTCATTGTAGGATGTTATGCGCTATAAAAAATTATATTCCTACCTGTTTTGTGTACAAATTGAGGACCATGTCCCAGCAAATTAAATATTTCTAAATTGCCCCTAAAAATATTCCAATTTTTCCTAATTATTGATTTCAAAGTCTTTTCACCTTCACCATAAGGAATGATCATACTTAAACTGAATCTAGTATTATGTGGAATGAAACTAACATTAGTGATGGCCAATCCACTACAAAAAAAGGGGTTTATATTTAGTTTCCCACAAATCTATTATATCTTTAGTAGTTTCAGATAGTATTTCATCTGGGTACCCTCTTGGCATGAACATATTAGTAATACAATCCACTTCATTCATAAACAGTTCTTCAGTGGAACATATTCTCGCGACCCTGATAAGTTGTCCATTAAATATATTTCTCTTATGATGGTGTGGGTGACAAAAGGGGAAGTCTAGATAAGCATTGGAGAAAGTAGTATTCCTAAAAATAGTAGATGTGAAAATAGCCCTATCTTTATCCTTTGAAATTAGTACATATAAAAGTTAATACTGTTTACCGAGTTTTGTGAAGTAAATTTAAAAAATGTAGAGAGTTTGTTAACATAATCAACAAACTCTTTAGCTCTTTCTTCGCCACATTTTCAAACAATAAAAATATCGTCTAAATAACTAAAATATCTAAACCAGTCTTCCTTAAAGGGACTGGCAAAAATAAAATTCTTTTCCCAAGCAAAAAGAACTAAATTTGCATAGATAGGGGCACATGTAGCCCCCATCATGACACCTTGAACTTGTTTATAATGTTCACCTTCAAAAAAAAAATAGTTATTAGAAAGAATAAATTCCATAGTGGACATAACGAAGTTAATCATGCTATTACTAAAAGTAGTTAAGTCTCTAATGGCTTCATAAAACAGTTCCAAACCTTCACAATGTGGAATTGTCCTGAACAAGTCAACCACGTCCACTGTACTAAGAACTCCATTCATAGTATACCATTCTTTTTTAAATTTAGACAAAAAATCCCAAGAATCAAGAAGTAAGTAATCAATTTCCTTAGAGTTTTTCAATATTCTGTCAATAAAAACACTTAATGAATAAGTACTACTATATCTTGCAGAGATAATAACTCTGAAGGGGGGGGTGTTGAACAGACTTGTGCACCTTCGGAATACCGAACGCCACAGGTGTAGTCGGATGGTGTGATGTCAAAAAATTCAATAAATCTTCAGAAATAGCTCTTTGGAATAAAGACTCTTCTAAAAAAAGTTGTATCTTTTTATGAGCAATTAAAACTTCATTACGAGAAGCAATCTGATATTTGTCTGTATTTGAAAAAAATTCAGTAAGTTGATTGACATAATCAGTACTGTTAAAAAGAACAACCCCACCTCCCTTGTCCGGCTTCATAATTCTCATTGAATTGTCTTGCCTTAACCTTTCCATCAATTGATGTTCATCCCTATTAAAATTGCAATTTTTTTTTGTTTTTGTGAGTCCATTAAGTGCACTTTGTATATCACATTCACAAGCTTTTTCAAAAGCATACACTATAGGAGTGGGATGGTTATAACAGCTCTTTTTCTTCATACCACAGGCCTGAGTAATAACTTCTTGTCCTTTAAATAAAATTTAAAAATTTAACTTCCTTGTGTATAATTTAAGCTCAGTAATAACATCTACAATGTCCAACTTGAAACTAAGGACATATTTAAAACCTTTTTTGAACATTGAGAAAAAAGTGAGGTTAACATTATAATCTGTATAGTTGAAAATATTATAACCTTCATGTGAAAAACAATTACCTACTACTGTAATTTTTACATTACTATCAATTGTTTGAATCATCTGTGATTGTTTCTGTAACCTCCCCTGTTCTTCCCCCTGTATTCCCTGGGGGGATTTTAGAATCCTAAAAAAGCCTTTTGTCTATTTTGATTCTCAGTTTGTTCTCACCTCCTTAGGGGGGGATAATTGTTGTCATAATCATCATTGGGGTGGTCAAATGCATTGTCATAATTATTATCATTTTGAAAAGATTTTCCTTGTGCTTCAACATCCATCCACCTCCCCCTATCATTATTATTTAAAGCGAGGTCATTCACATTAAATAAAAAAGACTTTGGTAAAGGGTACACTTCCTTTTTAGAATAATCAGCCTCATCTCTTAATAACTTCTTACTTTTCCTTTCCAAGTTAACACTCACATTTCTTTCCACTTTTTCAAAAACATTTTTATAACTCGTCATGTTGACACTGAACAATAAATCATTAACTAAAACATAATTAAGTTTATCTAATTCTTCCAACATATTTTTTATATGCCTATTATTAGTTCTGATAATAAAGTCCATAAACTCAAGAATGAAATGGTCGAACATTGCAAAAAGTTTGTCGGTATTACAGTCTGCCACAGTCATACCATTGGGAAATTTGAAGATTCTGAGCCCTTTAGGTACGTGTTTTTTCTTGAGACTCTCTTCAAGAAAAAGATTATCGCATTGAATATTATTTACCTTAAATAAAAGGGACTCAAAATCCTTTAAAGAAGCGTTTAAAGACTTGAATTCATGACCAGCCAACTGCTTAGCTTCTCCATTAGGAAACTGAATGTCTCTTTTAATCCAGTCTTTGAACCGAATAGGTCTGTTAGCACTAACCGTTCCGGTTACTGTCTGTGTGTTAGTAGCAGACCTCTGCATGAGCACTGAATTTCCTTGAAAATGCTCACTATGTGCACTTTGCTTAGTAGTCCCTGGATTAGGTAAAGTCAGTTCCTTCCTTCTTACATCCAGTGGATTTTCTCGGTTCCTAGAACTATATAACAAAGCCACCTTTTTATTTCACTCCAAAATTTGTTCGGAGAGTGTGGAAATTATCTTGGCCAAATCAATATCGACCAAGCCATTATTGTTTGTGGATGTATTGTGAAAAATAGAAGGTGTGTTATCAAAAGACGATGGTGACGCTCCTCTGATATCGGCAGTAGTCTCATCCATGGTTCACGTACTCTGACTGAACAGTAACAAAGTCAATCCACCAGAAAGTACCAAAGCAGACCCCAAATGGTAAACGAACAGTGTCAGCCGCAAAGTCCAAGAACCCAAATGGATACAAATGTACCAAAGAAAAACAAAACCATTTGGAGTGAGCACTAATAGAACACAAATAAAATAAAATAAACAGTGCTTGAACAAGGACTTTACAATAAGCTCCACATCCAGTCCATGATAAATCAATAAAAAGTCATTTTTAAACTGCTCAATTTACAAGCAATTTACAAGCAGAAATTAAACTAGAACCATGAACCCATTTAAACTTAGAATAGTTAGGAATCATTTTAAAGCAAACCTCTTAGTACTGAGTGATACCCTGGCAAAATTTAGCTCCATCCCAAAGTGAGTGAACTGCCTATGCAGAGTTGTTCAAAAAATCCTATAACATCATGTAAACAGCTTAGCTGAGTCAAATCTTATATGATCCTCCAAAACTAGCTACGAAAACAAAATCACTACTGATTCTAGGGACAACCACAAAGCATTCCATAGCTATGTCAAGAATCTCAATGGCAACACCCAGATCTGCTCTGAGTTAAAGCACAACGGCATGAAAATTACAGAACCAACTGATATTGCCAACATCCTGGCAAATAGATTCAGTGCTAACTTTACTCATCTCTCACCCCCTAAAGGGTCCATAACTATACAGGAAGAATGCAGAGTCCCTGTAATCACAACTATGCAGGTAAAAGCTGCACTCTCTAAAGCCAAAACCACAGCATCCATGGGACTGGACTACATCCCAGGCTGCATTTTACATGAACTTCAGAATGAACTGGCTCCGCACCTAAGCACCATGTTCATTCATAGTCTCACATCAGGCTTTGTGCCCACTGAATGGTGCACAGCAACAGTTATCCCACTCAACAAAGAGGGAGCCACCACTGATCCTGGGAACTATTGCCCTATTAGCCTTATGATCCTGGTCTGTAAGGCTATGGAACGTATCATCATGGAACTCATAAACAAAGACATTGGTAACCTCCAAACTCTGGACCCCACCCATTTCGGGTTTGTGAAAGGCAGATCATGCCTCCTGAACCTGATCAATTTCTTTGAGGCAGTCACCAAAGGTGTAGACAAGGGTAAGGTGGTTCACACAGCCTATCTTGACCTCACCAAGGCTTTCAACACCATCCCCCATTTGGAATTATAGCTAAACTCACTAAACTAGGTATAAATCCCTACATCACAAGATGGGTTGCAAATTGGCTCACTGACAGAACCCAAACTGTAAAAGTTGCAGACTTCAAATCTGACCTCAAACCAGTGACAAGTGGAGTACCACAGGGTTCAGTCCTGGGACCTCTCCTGTTTGGTATCTACCTCTCTAAAGTACAGGTTAACACAGAAGGCCTTTGGCTAATGGCATTTGCAGATGACTGAAAACTAGGAGCCATAGCTGAGTCCCCAAAGCATGTGGACATCCTACAGAAGGGCCTCATTGAGACAGATGCCTGGTGTCAGAACCATGGCCTCAAGCTCAATGCCAAAAAGTGCATTGTCAGCCCCTTTGCTAAAAACTCTGTACCCATGAACTACCACATAGGTGGCAGTCTACTTAACACCAAATGTGTGATAAGAGACCTGGGGACCCAGGTGGACAGTAGTCTCTCCTTTGATAATCACATTGCCACAGTAGTCAGGAAATCCTTCTATGTGGCACACCTCATCAAAAAGGGTTCTAATCTAGGAAAAAAGAGGTCATTGTTCCCCTCTACCCGACACTCATTAGACCCATTATAGAGTACAATGCCCCTTTTGGAATATACCTCACAAGACATCTGCAGCAGCTGGAAAGGCAACAGAAGTACCTCACAAATAGGATTATTGGCCTGAAACAGATGCTCTACACTGACCGTCTCAAAAAACTCTAGCTTTACTCCATAGCATATCGTCTACTCTGAGGTGATCTCTGCCTAACATATAAAGCTATGTCAAACCCAGAGGTGTTGGACATGCTACACCTAAAGAAATCCCAATCTCTCTGAGCTACAGGCTCTAGGAACCTAAACCTTGTCACCACAATAAACAGGACATGCTGGAGGGATAGATTCCTGTCCCAGAGACTTCCCATAGTCTGGAACAAGCTACCCATCTGTGTCAAGCAAAGTTCCTCATTAGCACTCTTCAAGAAAAATCTTGATAAGTGGATGGGAAATAGAAAATACACCCCGGGGATCACTTCCATGGCTCTGCTCAACAGGTGCACAGGAAAATAACTTTCTTGGGTGGCGTAAGCCAGTGAACCTTGTTGGCTAGGCTTATTTAAGCCCTTGGGCCAATAGCCTAGTACCTACCTATGAACCTATGAAATAAGCACAGGACTAACTCAAAGCACAAGTCATCCTGGTTAAATGTTAATATCAACAAGTTGTATAACAAAAGGAAGAAAACCATGGCCAAAACCAAGAAGTGCAATACCTAGCAAGGTAGGAAATCCCTCAGCCAAGTAAATAAGCAAATCAGGAGTCTTATCAAGTCCACCAAAGAGAAATATGAGGAAAAGATAGCCTTGCAGGCAAAGGGAACTATAAAGCTTGTTTCAGCTATGTCCATAATGTTAAAGGTAGTACACAACAATGTGATGGCTAATTGTGAATGGTACCACAAATACAGAGCTGGAGGATATAGCAAACCTAATGGCAGAACAATTTAGCCCCAATTTCGCCACACTTTTTCCTCAAAACCTCCCAAGAGATACAGTTGACCATAAATTCCTCAACTATCACTAATGAGCAAGTCCTAAATTTGATCTCAAGGTAAAAAATACTGCATTTGTCGACCCTGACAATATTCAGAGATACCAGCAGAATAGAATGAAACATGATCTATTGATCCCTCTAAAATTACTGTTCAGCCTTAGTGTCTAAATGGCTTTGTGTGTAGTGAATGGAGGACTCTGTCAGTTACCACTCAGACCCATAAGTCTGACTAATCCCATATGTAAAACCATGGAAAGAATTATTATGGATATTGCAAATGAAGACATGAGAAGCCTTCAGTCACAGAATCCAATCCAGTTTGATTTTTTTTTTCAACTGCTGTCAACGAAAGCCTGTGTGGAACACAAAGTATATGGTTGTTTTTGCTGTTGATCCTTTTAGAAAATATGTAATGATGTTGTTAATGGACCAGTCACATTCATATGACTCTGCATTAAAGGTATGATGCTCATGTTCATATTCACTATACAGTGTCTAAAGAGATTGTGTTGTAGTTTATGTTGATAAATTTCCTGATCAGGCAACATGTAAAAGTTTTATAAATTTACCAGAAAGGCTCAGCCAGACTCTGCTACACTTTGCTGTGAAGGAAAGGTTAGTTTGCTGTTATTTTTTGTATTTCTGTATTGCCTTTCTATATTTTGAATACTGTAGTTTGTTTTCTTTACCTTGTGTTTTGCTTGCATTCTAACAGCATATTAAAACTTCAAAAGAGACCACAGCTCTCTCTGTTCTGAGTCAGGCAGAATTTTTTCCCTCCCTCCCACGCATTTAAGTTGTCTTGTTAAATACCACTGTCTTTCTAGTTGCCCGCCTCTTATGTTAATCTGACCATATATCTAATTTCTCTCTACTTTCACTGGCTTATGTGAGTAATCACAAAACCATCACTTTTGAAATCCCACCGCTTCAATTATTTAAATTTATTGGCCATCCTACAGTATTTCATAGTACCAAAATACAAAAGTAACCACCCCTTTCAGTCCATCTTGCTGTTTTAAAAATAGTAACTCTCCACTAAACCTTAACTTTTTAAACAGGTAAAACTCAAGTTACCTACTTTCATATCTAACTTCTCTAGTGCACACTGCAGAGTGCATTCTTTTCAATCTTACCTTTAAGCATCCCTGTTACTAGCACTTTCTCTAATACCTAAAAGATCATCTCTACTTGACTCCAAGTAGACTTTTCTCTATCTGTTAAACCTAGCACTTGCTCCTACAGTACTTATTACCTTGATACGGCACTCTTATAGATAGCACCCCAAAAGACAAACCCCATTTCTCGGTCACCCACGCCCCCGAATCTCTTTTAAAGTTTTTTTGTCTAGTCCTTCTAGCATGTCGAGTGATCAGTTGCTAGTGTCCTCTCCTGCTCAGCTGGTGAACCTGGGAATATTGAGGCAATGTTACAATTGCCTCATGTACACAGACAACCCTCTCCTCCTCCCACAAAACACAAATACATGCGAGAGATGCAACTATACGGCCAAACTGGAGGCTGAGCTCTCTCAACATAGGACTGGCAAGACCAGTCAGGAGGAGAAGGTGACCACACACACTATAGACCCAGTCTCACATAGTACCATCACAACCTCAAATCATACACATAAACACACAAAGACATACTCGGTGGCTCTGATCAAAAATCTACCAAAACAGCAGAGGCCACCAAAGCAGACACCCAAACAACCACCACCTCAGAACATAACACCTGCAACACATAGACCTCACAGTCAGAGTGTCAAACAGTCACAGCCCTTAAGGCCAAACACAATGCCAGACACACTAGTCATTGGTGACTCCATAGTCAGACACACTGACGCCCCGCTCACCAGACTGAGTAAGGAGAAGGTCACAGTAAGCTGCCTGTCGGGCGCTAGAATCCGCCACATAACGCAAGCACTCAGGTCTCTCAACAGCAGGTACAAATATGACTCAGTCATTGTCCACGCTGGTGTAAACGACCTGAGATGTACCTCCTTGGACTACATGAAAAGAGACATTGAGGAGCTCTCTGATTATGTAGCCCAGGCAGGTATGACCCTGACCTTGAGCAGTATCCTACCTTCACCAAGAATGATGCCACAATACAGAGATAAGATGATCAGCTTTAACAATTGGCTTAAACTCTGGTGTCATTCAAAGGGGATCCAATGTCTGTCTGCCTGGGATGACATGCTGGACAAGCCACGCTGCTTCGCAAGGGATGGCTTGCACCTGTCACCCCTGGGATTCCGGATATTGGCAAAGGCTCTTGCCACCCCATAGTGCCTTTTTATGCAAGGCTCAAATTCTAAACCTACCACCCTAGAACACAAAAAAGGAAAAAGACTAAGGCTAATGCTGCTCAATGCCAGAAGTCTAAATCTCAAAATGCACGCACTCGAGGCCCTTCTCAGTATGGAGAACATCGATGTCTGTGCAGTGACAGAAACCTGGTTCAAGGCTCCTGAGAGCACCCCAGCACTATCAGGTTTTACCTCTTATCATGCGTTCCGCCCCAAAATCCGGACAATACCAAGAAAGGAGGGGGGATATCCATATTCATCAAGGACACCCACACCTCAAGACTGGTGGCAACGCACAATGCATCGGAGACCATCCAGGTGCAATTAACCATAGGCAAGACTGCTCTGCAAATTGTAGCATGTTACAGGCCACCCTCACAAACTCAGGAACCTCACATGGCCTTCCTGAAAACACTAGAGGGGATAAATGTATCACCAAACACCATCATACTAGGTGACTTCAATTACCCTAATATAGACTGGGAACACTACTCAAGCCCAAACACCCTAGCCCAAAAGTTCCTGGAATTCATAAACTCAAATGCCATGGAACAACTAGTCACCATCCCCACAAGAGGAGAAAACATACTTGATCTCATCATCACGAACATGGGAGCACAATGTTCAACACCGGAAGTATACCCCTCACTGGTGAGATCAGATCACAAACTAATCTCACTGGAGGTCCTCATCCCACCCCCAAATGAAATAAAAAAGACCACAGTAAAGAACTTCTCGAAAGCCGACTTCACACTTCTAAAGACTAGTGTGGTCTCCTTTAAGGCCCCCGAGCCGGCGGAAAACAGTACTCAAGCCCCTGAATCACTTACAAATGCCTTCTACCAGCACCTGCAGGACTTCATAGGTTCATAGGTTCATAGGTTCATACTAGGCTATCTGCCCGAGGGCATTTACAAGCCTAGCCCATCGTTTTGTCTTACGCCACCCCTTTAGTATGGGGAACTATACCCATTATTTTGCTGTGCCTCTGTCGAGCAGTGACACTGAGGTAATCCCTGGGGTATATCTGCGATCTCCCATCCATTGGTCAAGATTTCTCATGAACAAGGCCAGCAAGGTGCTCTGCCTCACATGTACCGGGAGTTTGTTCCACAGCATAGGGAGTCTTTGGGTGATGAATCTATCCCTCCAGCACGTCCTATTAATAGCCGTGTCGAGGTTTAAGTCTCCCGCCCTTGTGGCTCTGATGGATCTAGATTTTTTGAGGTGGAGCATATTCATCAAATCTGGGTTTGACATGGCCTTGTATGTTAGGCAAAGGTCACCTCTGAGCAAGCGTGTGTTTACTGAATAGAGCTGGAGTTCTTTCAGTCGGGCAGCATAGGATAGATTTTGAGACCCTTTATCCTTTTGGTGAGGAACTTTGTGGCCTCTCCAGCTGCTGCAAGTGTCGGGTCAGATACATTCGAATGGGGCATTGTACTCAATCATTGGTCTGATGAGTGATGAGTAAAGGGAGACTATAACCTCCCTTGATCTAGATGAGAATCCCTTCATGATAAGGTGGGCAATGTAGAAGGTCTTCCTAACTACTTTAGCTACATGGGTGTCGAATGACAGACTACTATCAACCTGGGTCCCCAGGTCCCTGATAACTTCTTCTGTGCTCAGTGGATTGCCACCTATTTGGTAGCTAGGGGTAACCTTGTTTTTCCCGAAGGGTATGACTATGCATTTTGGCATTTAACTTTAGGCCGTGGCTCTGGCACCAGTTATCCGTTTCTGTGAGACCCTCTTAAGGATATCTGTGTCAGATGTGTTTTCTACTATGGCCAGTTTGCAGTCATCTGCAAACTTTGTCAGCCATAACCCTCCTGTGTTTGCTTGTACTGGAAAAGTAGATGCCAAACAAGAGTGGGCCCAGGACTGAGCCCTGTGGGACACCACTTGTGACAGGCTTTGAGTATGACATGGCGCCAGCAACTCTGACCCTGTGGGTTCTGTCACTCAGCCAGTTTGCAACCCATCTTGTGATGTATGGGTTTACATTTAAGCTGATGGGTTTTTCAATGATACACGAGTGGGGTATTGTATCAATGGCCTTAGCCAGATCGAGGTAGGCTGTTGACTGCCTTTCCTCATCAATGGCTTTGGTGACTGTTTCAAAAAGTCAACCAAGTTTAAAAGGCATGATCTGCCTTGACAAAGCCAAACTGGGATGGATCCAAAGTCTGCAAATTCCCTATGTCTTTATTTATGAGGTCCATTATGATCCTCTCCATGGCTTTGCAGATAAGGCTTGTCAAGCTAATGGGCCGGTAATTTCCAGGGTCGGTGGAGGCACCGCCTTTGTGAAGTGGGACCACAGTTGCAGTGCGCCACCCTGGCACGTATCCAGAGGTAAGACTTTGATTAAACAGCTGTCCTAGCTGTGGGTTTAATTCCTCATTGAGTTCGTGGAGCATACAGCCAGGGACACCATCAGGTCCCATGGATGCTGGACCTCCAGCGAGATTAGTTTGTGATCTGATCTCACCAGTGAGGGGTATACTTCCGGTGTTGAACATTGTGCTCCCATGTTCGTGATGATGAGATCAAGTATGTTTTCTCCTCTTGTGGGGATGGTGACTAGTTGTTCCATGGCATTTGAGTTTATGAATTCCAGGAACTTTTGGGCTAGGGTGTTTGGGCTTGAGTAGTGTTCCCAGTCTATATTAGGGTAATTGAAGTCACCTAGTATGATGGTGTTTGGTGATACATTTATCCCCTCTAGTGTTTTCAGGAAGGCCATGTGAGGTTCCTGAGTTTGTGAGGGTGGCCTGTAACATGCTACAATTTGCAGAGCAGTCTTGCCTACGGTTAATTGCACCTGGATGGTCTCCGATGCATCATGCGTTGCCACCAGTCTTGAGGTGTGGGTGTCCTTGATGAATATGGATACCCACCTCCTTTCTTGGTATTTTCCTGATTTTGGGGCCGGAACGCATGATATGAGGTAAAACCTGATAGCGCTGGGGTGCTCTCAGGAGCCTTGAACCAGGTTTCTGTCACAGCACAGACATCGATGTTCTCCATACTGAGAAGGGCCTCGAAGCGTGCATTTTGAGATTTAGACTTCTGGCATTGAGCAGCATTACCCTTAGTTTTTTCCTTTTGTGTTCTAGGGTGGTAGGTTTAGAATTTGAGCCTTGCCTAAAAAGGCACTATGGGGTGGCAAGAGCCTTTGCCAATATCCGGAATCCCAGGGTGACAGGTGCAAGCCCCTTGCTAAGCAGCGTGGCTTGTCCAGCATGTCATCCCAGGCAGACAGATACTGGATCCCCTTTGAATGACACCAGTGTTTAAGCCAATTGTTAAAGCTGATCATCTTACCTCTGTATTGTGGCATCATTCTTGGTGAAGGTAGGATACTGCTCAAGGTCAGGGTCATACCTGCCTGGGCTACATAATCAGAGAGCTCCTCAATGTCTCTTTTCATGTAGTCCAAGGAGGCACGCCTCAGGTCGCTTACACCAGCGTGGACAATAGGTATTATCG
>NC_056731.1:1688195514-1688469390 GCF_019279795.1 Protopterus annectens | reverse complement strand
GACTGCAAACTACATAGTAGAAAACACATCTGACACAGATATCCTTCAGAAGGGTCTCACAGAAACGGATAACTGGTGCCAGAGCCATGGCCAAAAGTTAAATGCCAAAAAATGCATAGTCATACCCTTCGGGAAAAACAAGGCTACACCTCCCCACCAAATAGGTGTCAATCCACTGAGCACAGAAGAAGTTATCAGGGACCTGGGGTCCCAGGTTGATAGTAGTCTGTCATTCGACACCCATGTAGCTAAAGTAGTTAGGAAGACCTTCTACATTGCCCACCTTATCATGAAGGGATTCTCATCTAGATCAAGGGAGGTCATAGTCTCCTTATACTCATCACTCATCAGACCAATGATTGAGTACAATGCCCCATTCGGAATGTATCTGACCCGACACTTGCAGCAGCTGGAGAGGCCACAAAAGTTCCTCACCAAAAGGATAAAGGGTCTCAAACATCTGTCCTATACTGCCCGACTGAAAGAACTCCAGCTCTATTCAGTCGCCACCGCTTGCTCAGAGGTGACCTTTGCCTAACATACAAGGCCATGTCAAACCCAGATTTGATGAATATGCTTCACCTCAAAAATCTAGATCCGTCAGAGCCACAAGGGCGGAGACTTAAACCTCGACACGGCTATTAATAGGACGTGCTGGAGGGATAGATTCATCACCCAAAGACTCCCTATGCTGTGGAATAAAATCCCGGTATATGTGAGGCAGAGCACCTCGCTGGCCTTGTTCAAGAGAAATCTTGACCAATGGATGGGAGATCGCAGATATACCCCAGGGATTACCTCAGTGTCACTGCTCGACAGAGGCACAGCAAAATAATGGGTATAGTTCCCCATACTAAAGGGGTGGCGTAAGCCACAAAACTATGGGCTAGGCTTGTAAATGCCCTCTGGCAGATAGCCTAGTATGAACCTATGAACCTATAAATAGTGTTACTATGACAACTACTGAAATTAGCAATGCCAATAAATTTTTGCATTACATGTTTGTGGATGTTGGAGGTGTCTGTGAGTACTGGCATCAATTCCATCTAAATGATTCTTGCACTATCCTCCTCTGCAAAAAAAGTCATTGCCCCTTATGTAGGATGGGTACTCCTCATCAGGTGTTAATGGCTGGGCAGTGTAAGTCCCACCACTGGTGGTACTACAGGCAGTTGTATTCTACCAAACCTTTACCTTTGCATGGCCCAGCATGCCATTCACACTTTTTCTACATTTTCCAAGATGCATTTCCCCCATAGCATTTATGTCAAACACAACTTATTCTATGCCTTAACTCACTCTGATGCTTAGGTTCCTAGTTTCCATATGAATTAACTACATCCATGAGGAAGTGGTTTTCTTTTGAAGTGAAGATGTCTCTCCTATACCTTACATAATTTTTCCCTATGAAAATTCATGCTTGCAATTAATTATACACCCCCTTTATCTGAATACAATCAGTTTTGTAGTATGCATGTCACTGAGGAAAATAAAGGCATCCATTAGTTATGTACCACTGATGTAATGATTGTTTTTTCTCCTCGCACTTCTATTGATTTGTGTTATACATATGTCAGATGCTTTATGTGTAAGAATGTGCACAATAAAATGTAGGCCTTTGAAGCCATGTTGGAAGGTGGGGGAAAACTGAATGAGAAGTAGTTGCTCTGTTTCTAGTCCTTCATGTTGTGAATCTGCCAGCTTAGAAGATGATAACTAAGAGAAGGAAGTCTACAGAGGAGACCAGGATAAAAAGCAACTTAAACAATGAATAGACCAGTTAATAGAGGATGAAGGTAAGGAGCTCTTTGGCATGAATTAGGTGTTTTTGTATGAAAAACTGGTCAAGATGGTTTAGAGTCAGGGAGTAAGAACTAGGGTTGGTCATCCCAAAAGATCATCTTAGAACAAGGTGCATTTCGATAGGAGGGAATGGAAAGACTTTTGCTCTATGAATTCTTGCCTAAAGGTCAATGGAAGGAAGTCATAAATGAAGTGTTAACACAAGGTATTTATGTTTTGAAAGGATTTTCTTGATATTTTAAAATGTCTTAATATGGTTGTATGTGTTAGTGTACTACATTGATAAGATTAATAAAATTATTCTATTAAGTGTTAAAAGAATGACTGTAAACCCTACTTCTGGTCTGGGTCATCTGTGCAATTTCTTGGTTATCATAATGTTGATTTGTAATAATCACTATATGATAATATGTTCACCCATGAGGGTCTGGAAAATATACATCATGTGCACGTATGTATGTGTGTGTGTGTGTGTGTGTGTGTGTGTGTGTGTGTGTGTGTGTGTATGTGTGTGTGTGTGTGTGTGTGTGTATGTGTATTGAGAGCAACATGTTTATACTGATAATAAAAAATGTTAATACTAGGTAAAAGAATGTAATTCCTAGTATTTGGTTACTCCAGCTGTATAATTTACTGGTTATTTTTCATAAAGTTGCTGGATCACTATATAATAATGGGTCCAGCCATCAGGATATGGAATATGTGCACCATGCATGAGGATTGCACAATATGTATATTTTAGATGAACGGTGTGTTATTAAAGAAAAGCATGTATAGATATGTACATGTCCAATGCAGTATACTTTTCTTTTTGAATATTTTTTCTCCCCTGTTGCCTGGTGACCAACAGCTCTGCCACTTCATGGCCAGTCCATTCCCTCCACTTGAGCATGAGTCAGCTGCAGGAGCTGCTATGTAAGCAGCCATCAGGAGTTTTGTATTATGACCTCAGTTCCACACTGTGTGGCTGATATGAGCACGCACACACAAATCACTGCTTGTTGTTCTATCACCTTCCATTGCCTGGGGATATTACTACATCACATCCTGTGGAGAGCTACTATCACTGGTTTGAGAATACCAAGTCCATATTCTCCACCTGAACTATTTTGGTGCCTCACAAGCTTCCACTTGTGCAGCTGAAGTGTCAACTGGTCAACCAGAAGCCATGACCCCCCTCCCCCCCGACAGGTAACCTAGAACCATATGCTCAATCCCACCCTTCCTTGATTAACTCTTCTAGCACCTGAGTTGCTATTCAAGCTTAGGTCATCCAGTTTATAATCACAGTTTCATCAACATATTCTAGAAAAATGTGGTAATCCAATCCCCTCCTCTTTATCATTTCCATAGCAATGTCAGTGTAACTGCATTTGTCCTCTAAGCTGAAAAAATAACTACACCGCATTGTAATTGTGACCATTTGTTGTGTTGACAATAATAACCAACATAACTTATAACACACTGCATTCACTTTGCATCCACAAAGTTAACACATTTATAACCTTCCCCTTAAGGTGGTTGGCACAACCAAGTCCTTTCCAGCACTAGCTGATAAGGGTCCAGGTGCATAACTCAAGCTGCCTTGGACCAATTTTGAATAATCTTGAGAGGCTAACTGTCAGGTCAGACACCACTTGCCTTGGTCAAGGCTTAAAACTGAACACACACTGCCCAGGTGTAGAGGCCACTGAGTACTATCCAATGGGGGGGAGAAAAATGCCACAAGGCAGCTGCCAGATGGCATTCTCATGCCATTCCCCCTCCTTAGCAGCCAAAGAGTAATGCACAAAAACATATTAACTTAGTAAGATATTTTATTGAAATATTTTTGACTGATAACACAATATCCACATTAAAAATATGAAAACCTAGACTGTTTAAATGAACTCGATTGCAGTCACAAATGTCTTTATTTGGCTGATCAAGTACATGTGTTCAATCACATAGAATCCAACTTGTATGGATGCACATGCTACCCTATAATTTATAAAATACCTAGAGATTTCTATCGTCACCTCTTTCCTAGCTCCAAACCAGCAAATACGTGGGATGATCAAAGACGAAAACAGCACCATTTGAGGGTATAAGGAGCAACGACATTGTAAATCAGATAATATTCTGGATAGCATGATCTTTTTGGAGCCATTACCAAATCACCCCCCCCCCCCCAAATGAATAATGAGAACTCAGGGAAAGTTTCTGCCAACTGTGAGCTGACACCACACCTCCAAAAACTGAAACCAAGAAAACCATGAATGTCCCAAACATCGGACTGACCAATTATTATGCTCTAGTGACCTATGATGACCTGAAGGCTGGGACAAGGCTTAGGTAGCAGTTCTAATGACAAACGACAATTCATATTGGTGCATTCCCTGTAAGGTAATTTGAAAATATTAGTGTCTAATGTATGACAAAAAGACCTCAGAACACCACCTCCCTATTCTTTTCAAAACCTCGGTCTAGCACCCCTGCATCGCTAAATCAAATGTGTGCCCTAGCTGAAAGGATTTCAAATTGTACTCCTTGGAGCCTATACCTTGGCAAGTGAGAGCTTTAGATTTAAACAGATTGCCTTCAACTAACTTGATAGACTGGTCTGCAGCTGAACTAAAAACAAGGCCTTTCCTTGCTGTAGTTTAAATCAATGAACTGGGCAAAAGTCCAAAATCCTGTTTCTATATAACATGACTTGTTGCCCTTTCCCCAGCTGATCAGTCTTGGACCAACCAAATCAAAATGAACTCATCAAGAATCACTACATCATCCCAGGGGAGTGAGTTCAAAATTTCACTAACAGGAAAGGCTTCCACACATAGACAAGAGAACAACATAGCCCACATGACAAATGAATAAAAATTGATGGATGGGATAAATACCCTGTTAACAATTATCACCAACTGGCTTTTTAGCATCCGTGGATGGACACTTTGAAATTTCCCCAGCCTTTCAGCATCCTGGGAAGTAGCCAGTGCCCTAATAGGTCCTGATACCCCTGCAAGCCTGACAATCAACCTAATGCTGCCAAGTGCATATGAGTTGTATTTGGCAAGTCACCCTTGCAACATCTGTGAACCATGAATTGCATAAACAAGGATAAACTCCATTTTCACTGACTTATTGGTAATGAAATATAAAAAAGTTTAAAGGCTTGAATTGATGATGAGTATGTCTTTTTTTGCATTTTTTCTCAAGAGTTAGCTACTGGCAATACAGCTATGCTTCTCCAATCAACCATACGTCTGGGGGAAATGCATGTTCCACAAGGCTGTGTATCCTGGGCCAGCTGGTGAAACCTGTGAAACTGAAAGTAGGATAAACTATCAGCAATACCATTCATGTTACCCGAAGCATGTATGCCAGAGAAAGTTAAGTTAATTTGCAAACTCAACAATGCCAACAATCCATCTACTGAATGTATCCATTTAGACTTTGACATACATTTGTTCAGGGTATAAACTCTTGCTACATTGTCTGAACAAAAAGACACCTTGCAGTTCTGCAGCTGCTCCTTCCATTCCAATGTAGCCACCCATTTTGAGAAGATCTCCAAGAACCTCTCTAAAGACCACTGCTTGGGCATTTTGTGGCAAACCAGGAACCATGAAAGTAACTCCCTATACCAGTAGCTGCAGCTTAACCTGTGAACAGCTGCAGTTCCAAGGATGAAACCCCGGATGATTGCTAAAAGGATACCACACTGTACTGAGCTAAAATGTTGGACCACAAATGAGAGTCCTCCTTGACTCTGTGTGTTAACCTCACCTTGTAATGCTTAGATTGATTACCTTTTACAAATGAAGAATGGTCCTGGAGCACAAAACCAAAACCCAAAACTAGAAACAACAAAATGCACCCCTGGGTGATAGTGTAAGGCTTCTCCAGTTGGAAAATGGATCAAATGTGAATGTAAAGTAAAATCCTTATTCTGTACAAAAATACAGTTTAGTTTATACAGGTGGTCTGCTCCTTTATCATGCACTTTTGTTCTGAATACCCTCAGGACTTCACCAGAACAAAATAGTGACACATTTATTCCACCTCATTTAAATACTAGATGTATGTCAAATGACAAGGAATCAGTTAATGAATACTATGTTAAAGACATAGTGCCTTCCATATAAAAATTGAGTAAGCTAGTATTTCAAGTAAATTAAATGTTATAAGGTGAATAAAATATATGAAATATGTAAAAATAAGATTAAATGACAACCCCAATTCCCATAGTTTAAAAAAATGACTGCCTTGGTACTATCAACTATTCAGGTTACCAAAAAACAATAACTGTGAACACACATAATATTACTACTAATAAAATCCATACAACAATCATTGTTTTCAAGTGAAAAAAGAGAGTTTAGAAAATAACACATGTATTAATATTGAGTGTAAAAAATAATCCAAAAGTTGAACTTTATAAAAATCCCCACAAAGAATAGAATGCCTGTAAAGTGCACTATTTGTATTAGCGTTGTTGGTGTCATACCAGTGTTCATAAATCCTCTTTTTAAGGGGTCTGTCGGTCTTACCTGTCGTGTTCTTTTACCTTAAAAGAAGACGCGAGACAATGGTGTGCAGTTGGTACCAACTCCAAGCTTTATTGACCGGCCAACATACATGCAATGCAATGCAACAACTTCCTGTCTCGCAGCCTTTATATATGCACGCCCCCACAGAACACTAACTACGGCAAGATAACACAGTCCATTGAATACACCACATCTCCCTTTCCATAAGGCCCCTTTTCGCTTAGCACCGACCCCAGATCTATTCAATTCTCCCACTTCACTACAACTTGGTACATGGACACCAAATGCTCACTTAGCCACATTCGGATTACTATAAACCCCCAAGACATTGTTATTCCTGCCGAACTTCATAGATCCAAGCGGTCCGGCTTATTAATGACTCTTCCAGATCTGGTCCTCACCACGCCAGGAGCCCGGAGTTCCAGGGGAAGGCCATTGCAAGATGGCAAGGCCTCTTCGATCTTGCTTGGCACATTTTCCGGACACCCAGGGTTTGATTCACAGTCAGGCTCAGATAAGGGAATCAAATGCCGTCTACCTTGAAAGACCTCGGCGAGCAATGGTTTTGATCTACCATACCTGGGGTCTTCAGGTCTGTCACCCACACCTGGTCTCCAGGCAACACATTCCCCAACGGCCTGGCCCGATGGCGTCTGTTGTAGTTTTCCCTCTTCTCCCCTCTTTCCCCTGAGCCTTCTCCAATCAGGCAGCGAGGGTCCAACTGTGGGGATAAATCGAGGGAGGTCCGCAACCGTCGTCCCATAAGGAGTTCCGCAGGGCTATACCCATTCTGCAGCGTTGTCCTAGCCCAAGAGAGCCATGCGGATCTGTACTTTTTAGCAGGTTCTTCACCCCGCCTCCCGTTCTCTGCGGGAACCTGGGGCTGCTTGTAACATGATCAAAGCCATAAGCGGAAAGACTGACCTGAAAACTGAGGTCCATTGTCGGACACAAGTACCTCTGGGATACCATGGCGAGCAAAAAGATTTCAGGTGGCTAATGACCTCATTGGATGTGGTAGGGTTCAACAATGCAATCTCGAGAAACCTGGAGAAGTAGTCTACGACAAGGAGGTAAGTCTGTCCTTTAATTCAAACAAGTCCGCCCACTCTTTGCCATGGGCGGTCAGGGTATGCTGTTGGGAGGAGGGGCTCAGGAGGATTCTTTCTCTCTGAGATGCACGTCCTGCATCTTAAGACCATGTCATTTATCTGTTGGCTAAGCCCAGGCCACCAAACGGTCTGACAGGCTCTGGCTTTGCACTTCACGATGCCTTGATGTCCCTCATGCAACTTCGACAACACCTCATTACGCATGGCAGAGGGGATAACAATCTTTCAAAAGCAACCCATCTTTCACTGTCAGTGAGGAACGATCTGGCCAGTAGCTCTTCAGTAAAGGTTCCTGGTTGGCCACCCTGGCTGCACAAGTCCATGACCCGCACACACACTGTCCGCTTTCAGCTGCTCCGTAGGGTTTGGAGGAAGGATGGCTTCACCTGCATGTTTTCCACAATACTATGCACGTAGATATCCGTATCCTCCATTAACTCTGTTTCCTCGGGGTTAGCCTGGTTTTAAGTGGAGAGCGTGACAGGGCATCTGCCACCCACAGTGATTTCCTGGAGCATACTGCACCGTGTATGAAAACTGCATCAGCCTCATCCGGGCGTTGAATTCTGGCGGTAAAGATCCAACGCCTGGCCCCAGCAGTGAGACCAGGGGTTTGTGATCAGTCTCTAGACAAAATGATTTGCCCAATAGGTAATCTATGCCCAGGTAGACGCCAAAGCCTCCTTCGACCTGGGCATATCGTTGCTCCGTGGGTGAGAGTGACCTCGATGCATATGCCACGGGTCTCCAGCCATCCTCCCATTGTTGCTGCAACACACTCCCCACCCCAAAGGATGATGCATCTGCGGAAACCTCTCTTGGTCATACACAGCCAGAACTGGGGGTGAGGTAATTGCCTCTTTTAAATCATTGAATGCCTTCTCCTGATCCCCACCCCAGTACCAGCTATTCTTTTTAGATAATAGGTCTCTCAAAGCTCTATCCCTCTCAGCCAAATGAGGGATGAACTTCCCCACCTGATTCACCATGCCCAGGAAACTTCTGAGTTCTCCCACTGTAGCAGGTGCTTTCATCTCCGTGATGGACGCGGTCCGCCTCGGATCCGGGCTTATACCCGAACTTGTAATGACATGGCCCAAGAAGGTCACTGTGTCTCTCGACAGGTCACATTTCTCTATATTCAGCGTAATACCAGCTTCTCCCAGCCTCTTAAGTACCGCATGAAGTCGGGCATCGTGCTCCTCCTGGCAACGCCCCCAGACCAATACATCGTCTATGTGACAAATCACCCCCTCTAGTCCTTCGATGACCTCTGTCATCATGCGTTGAAAGTGTTCCGTGCAGAGTTAATGCCAAAGGGAAGGCGGTTAAAGTGGAAGCGGCCAAAGGGGTTATGAATGTGGTTTCGACAAAGGAATTTGCCAAAATCCCATATTAGCATCCAGCTTGCTGAACACCTTCGCCCCAGCAAGCATCCCGAGACTCTGCTCAACCGAGGGCAGCACGAACCTTTCTCTGCATACATATTCATTTAGCTTAGTGTAATCTACACATAGTCTCAACCTGTTACTGTCCTTCTTTGGGACTACCACCATGCCTGCACACCAATCGGTAGGCTCTTCCATTCTGGTAACAACGCCGCAGCGCCTCCATCCTCTTTAGCTCCTCTTTCACTCTCCCCATCAATGGCAGTGGTATCCTCCTGGGGGTCTTCAGGAATAAGGCACCGCATTTGGTTGCAGCTTTATGTGGTATGTCCGCTGCACTAACCCCAACCCAGAGCACAACTCCGGGTAAGAAGCCTACAAAGACTCCAGGGTGATAGTGACAACACGTTACAAGAGACCCAGTCCCAAAATAGCAGGAAGGCCGGAGTCCCTGTACAACATACACTTTCTCGCATGTCTGTCTATGTCCGTAACTGAGCTGAAGCTCCAAGGATCCTATAACCACCAGCGTCCCTCCCGGACCCAGCAAGGGTTTCTCCGCCGCTGGAGCACAGGAGCGTTCTCCCGGAACAAGTTGTGCAGGTTTGACTTGGAAATAACAGTGACATCTGCCCCGTGTCAAGCTTGAAAGTTATAGGTGTGCCCGTATTTGCACCTCCACAATCCAAGAATGGTTCCCGGAAGAGACAGAGCCAAGGAAGAACCCTGTTCATCACGCTCCCCGGCTCCTCATCTTCTTCAATACTCTGCACTGCCTTGGACTGTCGGCAAACCCGCTGGTAATGGCCCTTCATCCCTGGCGACATCTTGCAACAGTCGCGGGGCATAGGAGTCTATGGTGAAAAGGCCCCACACCTGTAACATAGCGAGACTGGGCGCCTTTACTCTTTTGCTGCTGGCTGAAAATTTGGCGCCAAAACCCTGCCCCAACTTTTGAGCCCTCCAGTCTGTCTGGTGTCCGGTGGTGACTGCACAGCGTTCACATTATACTGCAAGCGGGACTGTCACACCGCAAGGCCGTTTGCTGCTTCTTTACCTCCTCCGACTGTCTGGCCATATTTACAGCCCTCTCTAAGTCCAACTCTTTTTCCATCTGCATCCGCTCTGACAGTCTAGTATCTGCTAGGCCCACAACAATTCTATCCCTTATAAGCTCGTCATGTAATGTCCCATAATTGCAATGTTCGCTAAAGCATGCAAGGCAGTAACAAAAGCATCAACAGTCTCATTCAGTTCTTGTTTCCTCATATTAAATCGTGCCCGTTCATACACAATGTTCTTTTGACAATAAAGAACTTCGAAACCCTCCTTCACTTTTGCATACTCCTGGTGCTCAGCCTCGGTTAGCTTGAGGCCTCTCAAAGCGTCGTCTGCCTCATCGCCCATGCAATATATCAGGGTGTTCACCTGGTTCCCCTCTGGGTTGGAAGATAAGTTACTGGCCTGCCTGAACCGTTCAAACCGGTATCCACCGTGTCCATTCGTGGGGTTTGGAGAAGTCAAAGGGTTCTGGCGGCTGGATGCTAAGCGTAGCATTGGGAGCACTGGTCGCCATATTGATTCTAGCACGTGGCTGCCGACCATTCTCGTCGTCCGACATGTCTGCTTTCCACACCACTTGGCCACAATCTTCAACAAAGGTCAGCACTCCCAAACACAGCCACACAGCACTTCTGACACCATGTCGTGTTCTTTTACCTTAAAGAGACAATGGTGTGCAGTTGGTACCAACTCCAAGCTTTATTGACCGGCCAACATACATGCAATGCAATGCAACAACTTCCTGTCTCGCAGCCTTTATATAACAGAACACTAACTACGGCAAGATAACACAGTCCATTGAATACACCACATTACCAATGTAAAATGCTGGAAATGAATCACATCTGGCTATATACAATAGTCAATTAGTATTGTAGTTCCCATAAAATAAAATAACATGGTATCTGTGCAATTCAATAAAAAAATATTTCATGTTCCTAAACAATAAAAATCACATTGCTGACATCCAATACAGCATTGGGTACCTTTGTAGTTGATACCTTCTGATTGTCTACATTTGGTCTCAAATACTTTCTTAAAATTAGCTATTGTTCTATATAAAAAGTTCAGGGATTCCCCTAAGATCCTTAATAATTCTTTGTTAATTCTGAACATCATCCAATTCCTACTAATAAGCTCTTTCA
The DNA here is from genome assembly GCF_019279795.1 of Protopterus annectens. NCBI lineage: Eukaryota > Metazoa > Chordata > Ceratodontiformes > Protopteridae > Protopterus > Protopterus annectens. The sequence continues at coordinate 1,688,458,348 of NC_056731.1, read as the reverse complement.
TCTTATCAAAACGTACACTGTAAGGTAAAATCAAGGCTCTCTCAAATCGATTAAAATTCCTCTTGTCTTCTTGTCCATTAACACCAGTCACGTTCAGTATATTATCATGTGTCACTGGGCCACTTTCTAATAGTAGTGTATATTTATCACCACATCCGTTATATATTTCTGATCTTTACTGTTTAACCATAGGTGATGGATAACCTCAGTCTAAAAACACATGTTCGAGTTTGTCAAATTCTTGATCCAGTCTAGCCATGTGGACGTCATTGTGGCCTCTCAAATAAACCAGCCTCTAACTAAATTATGTCTGAGGTGGTAGGGATTAGAACCATCAAAAAACAAATAAGCATTCAAAAAAGCGAGTTTTCTGCGTATATCGGATTCAAAGCCTGACTGTCCTATATAGATAGTAGTATCTAAATAATTGATACATTTTGTGGGATACCAATAGCTGAATTCCAAAAAAGGAGTTGTGTGTTTCAAATATTCTATAAGTTGATTCAATTATTCAAAAGTACCTTGTCAGAAAATAAAAATATCATCCAAAATCTCAGATATGTCTTACACAGTGGATAGAACTGGGAGCGAAAAACATATTTCAATTCCCATGCCCGCATGACCAAACTGGCAAAACAATGTGCACAGGAGGCCCCCATAGCAGCTCCTTTGATCTGTTTGCATAATTCACTTTTGACAAAGATAAAATTATTGAATACAATAATATCCATCAAGTTCATAAGCAAAGAAATATCTCTTTGTGTTAAAAAAATCACACTGTATGAGTACATCATTGAACAGTTCAAGACATTCTGCCTTAGGTATACAGGTAAATAAGTCCATTACATCTACTGTTATAACATATAAGTCGTCCCTCCGTAACACTTCTGTAATTCTACCTAAAATGTCCCATGAGTCACATAATATGTGAACTGCCAGCTTATAACAGGATTTCAAAAATCTATTCAGGTAGACTTCAAGGGGTATGTTTTAGCACCCTGTGCTGATACTATAGGTCTCAAAGGTGGTTTAAAAATGTTTTTATGTTTCTTAGGGATTCCAAATATCATGGGTGTCACAGGTATTTTTAAGTAAAAAAAATCATAAAAGTTTTTATTAATTAACCCTTGAAGAAAACAATCTTCCAAAAATAAATCGACACTTGTAAGCAATATTAACCTCATTATATGATACCAACTCATAGGTGTATCATCTTGTAAGACCTCAGACATCTGACTGGTGCAATCAATGGTGTCAAAAATGATCACTCCACTTCCCTTATATGGTTTCATTATACGTATATCTCTGTTATTCATTAAAGAATTTAATGCCTCCTATTCCTCATGACTCAAATTTTTGTAACCGTTACGAAAATAAGTTGTAAAATATCTGTTTAAGTCATGTTCATAAGCCTTTTGAAAATGATTAATAAAAGGATGACTAGGCAAAATAAAATTACTTTTTTCTTAAATACTTTGTTGTTAGGACCACATTTGCCATCGTAGTGAATGGCTAAGTTCAGTTTCCTAGTATATAACGTAAGTTCAATTAATACATCCCCAAGTTTACTTTTTTTTTTTACTGGGGAATAAAAGTGAATCCCTTCATAAACAAATTAAAATGAGATACATTAATATCCACAGAACCAAAATTAAAAATGTTGAAACCTCTGTGTGTTAACCTGAGACCGTTGTGGTCAGAAGTAATATAGGAGGGAAACTACCAACATATTTGTGCTAAAGACCATACTGAGGCTAGACATAGCTTGTGATAACCAGAGACAAACAAGGAACAGGAGCATTTGATTAACTGTTGATAAACAGAGACAGTATATTAAAAGGGTGTCAAGAAAGTCAACTAATAAGAGGAGGACTCCATATTGAAATGTCAGTAAAGTGCCAAGTGCTGAAAAGTTGAAAAAAAAATAAATAAATAAAAACAGAAAAGAGTGAATCTTGAAAATCACCAATATCCTTAAAACTTCTTTTTTGAGGGCAGTTATATATAACATCTCTAAGATCAGCATACCACAGAGAAAAGGGAATATTCTGAGAAATGGCATCTCGGACTTGGTATATACAAGTCTGATCTTTTGGCCATTCAGTCATCACTTTTTGGGATTCACTCTAGTGGGTCCCAACATTTCAAGTGGTTACCAGAGAAGCATAACCTCACCCAAACTAGGAATGTGAAAATATTGGTGTACTGCTGACAGGGGAAAATGAAGCAACTCCTGATACCAAACAGGAGAGGATAAGCAAGGATAATTGAAACAAGGTTCATAGGTTCATAGGATAATACTAGGCTATTGGCCCAGAGGTCCTTATAAGCCTAGCCAAGTATTTTGCTCATGTTCCCACAAAGTCACCACCTGTTTCCCCTGTCCAGCAAGGATACAGGTGGGATCCTGGAGTGAATTTTCTGTTTCCCTATCCAGTCAAACAGGATCCTCTTAAAGAGGGCTAGTAAGGTAGTCTGATTGACATGGAGAGGGAGTCTGTTCCACAGATGGAGGAGTCTTTGGGACACAAATCTATCCCACCAAAAAGTTCTATTAATGTCACAGATCAGGTTGAGGACTTGTGTGCTGGTTGCGTGAGTGGTGTTTGACTTACGGATGTGCAGCAATGTCATCAAGGCTGGGTCTGAGATGGCCTCGTATGCCAGACAGAGGTCACCTCTGAGCAGTCTCTACAAGACTGAGTAGAGGGACAGGTCTTTTATCCTATCTGTATAGGATAGGTGTTTAAGAGTTTAATACCCTGGATTTTCCTGGTCAGGAACCTCTGTGGTCTCTCCACTTGCTACTTGTGCTTGGTGAGGTACATGCTGATAGGGGCATTGTACTCTATAATGGGTCTAATAAGGGAGGAGTACAGGGATGTTATGACTTCCTTGTTCCTAGATGAAATACCCTTAGTTATGAGGTGGGCCATATGGAAAGCATTCCGTACAACAGAGGCAACATGGTTGTCAAAAGTCAGGTTGCTATCAACCTGGGTGCCCAAGTCTCTCATGAATGATTGCATGCTTAGTATGCTTAGTATGTTGTTATTAGTGTGATAATTAGTGGGGATTCCATTTTCCCCAAAGGGGATAATGATGCATTTCTTGGCATTCAGTTTGAGGCCATGCTTCTGGCACCAGTCATTAGTTTGGGTAAGGCCCATTGGAGGATGTTCACATCACTGGAGGGATTTAAGACAGCACCCATCTTGCAGTCATCTGCAAACCTGGTCAGTCATAGACCACTGGTTTTGGCTTGCACCTCAGAAAAGTATATCCCAAATAGTAGAGGCCCCAAGACTGATCCTTGGGGTACACTGCTCATTACGGGTCTACTACTAGAGGTGGCTTCTCCTATTTTAACTGCATGGGTTCTATCAGTGAGGCAGTTAGCTAACCATCTGGTAACATACAGGTTGATGCCTAGCTGGGAAAGTTTATCTATTATGCCCAAATAGGGAATAGTGTCGAAGGCTTTGGCTAGGTCAAGATAGGCAGTGCTCACTGCCTTCCCCTCATCCATGGCTTTGGTGACTGTTTCGAAGGAGTCGACCCAAGTTTAACAGACATGATCTCCCTTTCATAAAACCAAACTGTGTGGTGTGAAGTGTTTGGAGGCTGCCAATGTCCTTGCTTATATTGCCAACATCCTGGCAGATAGGTTCAGTGCTAACTTTACCCCCCTCTCACTCCCTAAAGAGCCCATCTCTATACTGGAAGAATGCAAAGTTCCTGTAATTATGGCTGCACAGGTAAAAAACACACTCTCCAAAGCAAAGAACACAGCATCCATGGGACCTGACAACAACCCAGGCTGCGTTCTACATGTACTACAGAACAAATTGGCACCCCACCTAAGTACCATGTTCAGTCATAGCCTCACTTCAGGCTTTGTGCCCACTGGATGGCACACAGTGATGGTTATCCCACTCCACAAAGGGGGATACATCATAGACCCCAGGAACTACCGCCCCATTAGCTTGATGAAGCTGGTCTGCAAGGCCATGGAACATATCATCATGGAACTTATAAACAAAGACATTGGTAATCTCCAAACTCTGGACCCCACCCAGTTCGGATTTGTAAAAGGCAGATCATGTCTCCTAAACCTGATAGACTTTTGTGAAGCAGTCGCCAAAGCCATAGATGAGGGTAAGGTAGTTCACACAGCCTATCTAGATCTCACTAAGGCTTTTAACACCATCTCTCACTCTGGAATTATAGATAAACTCACTAAACTAGGTATAAAGTCCTGTCACAAGATGGATTGCCAACTGGCTCACTGACAGAAGTCATACTGTAAAAGTAGCAGACTCCAAATCCAGTGGCGGCTGGTGACTTCAAATCACAGGGGGGCTGCAGGAGACAGCTGAATGGGTGGGGTCAAGGGGAGGGGGTGTGGTCAACCAGAAAGGGGAGGAGCTATGCACAAAACCACAAAAAACTAATTTTAATTAAATACGCTGCCCTGGGTGGCAAACCATCATTATGAAAGTCCAATCAAGACAAAAATAAGTGTAGAAGAATAAAAATATTTCAATGCATTGGCTGCATGACAGCTTACTTAATATCTAGATGGAAACAAAAGGTTGTGAGGCATGAAAAAATAAATTACTTTTTAAATACATTACTGGAATGCCAGTCAAAATCAAGTATAAGAAAAACCAGAAGCACTCATCTCAAACCACTTCTCCTTGCACTGCAGTCCTAATTATAATATATTCAGCTTTATTAAAGTACCAAGTAACATGCTGAAAGTAGAAATCTATGTGATGCCCCACTTGTAAAAATGTTTCTTATCCAAAAAGACCTGCTGCCTGACAACTTGTTTCATGGGAAAACATGATAAAAGTAAAAATGAAAAGCAAACAAGAAACAAGCTCAAGATACATTGCTTAAAGGATTACTGTACAGGTTATGGACCACACATGATTGGCATTCTGTTTAGTTTACGGGTAAAGTCTGTAGAGATGACTGGAAGTCTCCAACAAGTGTAATGAGCTTTTTAAAATAATGGAATCCTGTCCTTTAATACCCAAGGCTTATACATTATCTAGTCAAGTATTCTCTGCATGGCAACAACAGAAAGGCTTTCAATGTTGGCAATTCTTTAACAGTATGCTTATTAAAGCTTACTTGCATCTTACGATCTCAGACAAGCTTACCTTATGGTCATTAAAGCATTGCTACTTAAAAACACAGAGCAACAGGCACTTTGAGTAATAAGCATAAATCAACAGTACAAAAATATGACAGAAACCAGACCATTCTGCAAAATCAAGGACAGATGAAAAGCCACTGTAGTACTTATGCAGTGTGTCCTCCCCATCCAAGGTAGATACAACTACTCCTTGCCTTGCTTGGACACATCCAGAGTCACTACATGGGGAGTGGGGTGCAACAAGCATGTCACAATTTGAAATCTCTCTGGCTGACTGTGATGGCCCTGACACATTTGTCATACCTCTCAACCTCAAGAGCAAGAAATCTGGACAAAGCCATACACAGAAGTGGGACAAAGGCCCAACAATAAGGACAATTTTAAATATTGCTCTAATAAACTTAGAAAGATAATAGAATAGGTCTTGCATTAGTATGAATTTTCTGAAGGGTATAAAATCTGAAACTCAAATGTCTGTCATTTTCTAACTTCAGTCTTTAGTGATGTCACTAATTTGCCAAAAACACAATTTTATGAAAAATGGACAAAACGTGATGCAAAAATATAAAATAGACACACAATACAGCTGCTACCTGTCAAAGAAGGGACACTTTAATATTAGTACTGCTACCTTGAGCAGCTGACAAAATATAAAAGAATCTACATGCATTTCAAGTAATCTATAACTTTGATTATTACAGTTATTTCTTAATTGTAAACCCTCCATGTTTTCTTCCAAAATTGCTATTTTCTTGGAGGGATTATAAGGGGAAGAGCAACATTTTGAGCCAAAATTGGGGACAGTTGAGAGGTTGGCTATGCCTAATTCTATAAAGCAATTTATTTGCATGTACCTCTCAACCTGTTAATGCAGTAAATCTGAACAAGGCCAAATATATTGGGGCACATATAAACAGTACTAAAAATTGCTCTTGTATAAATTGAGACAGTTGATAGAACAGCTCTTACTTTAACATGCATTTTTCTGAAGGTTATGAAGTCTGAAACTTAGAGTGACTTCTGGCAAATCATTTAGGAATTAAAACTACAAATTTTATGAACAAACCAAAAATAAGAAGCAAAAATCTATTCATTCTTTGAAAATCTGGACAGTTGGGAGGTATAGTTCAGCTGGGCCTGTCTGAGTTTGCTGCCCTTCCCCCCTGACAAAATAATGGTTGAATGGAGCCTCTGCAGCCATTCCAATGAACCATTATACTTGGCTATTTCACTCCATTTACCATAAACACTAATGTGCATACTGCTTTACTTCTATGATGAGTTGGACTTCATTTGAAAGTTTTATTTTGTAGTTTACAGCACAAACACTAAGTCATCTATTAAACAAAGCAATGCAGTCTCACAATGAAAACTTAGCATTAAAACTTCTCTGCCCTTGAAACTCACATTAATTGAAACAGCATTGAAACCCACATTCAAAGAAAATACATTTTGCCAGTGGCAGATAAAGATTAATTTTGGGCTGTTTTCGAATCATAGGCTCCTTGCATATGAAACATACATGTGCTCTTTGATACACCTTCCTCATTGTACTAAAATTATATTCCTTGTACAATACAGTACACTTGTTACAGGATGTTTTAAATTTGTTTTGAACATTTTTTCCAGTAAGCAATGAAACAAACCATATGCACCCATAATGGCAAAACTGCCCAGTTGAGAACATTTATCATAAAAAAGTCTACTCAGACTTCCACAGTCCACCATTATTAGTAAATATACACAATTCCACAGTCCACCATTATTAGTAAATATGCACAATTCCACAGTCCACCATTATCAGTAAATATGCACAATTCCACAGTCCACCATTATCAGTAAATATGCACAATTCTACAGTCCACCTTTATTAGTAAATATGCACAATTCTACAGTCCATTATCAGTAAATATGCACAATCTCTGAAGTCAGTCATCTAAATAATTCCACATTAAAGAAATCTGTAACTAATGAAGTGGTTGCTGCTAGCAATCACCTTTATATTTCATGGTTTCATCGAAATATAAAGTGTCTGTTGCCCCTCAGGAATAAATTGTCTATATTACATTAAAAAAATGATAAGCTAGTAATAATATTGTAAGAGGAAATGGATGGCAAACTGATAACGAACTCATAGTTAGTATCTTCACCAAGGTGAACATTCTCAGTACAGCAGCATCTACCCCTAGTGGGAGTAGAACCCACAACCTTCTGCATCAAAAGCAAGTACACAGCCTGTTGTGCTATAGTATTAACTTGACAAAGCACTAAACTTCTATTCCCCTGCAGCTCTCAGTTCCTTGTAAAATCTACTCAATACTCAACTGCATCTCAACTTCGCAGCTCAAGAAAACTGGAAAAGCCAAAATGTATTGGGGGGGGGGGTCAAAAGCCCAAAAACAGGGACACATTAAACATTGCTTGTATAATCTTGGAAAGTTGCTAGAATAAAATGTGTTGCCACCATATATTTTACTGCCAAGGTCCCTGAGCAAAAAACAGTCAGAGTAACATACCACTACACCACATCAGCTGCTTTGTAAAAGAGAGGAAGACTGAAACTTAAATGGCTATCATTTAGTGAATTCAGTTCTCACCATAGCTGTCAACCTCTTAGTACAAAACACCTGGACAAACCCAGTAATGAGGGAATACAGCCCTCAAACATATTCAGTGAATTCAGTTCTTGCCATAGCTGTCAACCTTAGCACAAAAACCTGGACGAAGCCAATAATGGGGGAATACAGTCCCAAAAATAGGGACAAATTTAAAATATTCATCTTATAAACTTTGAAAATTGCTAAAAAAAAAAAGGTTGTGCTACTATGTATTCTGAAGAACATGAAGTTGGAAATTCAAATGCCGGTCAATTTTACTGCGGACAGAACAAAACAATTTTCAGCAGAGACGAGGGATTAAAACTGCAGACACATCTTTGTAAAATGGCAGGGCACCAGAGCAAATCCACACAAACACAGGCAGGAGATGCACACTCCACACAGAAGCCACCCCAACTAAGAATCAAACGAGAAAACCTATAGCTGTGAGGCAACAATACTACCACCGCACCATCAATTATGCAAGGAATTAAACATTCAGAAACCTGAAGTCTGAAATTCAAATGCCTGTCAATTTTACTGCGGACAGAACAAAAACAATTTTCAGCAGAGACGCAGGGATTAATACTGCAGACACGTCTTTGTAAAATGGCAGGGAACCAGAGCAAATCCACACAAATACAGGGAGAAGATGCAGACAGAAGCCACCCCAACCAAGAATCAAACCAGAAAACCTACAGCTGTGAGGCAACAATACTATCACTGCACCATCAATTATGCAAGGAGTTAAACATTCAGAAACCTGAAGTCTGAAATTCAAATGCCTGTCAATTTTACTGCGGACAGAACAAAAACAATTTTCAGCAGAGACGCAGGGATTAATACTGCAGACACGTCTTTGTAAAATGGCAGGGCACCAGAGCAAATCCACACAAATACAGGGAGGAGATGCAGACAGAAGCCACCCCAACCAAGAATCAAACCAGAAAACCTATAGTTGTGAGGCAACAATACTATCACTGCACCATCAATTATGCAAGGAATTAAACATTCAGAAACCTGAAGTCTGAAATTCAAATGCCTGTCAAATTTACTGCGGACAGAACAAAAACAATTTTCAGCAGAGACGCAGGGATTATCAGCAGAGACGCAGGGATTAATACTGCAGACACGTCTTTGTAAAATGGCAGGGCACCAGAGCAAATCCACACAAATACAGGGAGGAGATGCAGACAGAAGCCACCCCAACCAAGAATCAAACCAGAAAACCTATAGCTGTGAGGCAACAATACTATCACTGCACCATCAATTATGCAAGAAATTAAACATTCAGAAACCTGAAGTCTGAAATTCAAATGCCTGTCAATTTTACTGCGGACAGAACAAAAACAATTTTCAGCAGAGACGCAGGGATTAATACTGCAGACACGTCTTTGTAAAATGGCAGGGCACCAGAGCAAATCCACACAAATACAGGGAGGAGATGCAGACAGAAGCCACCCCAACCAACAATCAAACCAGAAAACCTATAGCTGTGAGGCAACAATACTATCACTGCACCATCAATTATGCAAGGAATTAAACATTCAGAAACCTGAAGTCTGAAATTCAAATGCCTGTCAATTTTACTCTTGGACAGAACAAAACAATTTTCAGCAGAGACGCAGGGATTAATACTGCAGACACGTCTTTGTAAAATGGCAGGGCACCAGAGCAAATCCACACAAATACAGGGAGAAGATGCAGACAGAAGCCACCCCAACCAAGAATCAAACCAGACAACCTACAGCTGTGAGGCAACAATACTATCACTGCACCATCAATTATGCAAGGAATTAAACATTCAGAAACCTGAAGTCTGAAATTCAAATGCCTGTCAATTTTACTGCGGACAGAACAAAAACAATTTTCAGCAGAGACACAGGGATTAAAACTGCAGACACATCTTTGTAAAATGGCAGGGCACCAGAGCAAATCCACACAAACACAGGCAGGAGATGCAGACTCCAAACAGAAGCCACCCCAACCAAGAATCAAACCAGAAAACCTATAGCTGTGAGGCAACAATACTACCACCGCACCATCAATTATGCAAGGAATTAAACATTCAGAAACCTGAAGTCTGAAATTCAAATGCCTGTCAATTTTACTGCGGACAGAACAAAACCAATTTTCAGCAGGGATTAAAACTGCAGACACGTCTTTGTAAAATGGCAGGGCACCAGAGCAAATCCACACAAACACATGGAGGAGATGCAGACTCCACACAGAAGCCACCCCAACAAAGAATCAAACCAGAAAACCTATAGCTGTGAGGCAACAATACTACCACTGCACCATCAAATATGCAAGGAATTAAAAATTCAGAAACCCTTAAGTCTGAAATTCAAATGCCTGTCAATTTTATTTAATATTTTTTAATCAGGACAGTCTGACTTGGAACAAATAAACAATTTTCAGCAGAGGCACAGGAAGAAATAATGCAGACATGTCTTTGTAACATGGGAGGACACAAAAGCAAACCCACACAAACACAGGGAGAAGATACAGACCCCACAAAGAAGGAACCCCAGCCAAGAATCAAACCCAAGAACCTGCAGCTGGGAGGCAACAATCCTACTACTACACCATCAAATATCAAGCATTGCAGCATTTACAAACCACAGATATTATGAGGAACAGATCAGAACGAATATGAGGCAAAAATCTGAAATTTTTTTACAAATGGTGGTGGGTAGGGAACTCAAGTCTTTAACACCTGCATACAGGGTACAGGGTTCAAGCCTGAGGCATTCCCTACCACACCACCATAAGCACCTGGGGCATTTTCACACACACACATACACACACACACACAAGCATAAGCATGCTCTGTCCTGAGTCCCTGCTGCTGCTCTTGCAGTCCGGACGTGTCCCATAATCTCAGTGCACAGATGTCTCCTTGTGTCCCCCTATGGGGACGGCCGGACTGCCTTGAGCATGCGCATAGACCGACAGTAGTCGGGACTCGGTCTATGCGCATGTGTGAAGTCTGTGAAATTTTGAAAATAATTTTTTTTTTATTTTTCATTTTTCTTTCTCATTTTCTTTCTCTTTTTTATTTTTGAGGGGGCTGCAGTCCGGCAGCCCTATGCCACGAGCCGCCCCTGTCCAAATCTGACTTCAGACCAGTGATAAGTGGAGTACCACAGAGTTCACTCCTGGGTCCTCTCCTGTTTGGTATCTACTTCTCTGAAGTACAGGCTAACACAGAAGGTCTTTGGCTAATGAAGTTCGCAGATGACTGGAAACTAGGAGCCACAATTGAAACTCCTAACAATGTGGACATCCTACAAAAGGGCCTCACTGAGACAGATGACTGGTGTCAAAGCCATGGCCTCAAGCTCAATGCCAAAAAGTGCATTGTCATCTCTTTTGGTAAAAACTCTGTACCCATGAACTACCACATAGGCGGAAGTCTACTTAACACCGAAAGGCCCTTTTGTAGGATGTCCACATCATTCTGTCAGTGAGCCAATTGGCAACCCATCTTGTGACATAGGGATTTATACCTAGTTTAGTGAGTTTATCTATAATTCCAGATTGGGGGGATGGTGTCAAAAGCCTTGGTGAGATCTAGATAGGCTGTGTGAACAACCTTACCCTCATCTACAGCTTTGGTGACCGCTTCAAAGAAGTCAATCAGGTTTAGGAGACATGATCTGCCTTTTACAAACCTGAACTGAGTGGGGTCCAGAGTTTGGAGATTACCAATGGCTTTGTTTTTAAGTTCCATGATGATAATTCCATGGCCTTGCAGACTAGGCTTGTTAGGCTAATGGGGTGGTAGTTCCTGGGGTCCGTGGTGGCTCCTCCTTTGTGGATTGGGATAACCGTTGCTGTGTGCCATTCAGTGGACACAAAGCCTGAGGTGAGGCTATGATTGAACATGGTGCTTAGGTAGGGTGCCAGTTCATTCTGTAGTTCATGTAGAACACAGCCTGGGATGTTGTCAGGTCCCATGGATGTTGTGTTCTTGGCTTTGGAGAGTGTGTTTTTTACCTGTGCAGCCGGGATTACAGGAAATTTGCATTCTTCTGGTATAGAGATGAGCCCTTTAGGGGGTGAGGGGGGGTAAAGTTAGCACTGAACCTATCTGCCAGGATGTTGGCAATATCAGTTGGTTCTGTATATTTAGTGCCATTGTGCTGTAACTCAGAGCAGATCTGAGTGTTGCCATTGAGATTCTTGACATAGCTATAGAATGCTTTGTGGTTGCCTTTAGAATCAGTGATGATTTTGTTTTCATAACTAGCTTTGGAGGATTTTCTTGAGGGATCTCAACTTCTTACTGAGGCTGACCAGGGAGTTCTTCCACTCATGGGATTTTACTCTTTTTTGCAACAGTTTCTTTCTTTTGTTGTAGAGTTTGTTTCTGGTAGGGGCCACTAGATTGGCTTCCTTTTTTTGGAGGATAACATCTTGGTTCTGTTAGGGTTAGCACGATTTATGCACTCGTGTAAGTGCTTATAAAGTGCATTTGTGTAGGATTCAGCAGTCATACCTCTATTGTCCATCTGCATGGGTGTTGTGAAGTTTGCCACTTCTGTCTTAAGAAGCGTGAAGTCGGCTTTGGAGAAATTTTTTACGGTGGTTTCCCTAATGGGGGGGGGGGGCAGGATGTGGATATCTAGACTGATTAGCTTGTGGTCAGATCTGACCAACGAGGAATTGACCTCTGGTGTGGAACACCGGTCGCCCATGTTGGTAATGACCAGGTCTAGGATATTGCTGCCCCTGGTGGGGGTGTGGATAAGTTGATCCAAGCCGTTGGAATTTATGAATTCCAGAAAACATTGAGCAAAAGAATTGGTACATGAGTAGTTTTCCAATTAACTGTGTATCATGACCATTTATTAGGAGGGAGTATGTTGGGAAGTTTGTAGAGGTTATGTGTGGGTGGGTATGTTAATTTGGGCATTACTGTCTGTCTTTGTCAGAGAGATGGGGGCTAGACTCAGGGGCTAGACTCTTGGTAAATTTCGGATTTCCCATCCATTGGTTAATATTATACTTAAATAGGGTTAGGAAAGGACTTTTCTTTAAATGCATGTGAAGCCTGTTCCAGAGTATGGGGATCCTCTGACACATGTATACGTCTCACCAACATGTCTTATTTATGTCACAGGCAAGATTTAAATCTTTGGATCTAATGGTCCTGATGTTGTTCATTTCTTAGATGTCCTAATGGTACATTAGAGCTGGCTCTGAGTATGCCTTGTATGCCAGGCATAGATCACCTCTCAGTAACTTGTAGGAGACTGAATATAGATATAAGACTTTAAGGAGATCCATATGGGAAATGTGTTTATACCCTAGATTCTCCTGGTAAGGAACCTTTGCAGGCATTCTAGCTGTTGCATATGTCTGGTCTGGTACATGAGGAAGGGGGCTTTATACTCAGTGAGGGGTCTGATAAGGACCAAATAAAGTGGCACTATGACTTCCTTGGACCTAGATCCCATGCTCTTACTTATACGCTGGGTGACATAGAATGATTTTCTTATTACCTTGAGCACATGTTGGTCAAAGACCAGACTACTGTCTACACAGTACACTACACGTTTCCAGACTCCTGACTGGTAGTTCAGCTCTTATGGGTGCCTTATAAGCCTGGGTGGCAGTTTTCCCAAAATGCTTTATAATGCATTTTTGGCATTGTGTTTTAATCCGTGACTTTACAATCAGTTATTTGTCTTTGTTAGACTCTCATGTGAGATGTTTGTGTCATGAGAAAATCTATGATAGCTCCCAATTTGCAGTCATCTGCAAACTTGGTCAGCCAAAGGCTGCTGACATTAGCTTTTACTTTTGAGAAGTAGATGCCAAATAGGAGCTGTCCCAGCATGGAGCCATGTGATACCCCATTGGTGACTGATCTCTCAGTGGAGGTGGTCTCACCAAACCTGACTTCCTGGGTCCTGTCTATAAGCCAGTTGACAATCCTGCAAGTTATATAGGAGTTTATGTCCAGTTCAGGGAGTTTGTTAACTATACCAAGTGGGGTGGCCAGTTCCAGATAGGTGACCTTCTAAATCAAGGTTTGATCCAACAGGTTTAGTAGGCATGACCTTCCCTTAAAAAAAACAGACTGGACTGGGTGCAGTGTCTGAAGGTTGCCTATGTTTTTGCTGATCATTTCCATGATAGTTCATGACATAGTTTTGCTTATTAGGCAAGTCAGACTCTGTAGTTTCTGGGCTCAGTTGATGGTACACCCTTGTGAAGTGAGATAACGGTTGCAGTCCTCCATTCATTCTTTCATATTGTTAAGAAGCAGGTCCAGTGTGCTTGAACATCTGGTGGGTTTGTGCACTATTTCTTCAAGGGTATTTGTGTTAATAAAGACCAGGAATAATTGTGTCTGTGAGTTAGAGGAAGTGTATGTTTCCCAGTCTACAGAGGAGTAGATAAAGTCTCCCAAGAACAGGGTATTTGGTTTAATAGTGAATGTCTGTAGTAGGTCTAGGCATGAGCTACTGGATTCTAGGGATACAGAAGGTGACCTATAGTTTGCTAGGATATGGTATGGGACTTTGTCTGTGGTGATTTGCACATGGATAAATTCCAGGGCAATGTCCTGTTTAAACAACCTAGAGTTATGCTTGTTAGTAATATAGATTGAGAATCATCCATCTTTTGTCCCTTTTTGTGCAGCTAATGGTCTAAATGTGTGGAAGGCACTGAAGCCATGCACTGAGTACTTTGTGCAGATTTAAACCATGCCTCAGTAATGGCACAGATGTCTATATTCTGTAGAGTGCAGAGAGTTTGGAGGGTGTGGAGCTTCTTGCTTAGGTTGCTAGCATTGAGCAGTTACAATAAAACCGAAATGAAAAACAAACACTAAAAACTTTGTTAAAAAGGAACAAAACCACACCGAATCCAACTGTAATGTTAGCGCTTTCAATTTATTGATTGAGCAAACTTCTTCAGACAGTTCAACCTACAAAAATACATAACTTAAATAAATTTACAAATTGTGACATCACATTACAATTAAATGCCAAGCCTCCATTTAAAGGGCTAAAAGCCTTACATTTCTCAATATTGTCAAACCATACAAAACAAATATTAAAAAGAAAAATAAAGATAAAAATACATATATATAAGCATATATTGATAATATTCAGATATATAAATATGAAAAAATATAAATAGAATTCATTTTCTTCATCTGATCAAAGCCTTCAATTTCAATATACTTCTAAAAGACACAGCATCATTCAACCCTGGGGGAATCAATGCATTTAATTTTAATTGCCAAATTAATTCTTTCTCATCCAATTTCAAAGCATTTGGCCCCCCTCTAATATTATCCATTATCTTTTTAATAACTAAAAATTTAAATTAATGCGTAGGGTAACAACTAATGTGTCTAGCTAGAGCATTATTCATATTAAGTTTTCAATTGCATACATGTGTTCATAAATCCTGTTTTTTAATGGTCTCTCCATTCTGCCTACATAGAAGGCTGGACAATAGCTACATAACCCCAAATAAACAACCCCTTTTGAATTACAGTTAAATTGACCCCTTATAGGGAATTTTCTATCCCCAATATGAAAAGAATTTGTAACTTTAATATGTTTACACCACTGGCACGCCTCACATTTAAACATCCCACAATGGGGCAAATATTGTTTTGAGGGTCCCCCTTCAAGAATCATTTTTAGATTACTACCTCTCCTAAAAACAATACAGGGTGAATTACCCACATTATTTTTGATAAGATTGTCATCTAAAAGGAAGCACCACTTCTTTATAATAATTGATTTAAGAAAAGGTGCATCCACAGAAAAGGTGGTAATGAAACTCATTTTAGTTAATTCAATATCCGAAGGGCCATCCATTTGATTAAATGGAGGCTTGGCATTTAATTGTAATGTGATGTCACAATTTGTAAATTTATTGAGCAGTTACAGTTTTAGGTTTCTTTGGATTTTATTTGCTATGACGGTAGGTTTGTAAATTTGGCTTGCCTAAAAAAGGCTCTAAGGGAGTGTGCAAAGTTTTAGCCAGTATTCAGAAACCGAGGGGAAACAAGTGCAGACCATTCTTTGCAAAGCAATGTGGTTTGTTAGCCATGTCATCCCATGCTGATAAATGTTGAATCCTTCTGGGAAGGCACCAGAAACAAAGCTAATTATTGAAGTCAATCATCTTTTGTTTGTAGTGTGGTATCATCCTTGGTGAAGGTAGAAGGCTGCTCAGTGCAAGGCAGATACATACCTGAGAAACATAGTCAGAGAGATCAACATTGTCTCTCTTCATACAGTCCAGGGAAGTACGTCTCAGGTCATTAATGTCCACATGAGCTATGACAGAAGCATATGGTACCTGTGGTGTAGTGATCTGAGTGCATGTTTAACTTGGCTGATCCTGCCTCCAGATAAACAACTAACATTATCTTTTCCTTGTTCAGTCTGGTGAGTGGGGCATTTGTGTATCATACAGTGGAGTCTCTTATGGCAAGAGTCCTGGGTAATGTGTTTGCTTGCCTTGTGGGCTTTGTTCTTGGGGACCCACTGGGTGTAGGAGTATGCTTTATGTTTGGTGTTGCTTCTGGTGAGTGCTTTAGAGATTCCTGAGGATAGGCACTGCTGTTTATAGGCTTAGGAAGTTTTGTTATTTGGGAAGATTGCTATTTACTGCTTCAGCATAAGTTGGTTTATGTGTTTGGTAGACACTATATGTGGTGGGTGTAGTTGTGTACTCTTGACAACTTTGGTTGTATGCAAAAGTTTTGCATCTACTGAAATTGCATACCCTGTACATATGTAGTGGACTGACAAGCATGTTGCCTCGGTGACAAAAATCTTTTCCTGTCAGGTCCAGGTAACTTTACATACCTTTCTATTTTTACTTCCATGTTTACAGAGAAAGCAAAAATAATTAGGGAAAAGGCCCCAAATCAAAGCCACATTCTAAATTCTGCTGCTGCTGCTAACTTCTCTAAATCTCCATATCTCCTCTGAGCTATAACAGAATGGCATTAAATATACTGATCCCAAGGATATTGCCAATATCCTGGCAGATCAATTCAGTGCCAACTTCACCCCCTCTCAGCCCCTAAATGGCCCATCTCAGTATCGAGAGATTGCCAAAGTCTGGTAATAATGGCCACACAGGTAAAAAACACACTCTCCAAAGCTAAGAATACAGCATCCATGGGACCAAATGACATCCTGGGCTGTGTACTACATGAACTACAAAATGAACTGGCACCTCACCTAAATGTCATGTTTAATCATAGCCTCACCTCAGGCTTTGTGCCCACATAGTGGCGCACAGCTACAGTTATCCCACTCCAAAAGGGGGGATCCACCTTGGATCCCAGGAACTACCACCTCATCAGTCTGATGAGCCTAATCTGCAAGGCCATGGAACGTATTTTCATGTAGCTTCTAAACAATGACAGTGGCAACCTTCAAACACTGGACCCCACCAAGTTTGGGTTTGTGAAGGTCTGATCTTGTCTCCTGAACCTGATTGACTTATTTGAATGAGTCTCCAGAGCTGTGGATGAGGGTAAGGCAGTTCACACATCCTATCTGGACCTCACCAAGGCCTTTGACACCATCCCCCACTCTGGAATCATAGATAGACTTACTAAACTGGGCATTAATCCCTACATCACTCGATGGGTTGCCAACTGGCTTACTGACAGAACCCACACTGTAAAAGTAGCCGACTCCAAATCCAGCTCCAGACAAGTGACAAGTGGAGTACCTCAGGGTTCAGTCCTGGAACCGGTCTTGTTTGGCATCTACTTCTCTGAAGTACAGGCCAACACTAAAGACTCTGGCTAACAAAGTTCGCAGATGACTGCAAACTGGGAGCCCTTATTGAATCTTCAAATGATGTGGATACTCTGCAGAAGGGCCTTACAGAAACATATGCTTGATGCCAGAGCCATGGGCTCAAGCTCAATGCCAAGAAATGTATAGTTATCCCATTTGGGAAAAAACATGTACCCGTGCATTGCCACATAGGTGGCAGTACACTAAACACTGAAAGTGTGATAAGAGACTTAGGGACACAGGTGGACAGTGGTCTCACCTTCGTTAACCACATCGCCACAACAGTCAGGAAATCCTTCTATGTGGCACACCTCATCACTAAGGGCTTTTCATCCAGAAAAAAGGAGTTCATTGTCCCACTGTACTTATCCCTCATTAGACCCATTATAGAATACAACTCCCTGTTTGGTATGTACCTCCCAAGACATCTTCAACAACTGGAAAGGCCACAGAAATACCTCACTAAAAGAATCACAGGCCTAAAGCAGATGCCCTACGTTGACCGCCTTAAAAAACTCCAGCTATACTCCGTCACATATTGTCTACTCAGAGGCAATCTCAGCTTAATATACAAGGCCATGTCAAACCCAGAGCTGTTGGATATGCTACACTTAAAGAAATTCCAATCCCACAGAGCCACATGCTCCAGGGATCTAAACCTTGTCATCACAATAAACAAAACATGCTGGAGGGATAGTTTCCTGACCCAGAGACTCCCCGGACTCTGGAATAGACTGCCCATAGATGTCAAGCAGAGTGCCTCTTTGGCCCTCTTCAAAAGGAATCCAAACACCCAAGGCCAGCATGTTTGGATTTGTTCATGGTTTGGCCATGCATTCCGTACTTGCAGAGCGTTTGGTATGTTCCTCTTCAACAGGAACCTTGACGATTGGATGGGAGAATGGAAATTCACCCCGGGGATCACATCACTTGTCCTGCTAGACAGGGGTCCAGAGAAGTAAATAGTGTGGGAAGAAATAGCCAGGGAATTGTTATGGCTAGGCTTGTATAGGCCCAAGAGCCGATAGCCTAGTACCAACCTATGAACCTATGAACCTAAATAATTTCCCATTTTAGGATAAGTGGAACAAAGTTTGAGAGCAAACTGGTGGAGCCCCTTCAAAAGCTGGATATTTAAGAGATCCATCATCTAGAGTTTCTTCATGACATCTTGATATCATCTTAGGAGAGCTTGCTTATTACAGCTCCAAAATTATGACAGGATCACCTAAACACCACATAGTCTGTCTGTTAGCAACTTGAATAAAGTGGAAAAGTTAAAACAATGGAATGTTTAAATTAAGTACAGGAACACTGATTGGAGTACAAGTTCACAGATTGCTGTAAACCATCCTTAAAAAGATTTATGCATTGTGTCTTTTAATATGGTACTAAAATCCTGGTATGGCATTTCACATGAAAATAATTTGAAGAAATAAAACATCTATTCTCTCCTGCACAATACTGCTGACTTATTCAGGGGAGGCATGATCTCATCCAAAGCTATCAGGTGTCAAGAAGGAGTTCTTATGTAGGCTATCCATTTGTCAAATGATTGTAAAAAATATACTCACTGCAGCAGTAACCTACACATAGCTCATTTTCTTGCCAAAATACAGCCTCTGATGAGGTCATGCTCCCTGAGTAAGATAGCAATGTTGTGCAGGGTAGTTGCAAATAAAATAAATGTTAAAAATGGTTTTGAGGCTGAAGTTATTCTGAATTGTGAGTTGAATGATTACTGCTGTTGTCTTTCTCTGGGTGAGTGTTAAACATGCTAAAATCATCCTAATAAAGCTGCTATAACATTAAGACAAATGCAAAGTCTTCCTTGCACCAAGACACAGTGGCTTTTCTATCTAGAGGTCAGTACAGAGCTTTAGTTAAATGAGAAACAGTCTTTCACTACCCCCACTCCTGCTCCCATTGAAGATGGTATCTCACAAATTTGAATGCCATACAGCTGAACACAAAATGGCACTGATGCCAGTCCTTGGAGCAACAAACACAGTAGTTCATTTTCAGTCATTTAACCAGTAGATTTTTTTTCTTCCACAGATGTCAGCACGCATTTTCCAGTGACTGTCTTATTCATTAATCGAGTTAAACTGAATCTTGCCATCATCTTTATATAAAGCTGTCTCTCACTTGACTGGAATGAATTACCAGAGTACATAGCAACATATTATAGGAGACTTGCATACAGAAGAATAAAAAGAACATTCAGTCTGGATCAGAAAGTTAATCTGGTACTGAAACTTTCCCAGCCTGGTGTCAAAAGAGAAGAAATTGCTAAGGAGTTTGTCATTGCAAAGCACTGTGTTTTGAATTTATTCAGCTTGGGAAAGTCTCTGTTGAATGAGAGATTGGCATGAATCCCTCTCACATGAGAAAAGAAACTGGCACATGAGATACAATGCAAAAAGGTTTTTAAGGATGCTGTGTGACTTATGCTCTAATCAGAGTTCCTATTCTCTAATGGCTTAGCATCTAAATACCATTTCAAATATATTGTACAAAGTTATTAGTAAGTAGATTTAGTTCTGCAAATATTGGTATGGTACTTCACATGACAAGAATGTGAAGAAATAAAACAGCTATTCTTTTGTGACTTAACATGCAGTTACCAGAAGTTTGTCCATGTTCATTAGTGTTTTATAGAAAGTGCTATTATTTCTGAGCTATCATGTATATTTCTTAACTCACTATGAACCTTTGGCTATAGCACAAAAATCACAGATTCATGCAAACCACACACACACACACACACACACACACACACACACACACACACACACACACACACACACACACACATACACCTGCATGCACACATGCATATAAGTATACACACGCATAAGAGGTCACAAATACACATACACACACACATGTAGGCATACGGTTAAGCATTAAACTATTGAAAGTTTGCTTTAGAATATCAAACACAATGTTAACATTACTGTTTGTCACACCATCAAGGTATTTCATGATATACTAAAACCACTTTAGCATGACCCACAGTTCATTTAATCAGTGAAACTACAATTTGAGTGAAGATATATTGAGAAGCAGCTGAGTGAGAAAGAACTATGAGAGACAGTGGATAGATTAAAATGCAGAAATTAAATTAATAATGCACACAAGTTTGCTATGTGTCAAAGCTCAAATCTCACTAAATGCGTGCAGTGTGAATATATAAGTACATGCTAATACTGAGATATGCTATGTTTTGTTCTGTTTCATATCATATTTGCAGATCCATCTTGCTAATTGCTATTTCTAATATTATAGTTGCTAAACATAGCATATAATACCCAGTTGATTCAATTTTTATTCTAGACCCATGATCTGATTGTACAGTCATGCAAAGTATGAATGCTGAAAATATCATACACAAATGTTTTGTAATACTGGTACTGTCAGTTTTAAAGTAAGCCTTTACCTGAGATATAATATGAAAGTCTTCATTTAATCTTCAGATGTCCGAACATGAATACCCAGGCATACACACACACACACACACACACACACACACACACACACACACACACACACACACACACACACACAAACACACACACACACACATACACACATTCACCAAACTAGCAGTACCACAAACAATATTCCCACAAAGACTCTTTAGTGAATTTTCATCCAGCAAACAATACACAACTTCTTTAACTAATATAACCACTCTGATATATAGCTGTATGTACAACAATCATATGACCTGTTTTTACATGACAGAAAATATTTAATCTGCAGATTATTTAATAAAGAACTAGACATCATAAAACATATTTGCAAAAAAATAAAACTCAGTTAAGAAACAGTTCAATGAGTAGATGCCACACACACACACACACACACACACACACACACACACACACACACACCCACCCACCCACACACACACACACACACACACACACACACACACACACACACACACACACACACATACAAAGAAGTGGGTGGCAATTCTATACACAAAAGATGCTGTAATCCATAATTGTTTAATTCTGGTTTCAAATTCAGAAATTCCTTTAGGCCATTAATGTTATTTGCCAGTATAAATTCTTTTTATCCAGGGCCATAGCCACCTGATTTAAGAACATAAAAAATGTGGTTTATAATCAATAATAAAAGATTATGATTGATGCCCTGATTCTAATTCTTTGTAGTGGATGGAACTTTATCTGCTTTATGTACTATCAGCTACAAATTAAACAAATAAATAAATAAAAAGAGTAAGTAGGTGTAACAAGTGTTTTACTGGTTTGTCAAAGCCTCTGAAAGCTGGTAAAGCACTTAGTACTGACAAATGAAACATGCAGAAACCAAATTCCCCTCTGGTTAACAAGTGGCTTTAAAAGCTGATAGACACTTTTGCAGAAGAGTAAAGTTTTAACAACTTTTAAAAACTCTTTTTTTCTCTGCCACTGTTCTTTGTAGTCAGCACTGTCTGCTATTAGTTGCAAGCACAAGACCCAGCCTTAACATTGCTTAGATGCAAAAAAAACACAAATGTTCATGATTCCAGATAACCAAAACTGAAGAAACACCACTGGAATAGCCAAAGATAGATAAAAAATTAGCGTAAACTTACATTTATTACTCGCTTTTGTTAGACTTCTTCAGAAAAACAGATACATTAACTCACTAACAATACAAGTTTAAATAATCAGAATGAGCCAATAAAAAATGCACTTCGATTAGGACATCATTAAAATCAATTAACCAGGTAAAAATACAGACCAATGTCACAAAATAATTTTTTAACATACACCATATGGTGTTTTAAAAAACATTTAATATTCACAGCCTCATTTAATCCAGGTTCTTGATCAGAATTTAATGTTATTTGCCACAAAGCTTCTCTTTGTTCTAAATAGTTTTAAAATCACCACCTCTCACATCTTGCTTAGATGCACTTAACAAGCTTTTGTTAAGCACTGCTAAGTGCTGTTAAGACTGGGAATTGTACTAGAACTGTCTCTAGCTCAAGACCCAGTCTAATTAGTGCTTAGGTGTACTTAAGTGCTGTTAAAATTAAGTCTTGTGCTAAGAAAGCGCTTAACAAGTTTATATTTTTCCAGATTTTGGATAGTAATCATGACACTCCATGCACTATTTCTTGAAGTTTTGTCAAGTTGATTTTCATTTATATAAAACGTTATTTGATTTGTTTTTTTAATTGAATACCTTTTGTTGCTGTCTACTTCTAATACTGCCTACATAAAAATGTTAGCATGTGAAGCATTTATCTAGATCAACACTGCTGCTGTTGCAGTAAAAAGCCTTGTCTTCACTGCATAAATTGTGCATGTTATTTTTTACAAATATAGGAATTTTTTGTAATAAAATGAGAGTGCTTACAGAATCCGTGGGAAAAAGTTACTTTCTTCCATTTAGTAACCTCTCTGTCAGCATTCTAACCAAACAATCTCTCTAAAATACATTGCAGCTCATTCCCCTTATGTTAAAAACATATTTTCTGTCAATTCTACTGAATGAAAGGCTTATTCTTTACAGGGGAGACCCAGGAAGAAAAACCTCTCAGTTCAAATGTAAAGGCAGGTTATTACAATGGCCTATACACTAAAGCAGCATGTATTTGAGATGAAATCACAATACACACATGGGTAAAGAAAATAAACAAGCAGAAATTGTGGAGTCATCCAAACTCCAAAGTGACAGAATCAGGAGGTTTATTATTTATAGAATCAGCAGCTGTATTTATAGGGATGTATATCACCCTGAGCATAAAAATACATTTATTAATTTGTTTCTTTCAGTCCTGTGTCTTTCTACTCATGTACCTTTATTTATGCTTCTGTGATGTTCCAGAAGGCTCTTTCTTTCTCTCCATGCTACCAAGCCCATTCTCTGAAATCTACCTGCTCATTTAACGTCTAACTCTTCTGGAACACTCATAAGGACCCCCTATTTTCCATTTTTTTGGAAAAATATTAGTAAAACCCAGATTTGGACTACCTGAATATTGGGAAACAAAATACAATACAGCATTTTAGTCCAGAGTACTCATTTGGCACAACTTATATCTCTTTAATATTTATTATTCACTCTCAGCTTACTTTATTGAGTGTTTTGTACAAAAAATGTGATTTAATTTTTGTATAGATATATATATATATATATATATATATATATATATATATATATATATATATATACATATCAACAATAAAATTATAATAAAATCACAGTAAAGAGTAGAAATTGCACTTAAAATCATGCCTATATTTCCTGGCTTTCATCTCACGAAAATGGAGTTTCATTTTTTTTTTCGAAAACTGAAAATCAGTGTCCTTATCACTCATGAATAAAATGTATGGACATAAAACACTGGTTGCAACAGCAGCTGACTGTATATATTCCACAGTATTTAAAAAGGTGATTGTGTGCACGTATCACACATAATGCCACTACACAAAAGCAGCAACTCAACTCAATTATGAAATTACCGGCCCATTGCTGTACTATCACCTCTATCAAAAATTCTCAAAAAGTGCATTCATACTTAACTCCTAAATCATCTCCTATCCAACAAACTTCTAGCAGATACCCAGCACATATCCCATCCTAATGACAGCACTACAATAGCCCTTGTTACTTTCACCAATATTATTAATCAACACCGGAATGAAAGCGGCATGATATCTTCTGTCTTTATAGACCTCTCTAAAGCTTTCAGCACTGTTTCTCACAACAAACTTCTAACCATACTATCTGAACTCAATCTAAGTTACTCCACTCTTGCCTGGTTCCAGGGCTTCTTATCCAACTGCAGGCAAGTAGTAAAATGGCAAAATAACCTATCTCCTGTGCTAGCTGTTACTTTAGGAGTTCCATGAGCGTCTATCCTTGGTCTGCTTCTCGTTAATTTATTCGCCAACAGCCTTCATATTGCCAATCTTCATGTGACACTAATACAATATGCTGATGACACAACCCTAATCTCTTCTGCCACAACCCTCCAAAAACTTCAAAAAATAACACAAGAATCCTTTACTGCAGTCAAAACATGGCTCTCAGATATACTCAATCCAAACAAAACTAAACTGATGCTGTTTCATCCCACAAAAGCCACAGACCCAATCCCTCCATTTAAAATAGTTTCCAGCAACAAAACCAATATGACACCAGTCCCCCCTTCAAAACCTTTAGGTGTTATGAAAGATCAAAACATGAAGTTTGACTTACATATTGCCCAAACAATAAAAAATTTCACAAAAACTCAATATGCTATATAGATGCAAAACATACCTTTCCAATAATACTAAATCCATTATTGCTAGAACCTCCGTAGTTTCCATGCTTCCCTACACACACACCCATACTCACCCGTGTCAACAAATCAGACTTAATCAAATTAGATGCCTGCTATAACAAAATAGCAACATTTACAACTGATTCGACCTTTAGGTGTCACCACTGTCAAGCCCTTAAAAATGAACTTGGATAGAACTACCCAACTTGCTCACCCCTAACCAAATTACTACGGCCCATCAAATATTTTACCAACCTGAAAAAAAATTCAGCTCTCCAAAACACCTAATAAATCAATACTCAAGTAAACATCTACTAAGATCCAGTAATAAAGCACTGATGGATGTAACCAGAAGTAAAAATAGCTCAGGGAACTCCCTGTACTCTTACTATGTTTCTAAAATCTGGAATGTCATAACCTTGAACATAAGAAATCAGCAAACTAAGCCAACTTCAAATACGTTCTCAAGTCTCATTTAACTAGTGCATGAATATGCACCTGTTCCATCCCAGACAAAACTACTCACACAATATATACAGTCTTTTTGCAGCCTAGGGCTAACACTATCACTGGTGTTTACTCACTATCTTCTTCCATAGCGTAAACTCTATCTTATTTCAATACACCCTTAATTAGATCCATTAACTGCACGTCTCCAACCTTACATAGTATTAAGTTACCCCATTCTCTCTTTCATTTACCTGGTTTAAAAACTAAGAGAACGTACTCAAAATTAATATATACAGGTTTGACTTAGTTTGCTATTCTTCCTTATATCAGTGTTTTCTACTTCTTTCCTATAAGTATCTTCACTATCACCTGTCTAATTAAATCTATCTTGATCTACTGTATAATGTTTCTATATATTACTATAAACAACTTCCTCTAATAATAACTGCTTAAAGTTGCATAGGATAACAATTTTGAATGCATAAAGACAAACTTACTATCATATGCCTACTGTCATTTCATTCTACCTAATTTGTAAGTTTTGTTCTGATAATGTCAGAGGTTTTCTTCCCAGGCCTCCACTGAAAATGGGTTGCCCAGTTGGACTTTCCCGGTAAACAAATGTAAAAGAAAATAAATAAAATAAATATTTATTTTTCATGCACATCATGATAAATTTGATATCCAGGGCATCTTCTTCTCTTCATCAAAGTAGCTACATAACCATGTTCCATTTTTATTTTGTAGACAGTAAGGCATGAAGGATGACAGAAGTCCATGCCAAATTCATGGAATGGATGGTAACACTCAAGAACAGTAGTTTAGGTCTTGAATTGTCTGCAGTTTGTTAATTCTCATAAGATTCCCTTGATAAATATGGTGCACCACTGAGCAACACAACTTCTTTGTGAATGGTATAACATATGAGCATCTTGAAGTCAAGAAAAGCCCCATCACAGTGACCTTTAAAATCTAAAAAAACAAATAAGCTTGTCCTAAATCATGAACATGGCTGTTCTCTGGCTGCATAGTTGCAGTGGAAGCAGATGCTTAGAATAGTAGGAAAGAAAATTAAACAATGGTTATCAGAAAGGATTGTTAGTGATTCACAGATTTATAGATATTCCGAGGCCACTAAGTTTTAGGCCCATTCATGCCTTGTCATCACCTTCTCTCATTCTGCACCCTCTTGCATCAACGTTTTCTTTCAGCAATCTATTTAGCATCTGGTAGATAAATGCCAGGAAGGTTCTTATTCAAGCCATTTTGGGGGAAAGAAATACATTCAGTAAAAAATCCACAAAGCTCATCTTGCTTAATGTTGGTCATCCATATCTCTGTAGGGAGTCTCTAAAACAAAATGTATGATGGCTAAGAGGCTTGAATGATATGTATTTACAGATATATTACCACTAAAATTAAGCACTATGAGTGAAACAGTTAGGGTCGCAAAGATTTTTGATATTATGTATCGGAGGAGGATAGGACCAATTAGTAAGAGTAAGGTATTTCACATATGTGATACAGAGACCATCATTTTCACTAATCTAAATCCACCGGAAGAAAAATAACTATTAAAAAAAGAGGTGCAGTGTCTCAATTTTGTATAAAGAAAAGTGCTGCAGTTCCCATCTGGGCATATATTGAAGAGCTTATGGGTTCTTGCACTGCTTAATACTGCATTTATGGCTCACTTCATTTTTCAGTGTACAAGCTGATAGGTCACAGTATCAATGTGTGAGTTTAACCTATCAGATATAGACTTGTCCAACATAAGCTGTTATTCCATAACATACATAGGATGCATGAAATAATTTATTTTCATCAGACTTCCACAAAAAGAAGGTAAACTAATCAAAATTAATGAAAGAAAAAAACACAGAACCTTCTTTACTAGGAGCCTTAGACCACCAAATTCAAAACTGCAAATAGTTGTAACCACACCAGCGATCCAAGAACAGGCAAATAGTTCCAGCTTTAAAATTCTTTATTGGACAACAAACGTATAAGCCCTTTCACAGATAACTTCTGCTTCTTCAGATACAAATGCTTACTATCTGCCATGTGTCTTTTATACTCCTAATAAGATAATTAGACATTATTATCTTAAAGAAACATCTCATGTCTAATGTATACATTCCATTAGAAAGCACTGCAATAGTCATACTTAAAACAATTAACTTCATTGCATTAATAATAAAATCTCATCTATAAAAATACTCATTTATAAAATATAAATTTAAAATTCTACAAATAAATACAAAAATCTATATACATATATTTATATGAATATATATATATATATATATATATATATATATATATATATATATACAAATATATAATAAAATATAAACCTTTAAACATTTCATTCATGAACTACCTGTGATTGCATAATTTATTTGTTCAATGGTCTCCCTTTAAGTTTGGGTCTTATTGGTATTCTATCATTAAGTCCATGGCCAGAGTCTGTTTTATAATCCATTTTGCCTCAAGTTGTTCCTTTCTGTTTCTAATGTCACCCATCCTCATGTTTTCATACAATCTACTAAGACTAAAAATTATGTGTGTCATTATTAGCTTTAACATGCTTAGATAGTGCACTTATGTCACTTCTTTTTTGTATT
Source organism: Protopterus annectens (assembly GCF_019279795.1). NCBI lineage: Eukaryota > Metazoa > Chordata > Ceratodontiformes > Protopteridae > Protopterus > Protopterus annectens. Next base: position 1,688,430,407 of record NC_056731.1, on the reverse strand, counting down.
TGATACATATGTTCTTTAATCCGGTCTCTAAAGGCCATGTCCATTTTCCCTACATAAAAACAAGAACATATCATGCACTGAGCTAAATAAACAATATGTTCTGAAGCACACATGGCTAAAATATCAAAAACATACTTTTTACCTGTATCTGGATGTAGAAACTCATTATTACTGTTAATATTGTTACACATGGAACATTTTCCACAGAGTTGTGTTATGTCCTTTCTTTTTTCTCCCAATGTCATTCCTAGAGTAACACAATCTTCTTTTCAAAGAACGCATATTCTTATGAGCAAATTTTGGTCTAGAGTCAAGTAAGGAACTTATTTCTTTATCTGCCATTAAAACTTCCCAATGCTTTTCTATTATGTTTTTTATAAAATCTAGTGTCATTAGAATAAAAAATTGGAAATCTTATCTTACTTTCTTCCTTTTTACTACATGCTCCTTGCATTGGTATGTTATTTTTCCTTGAAAAATAAGGCTTAGCAGTACCTTCCCTTGATTAAATAACCATATATTTTGTTCTTTTTATTTCATTCCCATCATATCCTCTCTCTATAAAGTGTTGACTGATCAGTTCTACTTGTTGCTCAAAAGCTTGCATTCTAGCACAAAGCTTGGATGCCTTAAGTAGCTGACTATGTGCCACACTTTTAAATATATATGGAGGATGCATGCTTGTTCTATGAACAAAGTTGTCACAATGACATACTTTTTTATAAAGTTTAGTGTATAACTTCCCATTTACATCTTTTTTAATTTCGACATCTAAAAAATGAACCTCTTCCATTGAGATGTCAACATAAGATTTCAGATACTTTGTAGAATTATTAACGTAATCAAAGAATTCTTTGAACTGTGCTTGTGTTCCACCCCATAACAAAAAACAGGTCATCCATAATTACCTTCAAAAATATATTCATTTTCTCATATGGCTAGAATGGGATTGGCGTAGCTATTGGCATAAGGTGTGTCCATAGCTATGCCATGCCTCTGCCAATAGTGTCATTGAACATAAACAAATTATTATCTAGCACCATTCTTAACAACATCATAATAACTTGTATTTTTTCATCACTAAATTCTGTATACAATGTACAAAACATGTCTACATTCTTCAGCCCTTGATTATTAGGAATCACTGTAAATAGTGATGTAATATCCATGGTTACTAAACATTTTCACAGTTTCCATAATTGTCACAAAAAACAAAGAAGTCATACAGAAATTGCTTTGTGTCTCTTAGAATATGTGTTATATTGTTCAATAATGGATGTAACATTTTCTCTATATATATGGAAGCAGGTTCTGTGGACCATCCTTGTCCAGCCACTATAGGTCTTAGTGGTGGGTGTAAGGGGTCCTTATGAAGTTTAGGTAACCTCTGAATTATGGGTAATAAGGGGTGTTGCACAATTAAATAGTCATAGAAACGTTTATCAATTCTACTTTCTCTAAAGAGGTTCATATAAATCACATTAATATGCTTCATGACACACTGAACCGTATTGCTACTTACAATGGAATAAAACTGAATATCGGACAAATAATTTTCATATCATTCTGGTACCGTTGTATATCATATATCACTATTGGACCTCCTTTATCTGATGGTCTTATTATTATATTGTGATTAGCTTCCGGGCCTTTAAGTGCTACATATTCATTTTTAGTTAAGTTATAGTTCCTATGTCTACTAGTTTTAACGCTTTCATTTACTTTATATATGTCTTTAATACACAGCCTTTCAAAAGCATTAATAACTGGGTTAAGTAGTGATACATAAGTACTCATTTTTTTAAATAATTGTTCATTTTCCAGATTATCACTACATTTATAATTCAATTTCAGTGTACGATTCCTAGTAAATAATTTTAAATCAAAAATTACCTCTGTAAAGTCCACATTCTGACTTGGAATAAAATAAAGTCCTTTTCTCAACACATGGACTTCATCCATTGTCAGTGTGTGAGATGATAGGTTCCATATCGTTATTTCTTCTGGATCCCCCATGCTTTCTTGATTGCTGGAGTTCCTGTTGCTTCCTCTAGTTTCCATTTTACATGGCTTCTGCTTCTCGATCTGTTTCTCTTCCGCATATCCCCTATTTCTTTGATAGGAAGGGGAAAAACCAATTTGGTTTTAAACGCTGTTGAAAGACTTTGTTGTTTCCTCTCACACTCAACAGTCTCTTGCATTATACTAGTTGATGTATTAACCATCTCTGAATCTCCATCTGGTCTATGGACCTGTGCCACAGTTTGAAAAGTTTTCCTCCTGACGACCTGCTCTTCAGCACTTGTCATTGCCGTTGTTACACTATTCAGGCTGCTAACAGCTTCTAGCTGTGGAATCTCCATGCAACTAGATGAAACAACATGCCTCTCAAGATTTCGAGGCATTCTATTGGTTCTGGCACTCTCATTCAATTGTCCATCAATTTCTTTTGAAAAGTTATTTTCATTAAGTGGCCAAGTGAAGACATTGCCTGAATTAAAGTCCCCATGGTCTCTTATTATTTTCTTTTGTTTTATCTTACAAGTTTACATTCGTAAACTGCTAGAAAGTCTGTGAGTTCATTAAGGCATCTATCAGTATAGTTACAGTCATATAGCTCTGTTAATTCTTTGTATTGCTGTTCTATTAGTATTGTCAAATGATTTACTTCACGTTTTTAGAGTTTAATCGGAGCTTCCATATATCTAATACTGGTCTCTAGATTAATAGACTGCCACTCAGCCAAAAGTTCATGGTCATTAGAACCTTGTGCAGGCATCTTTAATATGCGTAGCCCATGGGGTACAATTCCATCTTTCACACAGACTCCCATATAGAATATTTGATACTGATGCCCTTTTAATTTAAATAAATTGTTTTCCATAGCATGTAACTTAGCATTGAACATAATGTCAATATTCAAGTTATCAGAGTCTTTCTCATTCTCATGGAAGCTGAGCAGTAGGTTGCTCTTATTACAAGTAGTATGCAACAATTTTTCTAACTTATTCACCTTATTTTGTAGAAGGTTTTTTGGCACATAATCCAGTTCGGTAATTTCGCCAATTTCCTCTGCCATAGCTCTTCTCAGGAAAGTAAAAACAATACAAAATCCAAGAAAAAAACACAGAACCTTCCTTACTAGGAGCCTTAGATCACCAAATTCAAAACTGCAAACAATTGTAACCACACCAGCAATCCAAGAACAGGCAGGTAGTTCCAGCTTTAAAATTCTTTATTGGACAGCAAATGTATAAGCGCTTTCACAGATAACTTCTGCTTCTTCAGATACAAATGCTTACTATCTACCGTGTGTCTTTTATACTCTTAACAAGATAATTAGATATTATTATCTTAAAGAAACATCTCATGTCTAATGTATACATTCCATTAGAAAGCATTGCAATAGTCATACCTAAAACAATTAACTTCATTCCATTAATAATAAAATTTCATTTATAAAAATACTCATTTATAAAATATAAATTTAAAATTCTACAAATAAATACAAAAAAAAAATATATATATATATATATATATATATATATATATATATATATATATATATATATTCAAGGACTACCCGTGATTGCATAATTTATTTGTTCAATGGTCTCCCTTTAAGTTTGGGTTTTATTGCTATTCTATCATTAAGCCCATGGCCAGAGTCTGCCTTAAGTCTTATAATCCATTTTGCCTCAAGTTGTTCATTCTGTTTCTAATGTCACCCATCTCCTTGATTTCATACAATCTACCCACTACTAAGAATAAAAAATTATGTGTGTCATTATTAGCTTTAACATGCTTAGACAGTGCACTGATGTCACTTCTTTTTTATATTTGATACATATGTTCTTTAATCCGGTCTCTAAGGGCCATGTCCATTTTCCCTACATAAAAACAAGAACATATTGTGCACTGATCTAAATAAACAATATGTTCTGAAGCACATGTGGCTAAAATATGAAAAACGTAAACACAAAATGGTATCAAACTGTAAAAGCAGTTCCCACACGGAGCTCTCAGTATGGCAAAAAAAACGATGGATGCCTCGGCTCGGACACACAGAACTTTATTAGACAACACTAATGACAGATAAATAAACGTTAAGCGCTTTCATCTGCTGATGCAGACTTCCTCAGAACGTATAAACTGACATTACAGTGCTCCTTATATATCACTTGTAAACCATTTTGGCGCCAATAATGATTAATTAATTAAAAACATTTTAGGAACTTCCTAAACAATTTTTAAGAATGCATTTAACACACCTATATTTCAATAAACCAAGACTACTTTGCTCATATACAATGACATAAAAACAATGATTACATATATATATAGCTATGATATATATAGCTACCTGTGTAGCATGCAATGCATTCTACATAGGTAAAACGGAAAGATATTTTAAACGACGCATATATGAGCATCAATACGCCATCAGTAAAAAAGATGATAGAAACGCCCTGTATCGACATACAAAAAATACTAATGATAGTCATCAATTTAAGTACAACATTATTGATAAGGTAGAACCATCTCCCTATGGTGGAAATCTTAAAGCTATTCTTGCTATGAGAGAGAGCAAGTGGCAGATTTCCACGGACGCTACCAATTTTCCAGGGATCAATGACTTCATTAGTATAAAACCCTTTTTAATACTAAATAAATAATGTATTCACTGTACAATGTATAATGTATTAGTCTATGAAATAGTTAGGATTAGATCAATTGTAAGGTCATTCCACTATCTATCTATTTATATTCATTTACATTAATTCACATTAATATGACATTGATTTAGTCATTCATTATGTATTATTAATATTTTTAAAGTTATTATAGAGTTAGATATTATGATGGATATCATGCATCTATAGTGTTATGGGAGCATGACTGCATTTTGCATCATATCAGTTTGATTTTATAACAAATGTATTTTTAACACTATGAGCATTTTTAACAATATATGTAATCATTGTTTTTATGTCATTGTATATGAGCAAAGTAGTCTTGGTTTATTGAAATATAGGTGTGTTAAATGCATTCTTAAAAATTGTTTAGGAAGTTCCTAAAATGTTTTTAATTAATTAATCATTATTGGCGCCAAAATGGTTTACAAGTGATATATAAGGAGCACTGTAATGTCAGTTTATACGTTCTGAGGAAGTCTGCATCAGCAGATGAAAGCGCTTAACGTTTATTTATCTGTCATTAGTGTTGTCTAATAAAGTTCTGTGTGTCCGAGCCGAGGCAAAATATGAAAAAGATATTTTTTGCCTGTATCTGGATGTAGAAACTCATTATTACTGTTAATATTGTTACACATGGAACATTTTCCACAGGGTTGTGTTTGTCCTTTCATTTCTCTCCCAATGTCATTCCTAGAGAAACACAATCTTCTTTTCAATGAACGCGTATTCTTATGAGGAAATTGTGGTCTAGAGTCAAGTAAGGAACATATTTCTTTATCTGCCATTAAGACTTCCCAATGTTTTTCTATTATGTTTTTATAAAATCTAGTGTCATTAGAATAAAAAAATAGGAAATCTTATCTTACTTTCTGCCTTTTAATTACATGCACCTTGCATTGGTATGTTATTTCTCCTTGAAAAATAAGGCTTAGCAGTACCTTCCCTTGATTTAATAACTATATATTTTGTTCTTTTTATTTCATTCCCATCAAATCCTCTCTCTGTAAAGTGTTGACTAATCAGTTCTACTTGTTGCTCAAAAGCTTGTGTTCTGGCACAAAGTATGGATGCCCTAAGTAGCTGACTATGTGCCGCACTTTTAAATATATATGGAGGATGCATGCTTGTTCTATGAACAAAGTTGTCACAATGACATTCTTTTTTATAAAGTTTAGTGTATAACTTCCCATTTACATCTTTTTTAATTTTGACATCTAAAAAATGAACCTCTTCCATTGAGATATCAACAGAAAATTTCAGATACTTTGTAGAGGTATTAACGTAATCAAATAATTCTTTGAACTATGCAAATTGTGAAATGGGTGTCAGTGAAATGGTCTTTCAATGAAGTGATACGAATATATATATATATATATATATATATATATATATATATATATATATATATATATATATATATATATATATATATATATATGTGTGTGTGGGGGGGGTGTACTTTGTTTCATTGAAAGCTCATTTCACTGAATTTGAATTCACCCTGAACAAATCGCTGAAAGCTCAAATTACTGAAAACTCATTTCACCGAATTTCATTTGACTGAAGTGAAGTACTGGCACTGTGTAGAGTACTGTAAGGCAAGTAAAAGGTATATGCCCTTTTCTCCACTGTAGGGCAATTCTGGAGTTAGTATATATAGTCATACTTTGGGTATATATTGCCTTCTGGAAAGAGTCATTGTTGTAAGTATGTCTATGTTTTAAAATGTATTGTTTTGAAGCTTTCGGTGAACTATAATATAAAACCAAACTAGGTGGAGTCTATGCCCCCACACTCCCCAACACCATGTCTCCATGTGCAAAAATGGGAGCAATGGGGTTGTGGATGGATTTATGGATGGATGGTTATGTAGAGAAGTATCTATAGAGGAAGGAAAAAAGAGAAGGACTAGTTGCAGTCCACTGATCAGATAAATATATTGGATAATCTAAGTGTATATTATGGTCTCATTTGAGGTTAACACCAGAGAGAAAATGCACCCTTGCTGTTTTATGAGAGAAAATGTAATATATATAGGTTGACATTATTAAAGTAAATGTTAAGAATTCCAAATTGGATCTACCAGATGGAAAGTGCTGGAATAATTAATATAAAATATAAAAGGTTGTGAGAAGTAGTATGATTAGTGTGATGTGTGAAAGGAATGTAGCAATTGTTATATAAAAAGAGGCAATATTAATTATACATAAATTTACCAATCCAGGGTGTGGGTAGAAAGCAAAGTGGATCATCAACATATCAGTGAGCATGCATACAAAAATGATTCAAGACTTAGGGGCAGCACCAGTAAATATCTATTTATTGACCAATTAAGCCCACTGGACACAATTGTCTATTTTTATTGGCAACGTGTGAGCACTCAAACTAAGCCAATGAAAAACAAACTCAAACAAAAACGTAAAGGCAACTGAAACATGAAGAGCTAAAGAACGAGTACATAAATAAACGTGAAGCACACAAATGTATTCAAAAAGCTTTTTGTACAGCTTTAGAGCCAAACTTCTTCAGACAACATATGTTGGAGCCTTTCTCCCCGGCCCTCCGCTGAAAACTGGCTTTGTTCCAAGTTGGACTTTCCCGGTTAACAAATGTTAAATAAAAACAATAAAAAAATAAAAAACATTAAAAACTACAACCAGCATACATTTATACATCTCTCAATTAGTCATGTGTTCAAATCAATCAGTTTTTAAAAGAGGTACATTCCTAAAAACAGTAAACTATAACCTCCCTAACAATAAAAATACTAAAATAAAAATACTATAGTAAACATTTAAACCATGTATGAAAATGTATATCTGTATTTAGATATGTATATGACATATTAAAAATTTCCATACAACAATTCCATCCACACGTATAAATACTCTAAAAGGTCCTAATTTATGTAATATAGAACAGTCACAGCCAATTTACTGTAAAAGGCTTCTTAATGTTAAAATGCAACACACAGATACCTTATCATTCAGCCCAGGAATCTTATAAGATTGTAATTTCAACTGCCAAATCAATTATTCTCTCCAAGAGTAACTGGATATTCTTGCTCTTCTAAATCAGTGGTATATCTTGCTTCCTGCCAGCTTTGTCCTGCATTTTATGTAGGCAAGACTGACAGGAAGTTTAAAGACAGGATATATGAATATTTGTATAGTGTAAGGAAGAGTAAGATGGAGAATGCCCTAGCCAAGCACTGCAACCAACACCCTACTCACTCTTTTGTATTTAGGGTTTTAGACCAAATTCTTCCAGACTTTAAAGGGGGTCCGTTTCAGTTACTCTTGGAGAGACAAGAATTGATTTGGCAGTTGAAATTACAATCTTATAAGACTCCTGGGCTGAATGATAAGGTATCTGTGTCTTGTATTTTAAAATTAAGAAGCCTTTTACAGTAAATTGGCTGTGACTGTTCTATATTACATAAATTAGGACCTTTTAGATTATTTATACGTGTGGATGGAATTGTTGTATGGAAATTGTTAATATGTCATATACATATCTAAATACATATATACATTTTCATACATGGTTTAAATGTTTACTATAATATTTTTATTTTAGTATTTTTATTGTTAGGGAGGTTATAGTTTACTGTTTTTAGGAATGTACTTCTTTTAAAAGCTGATTGATTTGTACACATGACTACTTTCGGAGATGTATAAATGTATGCTGGTTGTAGTTTTTAATATTGTCTGAAGAAGTTTGGCTATAAAGCTGGCCGAAAAGCTTTTTGAATACATTTGTGCGCTTCACATTTATTTATATACTCGTTTTTTAGTTCTTCATGTTTCGGTTGCCTTTACGTTTTTGTTTGAGTTTGTTTTTCGTTGCCTTAGTTTGTTTGGTCTATCGTGTATGACCACTGGAAGCATTGAGAACTTGTTTCCCGACTTTCCTGTTCCTTTGTCTGCTTCTACACAAATGGGGTCTGACAATGTATGTAATTTAACTGCATTGATAAATGCAATGAATGATAGACTAGAGAATTTAATCGTCAGATTGGATACTTTATCTCAAACACAAGTTGGTTGTAGGGAGGGTGAAGAAATGCCAAGTACTAAGAATGTTTGTCACAATGGAACTAATAACTTTGTCAAGGAGAGTGGATTAAAGTGTAAGAAAGCTCCTAATATGGTTTTACTGTCTCTAACTACACCAGTGACATTACTGCCTTCCCCGAGACTTATTGATTTGCCCGATGTCACCTCTTGGCTTAAAGAACAGCTGTTACTTGTGAAACGTTCTGGGGTGACAGTTAGTGAGCAATTGGTCATAGGAAGTGTCTCTTTGGTGAACCAATTGAAATTACTGGATCAGAAGTCATTGAGAGCAAAAAAATTACAACTGAAGATTAGTTATTTTGATGAATGTAAAAGAGCAGGGGTGATTCCCAAAGGATTACCCTCTTGGCAGTATCCTTTGCAGTTAGTGGCATAGTCTGAGTTCCATTTAGACTTATTGAACCTGTTTGATAAACACGGGTTCGAATTAATGCAGTTAATGAGTAAACACTATCAGCTAACAGTCGACAGTCTTACTGTCGAGATAGCTGAATTAGACCATGACATTAAATTACATAAATATTTTGCACGTTATCAGTTTGACTATACCAGAATTTTTACTACCATTGATCAACATTTAAGTAACAATTCTGAGAATAAGTTAAAGAAATTGAAAAGAGACATTGAAGCATATAAAAACCATGTCGCTTATCCAGCTCCTCCCCCTTTACAAGACAGGAGTTTTACAGGGCAACGACAAGCACCTCTTCAATGTAACAATGTCAACGAACGCAGAGTGGAACACGATTTTACATCGGAGAGTGCAGCACCTGGTAATTTAGGTGAGTGTATTAGGGAAAAGGATTGCCAGTCATTACTAAATGTAAACGAGTCTTTTGAACACTCAGATAATCCTAGAGGAAGTGAACAGAGTCCTTTTTCCAAGAGGGGCCAGAATCATCAGAAATGCTACAACATGAGAGAACAGAACAATTGCAACAACAACAACAAACGAGAGATCAGTAAATAGATGGTAACCACTTGAGAATTGTGTTCAACAAGAATGGCGATTTTAAAATATATAATTTTTCTAGTCACACCATCAGTGTAGAACTGTGTGAGCTTTTCTCTAAAGGTTTGACTTTTGTTCAAGCTCAGCATTTCAATCTACCTAGGACTTTAATAGACCTGAAATTGTTTATACGAAGAATGAATCTGGCTATAATTTTAGGAAGAAATGACACTATAAACAGTAACATGAGGGTGCCTAGTCTGTTTAACCCCCCCCACACCCGTTATTGCCCTTGTTTGAATATATGTGTGAAATGGACATTAGGAGTTTATTTCGAAACCAGTCTAACTACAGTGTTTCTAACATGATCGAGGTGGAAGTAGAAGCATTGCAAGCATTTAAATTGTTACCAGTGCGGGTTTTGAAACCTGACAAGGGTGGGGGGTCTGGTCTTAATGGATATAGAATATTACAATGAGAAGATGAAGAGTGTATTAGGTGGCAACACTTATGAAGCATCCAGTATTAATGAATTGAATATTGCTTATAAACATATCAATGGGTGTGTGAATGAAACTATAGATTTGGAAACTTTGAATTATTTAACGGTGGCTTTTCCTAAAATCCCTACTTTATTTGGATTGCCTAAGTTGAATAAAAGCATCATGAATCCTCCAATGAGAGTTTTGGCAAATGCTAGGTCTTCCATCACCTATTCTATGGCTAAATTAGTTGATAACATATTAAAAATATATGTAAAGAAAGAGACCCAGATATGTAAAGACTCATGGTCCTTTTTAGCAGTCATTGAGCATTGTCATTATCAGGATAATATAAGGTTTTTGACTGTTGATGTTACTGACTTATATTTTTCAATACCCCACAGTTTAGGTATTGAATGGGTAGTGGAACAGATGTTGGCTCATGGGGAGACAGTAGGGAAGTGCGTTTGGTACAAGAGCTTCTAGACATTATTTTAGCCAATAATTTTGTGATGTTTGACAATGACATATACCTGCAAAAGGTGGGAGTCGCTATGGGTTCTCCATGTGGGGCCCGTTTTTCCAATTTGGTAATAGCCCAATGGGAACACCAGGATGTACTGAATGTACCTGAAACCCTAAATAAAGTGAAGTTTTACACTAGATTTTTAGATGATGTCTTCGTCTTGTTCGACGGGGACAATTTAGAGGTAGACAATTTTTTGGAAAGAATTAATAACAGCACAGATTTTTTTTTTTGAAATTCACACATACGTTTGCTGACGAAAGAATAGCTTATTTAGATATAGAATTGAGGAAGGATGTTGTCAACAGACGTTTTGTGGCTAGTATTTATTGTAAGGAAACGTACTCTAATGCTATGCTACATTATACGAGTACTCATCCTCAGCACCAGAAAAAATCTGTGGTAAAGGGCCAAATGGTCCATACTGCCCGGATGGTAACAGAGGACGATAGATTTTTTGAGGAATGTGAGGTACTTAAGGGTATGTTTCTGATGAGAGGATACCCCGAAGTTCTGGTACTAGACATTATTGAAGAGGTCCAAAATAAAAGGAGAGCAGGTATATACAAGTCCATTTTGACAGGGCAGAGCAGTACACCCAATATAAGGGACTGTGTATTAGATGTTCACATTCCCCTTTGAACTACCACCTGCTCAGAAGAACAAAAGTCAAAATTTTCAATGAGCTTCATTACACCGTTCAGTCCGGAGGCCGATGCAATAAGGATAATTTTGCAAAGAAACTGGAGTTTGTTTACTTTCAAGATGGATTTAACAGTAAAGTTAGGTGACAGGCCTTCAGTAATATATAAAAGAGGCAATAACTTGAAGAATATAATAGAAATGAGTAAGAAAGCGTCTTATAGAATAGATGGGACGTTTAAATGTGAGTCGTGTAATTTCTGCAGGTACTTGGCAACCGGGGCCAGTTTTACTATCAACAATAAGGTTTACAAAATTAAAGGAAGATATTCTTGCTCTTCTAAATCAGTGGTATATATTGCTTCCTGTCAGCTTTGTCTTGCATTTTATGTAGGCAAGACTGACAGGAAGTTTAAAGACAGGAAATATGAACATTTGTATAGTAAAAGGAAGAGTAAGATGGAGAATGCCCTAGCCAAGCCCTGCAACCAACACCCTACTCACTCTTTTGTATTTAGAGTTTTAGACCAAATTCTTGCAGACTTTAAAGGGGGTCCATTTCAGTTACTCTTGGAGAGACAAGAATTGATTTGGCAGTTGAAATTACAATCTTATAAGACTCCTGGACTGAATGATAAAGTATCTGTGTCTTGCATTTTAAAATTAAAAAGCCTTGTACGGTAAATTGGCTGTGACTGTTCTATATTACATAAATTAGGACCTTTTAGAGTATTTATACGTGTGGATGCAATTGTTGTATGAAAATTTTTAATATGTCATATACATATCTAAATACATATATACATTTTCATACATGGTTTAAATGTTTACTATAGTATTTTTATTTTAGTATTTTTATTGTTAGAGAGGTTATAGTTTACTGTTTTTAGGAATGTATCTCTTTTAAAAATTGATTGATTTGAACGCATGACTAATTTGGGAGCTGTATAAATATATGCTGGTTGTAGTTTTTAATGTTGTCTGAAGAAGTTTGGCTATATAGCTGGATGAAAAGCTTTTTGAATAAATTTGTGTGCTTCACGTTTATTTACGTACTCGTTCTTTAGTTCTTCGTGTTTCAGTTGCCTTTACATTTTTGTTTGAACATGTGAGCACTGTTTGGACAGATGCTGAGTAACAGTAGCCATCATACTTTATACCTCGGGCACTGGAAGCAGCTCATTTACAGCTCAGATGCCTAAAGTTCCAAAAGTAAAGAATAGACGTTTACCAGATTATATGGAAAAATGATGATGGGCTATAGGTACATAACATACCATATAAAGAATAGGAGAAAGTACACTGCTGTTTCAGTCAATAGGGCAGGAATATCCACTCATACATGGGTGGTTTTAGAAGAGAAGTCTATGAATATCTTATGTATGTTAAAACTATAGTACTTACACAGAAATAACTGGCATGGATAAAACAATTTTAGCAAAATAGATAAATACAGGAAATTATTTGAAATGTTGATATACTACTACAGGTGAGAAAAGCAACTCTAATAGAGAAAAGACCACTATATGATGTAGCAATCAGGAAGCAAGAGAAAGTTATCATTCATCAACATTAAATAATCTTAAATGTATGCTTTATAGCCAGTAAAAATGCCACATAAATAGCTAGGGAGAATGTGAATATATTAAGTACGCTAACAGAAAATATCTAGTTCACTAATCTAGCAGCACTTTGTAGAACACAAATATATTCCGGTACACAATATCAGCTTGGGTGTTGGTTCATAACTGCAGAGTTAAATGAAGTATTACAAAGACTGGGGAGCAGAATGATTTTGTCTCGGATGATTCAGCTTGTGTGAAATAAAGAAATAAGGAAGAGCAGAGATGGGAGTTCTAATGATTATGGCAAGAAACAGAGAAAATAAATATACAATATATTCAGATAAAGCTCCAAATATAGTCAACATATAACAGAAAGGGAATATGCCATAAATAGTGAATATAATGCTAAAAACCCATTTAGTCAGAAGCATAAGATGCCTGCTCTGACAAGAACAATATAAATAGATGTAGATCATCAATTTTGTATTGAGTAGCTGTAATGTTTTTCCATACGCTGTCCAATCATTACTCAGCTACATGCAACAGAAGTGGGAACCATCATGCAGCAACATAGTACCTAGACATTACAATGCCAGACTGAGCAACATTAATAATAAATGCAAAGCTACATTAAATATCTGTGTTGAACTATATGTACTCAATACTAACTGGGCAAATTATTATAACAGATGTTAAATAAATAAATAAATTAGCAAAATACTGGGTAGAACAAAAGAACTGGTTAAGAGTCTGTATAAACAACAGATGCCTTCATAAGAGTAACTGTTTCTTTACATGTGCCCTTTCTAATGTTAGATAAGATAAGGGAAGACTTATGTGCAAGGTCAGGTACAATTACAGCATACATATTATCCTACTAGGGATGAGTGAGGGTCACTTACATACATATATGTATTAATTATAACATTAAATAGAGAAGTATAGTCAGTAAAAAAACATTCAAATAATATTATTGTATTGTAATACAATATTATTGCAACCACCAATCTGTACAGTGGTAACCTATCAGTGTGTGTGCATACAAACAACAGTGACCCAGGAGAGAGATGCAATACCAGCTAATATCTAAGGTAAACAAAAGCACTTTATTTATTAGATCATAGGGTAATGGAGACAGGTTGCAGTTATGTAACATACAACAGAATGAAAATGAAACAATATATCACTATTTCAGTAAGCAAGACATGAAAAACACCACTTACACATTAGGTAGTTGTAACAGTGAAGCTTATAAGTAAGTAGATAAAAGTCTTTAGCACCTACATGTAAATACCTACCTCAGACAAAGCTAATTTTGCAAAATACATGCTAAACACAATAATGCAGGTAAAAACAGTGGCTCTAATGAATGACTGTTAAAGGTGGACCACTCTTTGATCTTGCTGGCAAATGACATAAGTGAACTATCATTCAGCAAGATGAAAACACTTGAATATATGCATTGCAGCTTGGGATACTGTCACATTAACAGGTAGAGAGAGCACAAATAAGGTAAGGCAGAAAATAGAAAATTACCAAAAATTAACCTTGCAGCACTGCAGAGGCTGTCAAAGCAGGGAGGTACACAGTCACGACTTGGGGGTGGATTCACGGTTGTAGAGCAATGGTGAGTATCTAAAGGCCTGGGTACTTTATTTTCAGGTTAAACATTCAGAATACCTCTGCAGGTAGGTGCATAGTAGCAACACTGAAGGTAATATATAATAATCTCACTAAAAGTAGTCGTATGGGTGGTAATATTACCTGACACAGTATTTGTAACAGCGTCAAAGGTAAGACTGCCTTCATAGCTACTTTTTAAGATTAGAATTTAGCATTCTACCATCTTCTATTTCTTAAACTGATGTGATGTTGCTACTTGCCATTTATTTTGAGGGTAGGACCTCATAGCAAACCATACAGAGTTAACTAATCTGCACATTAGCTAAGAAGTGGTGCATTAAATAGAACAACAGTATGCTCAAGATATCAGACACAAGAGAGAAATGGTATTCTGTCGCTCTGTTAAGGTACATTGCATGACTTTAAATCAGTCAACAGTGACTAATTGAAATTTTGGCTGTCTGCCTTGCCGTATTAGTGGTAGTCTGAATGATACCTTTAAAAAAGTAAGAATTCGCAGATAGTTTAATTGTCTGCAATTTTCTTTTTGTTGGGCTGCCTCAAAAGATTAATAAATAGGTAGTCTGCACTGACTGTTTACAAAAAGGATGCACTTTTAGATTTGTATTAGAATAACACTGAAGTGACTTAATACATTACTAATACATTGTTTATAGTTCATATCATGATTGATTTTGATACAGTTCATCTGACTAAGTGCTTTCAAATTGCAGTTAGACGTGCCGTCCACCCTTTAGTTACTACTCATCAGCATTCTGCATATCGTGTCCACCAGTCTCTAACTCTGCATCATTCGTTTACAATTCCAGCGCTGTGTTAAGTAAAATCATCTGCCACTGCTGTTTTTTTTCTTATTTTCTGTGTTGTAGTGGGAATGGATGCACAATGATTTTAGAAGTTTGCATTTAATTGTTCCTGTCATATATCATGTCAGCAACCTGTCCGTTACTTAGTGTAGCCGATTCCAGCCCCCTCTAGTATACGCATCTGCTGGAATTGCTATTCTTGTTCTTCTTTTCTTCCTTGGATACAGATGTTTTATCATGTGATCAGTCGCCTTATTTTTATCAATGTAATATAATCGTTTGGTTTGGTTTATACCTCAGTATGACATTTAATCATTTTATTCTTAGCCTCTTTTTTATTTAGTTTATTCAGTTTATGGCTGTCAGTGTGTTTGAAAGCCTTTTTTATGTATTACTTTTTTATATATATTAAATAAATCCTAATTACTTTGGATGAAAGGGCTCAGCTGAATAAACTATTTTTCCCTTCAGCATAACTTTGGTGGTTATCGAGTCTTCTCTTGATAATGCCCATCAATGTCAGGATTTTGATAGCCAGGTATTCCAACCAAGCCCTGGTTGTTTGTACTGCTGATAGATGTACTAGCACTGCTATGCAATACTAACCACAGCTAATGTAAGTTTTTGTATGACACTGACAATTCTTTTATGAAACTCGAAAGTAATTGAAAGCTTAATATACCTGGAAAGGACTACCTAGGACTAGCTAGAGAGTGAATTACACTGTAGACATATTATAGTTATTTGATCAATCATGTGGTTAGCCACTTTTCTGAATATATCAAACATTGATTATTATCATCTTCTATTCTGTTTCATATGCAAAATGTTAAATGTGAACTCTTCACAGTCTCTAATTAAAGCTTCCCAAAGTTCTGCTTGCTGCTCATTGCATTAATCTGCTTCCTCTAGAATAGCAGGCTTTATGCCACAACAGTCATTTGTTATCTTAGAAACAGCATTCTTTTGTCTGACCTGCTCTGTCAATGTCTGTAGATGTTGAAGGATTGAAGATCTGAGCTACTAACCTTTTAAAAGAGTAAACATTTCACTGCTGCATGATTGTAATTCCACCCAGAGGATAACCAAGAGACAAAATGGGCACTGGTTCTATGCATGGCATTGATAGTTCTTTAAAGTAAATGTTCACCTTTATATATACTATACCAAGTCATATATTAACTGAACAACTATGCTATAAACTTTCTTTAAAATAAAAAAAAAATACTTGAGTTGAATAATGGATACTAAATAAAATTATATCATGGTCTAAAACATGCTGTTTAAGAACTATGATATATAGTTTTTATAATGTGTTATTAAAATATTATAAATCGACTAGTAGGCTAGCCATTTAGTATCACCATTAATGTTGTAATTACAGTAAAGGAGATATTATAGTGCTACTAAGAAAAAAATAGAAACAGTCACAAATGTTGATCTTTGTAGTCTCATAGGCCATTATATTGGGCTTGTTGCAGTGTAAACCATTTAGCTATGATACTGTAAAATCAGCTTAATATAATTAGATCTTGTTTTGTTTACTGAAGCTGAAATGGTTGCTGGGTTGTTAAAAGTTTTTGCTTGCCATGGTTAAATTTTGGATTCAAGTTTTTGAACCAGCATAGGTCTTTGTTCTTCTTAATGAGAGTCAATAACAGCTTTTAAGGTGACCATCTCCCAAATGAATAGAAAACTTTCAACATTTTCAAGAAAGTGGAAGTAAGAAAAAAATGAAAGAAGAAAAGGTGTAGCTGTGTGAGTAAACTTACCATAATAGCAGAAGTCTGAATGATCACTGCACTGATTTAAGCTATATGAGCTTTATCCTGCATAGCATATAACAGCTGGCCAGCTTCAGGGCACCTTCCATGAGCCCAAACCATTAGTCAGCTGGAGGTGGGTTGAATAAAATGCATTTTATTTGTGACAAGTTCATGCCAACTGAGAGAGAGAGGCTAAGCCCTGAGGGGACATTGCTAAGAAAAGAAAAATAGATGCCCATACCCTGGTATAAAAAATATGCCCCCCCCAAAAAAAAAACAAACAAACAAGGGGGGTGGAGGGAGAGAGCTGTAAGAGAGTGGCTCCTACAGCAGTAATTATATGAAGATCTACTGTTACGTTAAGTTTACTTACACAAGTGTACTATGGTTTTCATATTGATCACTTCTGCAGTAGCCCAAGGTATATGGGTAGATTACCATAGGTTTGAATAACTGGAAAGTGGAAGGGGGAGGGTCCAGGAACCCCCCAATAATCCTAGCCAAACTGTCCTAGACCCAGAGAAGGAATCTAGTTTATAGCACTTTCTTCATTATAGCACTTTGTAAAAGTAGATGCTTTTAGAATATTCTAGATTCCAGTGCTTTGCAAAATGGCACAGATGAAGCCCAACCCTTAGTACAGTGTGTCTTGACACTGCTTGGAATAGTTTTATTCTGGTGGGAATAACTAAAGGTAATAGCCCAAGAAAACCATTTGGAAATAGTCCACTTTGACATAGATGTTCCCTTCTTCTAACCTTTAGAAGAAATAAACAACAGATCAGAAGTTGTAAAAAATGTTATTCTGTCAAGATAGCTTGCGAGTTGTCAGTGGACACCCAAGGTATAAAGAATCCCTTCTCCTTCATTTTTAGGTTCTGGGAAGAAAACAAGGAGATCAGTAGCTTGGCTTAAATTAAACCCGGATGCTACTTTAGGCATGTCCGAGGGATTCATTCCTAAAGAAACCATATCACTGTGAAAAAGGTGAAACGTCTGACCCACCATAAGAGGGTGCAGCTTAGATACTCTTCTTACAGAGGTCAGAGCAATCAGCAAACTGTTTTCCATTTTAAGAACCTCAAGTCAACCAGATAAGCTGATTCAAACAGAGCAAAGTTTAGTTTCACTAATGCGAACATTAAGATCCCAAGGCGAAGATACTGGTTTTCTGTGATACTTGTTATGCAGCACCTCTTTCAAAAACATTGTCACATGAGAATGCTTTGTAAGAGGGGGATCCATGGGCAGACACACTGAAGTGTCTGACAGATGGACCTTGATAGTAAAGTATAATAACTCACACAAACAGTGTAAAATCAGATAAACACAAGCCCTGAATGGGTGCTGTTGTCTTGCTGACATCAGCTAGAAAACCATTTCCATTGGCTTATGTATGATTTTCTTGCTGCAGGCTTTCTTGTTTCCATTAGTACCTGCTTCACATCCTTAGAAAACAGAGGCTAAAATGTATTAAGACCATATCATCCAGTCAGTCAGTTGTAGTTGTTTCAGAAAGGGAAGTATCAGACACCCTTGTCTTTGTGAAAGTAAATCCAGTCTGTGAGGAAGCTTGTGGTATTTACCACTGGATAATTCCAAAGGAAGGGTGAATCATTATAAAGTGGGCCAGAAGGGAGTCACCACAATGATCCTTTGGGATTCCATTTGATCCTGCAGAAGTACCCAGTGGAAAGAGTAGAAAAGCATAGAGGAGCATTCCTGTCCGCTGATAAGAAAATGTATCTGTCTTCTAGGCCTTCTTGCAAGGAGTTCTGGAACAGAATTCTTCCAGTTGACTGAATACATAGGAGACAAATATGTCTACTGTTGTAATTCTCCACAGATGGATCAAATCTTGGAGGGCCCTTGATCTGGTCTCCATTTTTGAAGGTCTGCATTTGACCAGCTCAGCTTGTCTCTCATGCAGTTTTGCTCTGACAGAATGTAAGGTAACTGTAGCGTGAGATTGTGTTGTAAAGCAATATTCCATGCTAACATGGCTACTCTGCAAAAGGGTAAGATCTGGTTCCCCTTTGTTCATGCGCCATAGAATTGTGGTATTATGTGTAACTACTGAAAGAGGTGCTGCAGGTCATAGATGATTTAGAGAGTTGAGAATCTTTATAAGAGTTAGCATTTCTATTATATTTATCTGCTTTTGTCTGATTTTATTGTCCCAGAAATCTTGCACTTTTAATCTGATTGACACTGTTCCCCAAGCAAAGTCTGAGGTGTCTCATATGAATGACTGCTTTGGAGCATGAGGGAAGAATATGAGACCTAAATTCAGGGATAGTTGATGCTTCCACCAAGTTATTTCTCTTTTTACAAATAGTAGAACTGAAATTTGGAAAGACAATGGAGTGTTGATGCTGGGCCAAAAGAGACTTTAGATACCATGGTATCTTTTTCATGTGGAGGCTTGCCAGACGTATCATAAGAATCATGGATGCTGTGAGACCCAGAATCCTGAGGTAGTCCCTCACAGGACAGAAGTCTGAGTGCACTGTTTGGCATGTACCTGACCAGACACCTACAACAGCTGGAGAGGCCACAAAAGTACCCCACGTAAAGGATCCTAGGCCTTAAACACATGTCCTGCATGGACAGACTCAAGAAACTTTAGCTGTTCTCACTCTCTTATCGTCTATTTAGAGGTGATCTCTGCTTGATTTACAAAGCCATGTCTGATCCAGCCCTACTTGAAATGCTACACCTAAAGAAATCCCAATCCCACCACGCTACACACTCCAGAAATGACAACCTCATTACCACAATTAACAGAATATGTTGGAGTGACAAGTTAATCTCCCAAAGACTGCCCAGACTCTGGAATAAGCTTCCCATTCACATCAAGCAGAGTACCTTGTTGGCCCTCTTCAAGAGAAATCTTGAAGAATGGATGGGTAACAGAAAGTTCACTCCAGGGATCACTCCAGTTGCCCTACTGAATAGGGGCACTGTGAACTACCATCAGGTGGCACAGTGCCTGGGCATTTTTATCTGGCTAGGCTTGTAAAGGCTCCAGGACCATTAGCCTAGTACACATCTATGAAGCTATGAACCTATGAAAATCCTTATAATAGATCTAAATATAGATGTATTTTTTCCTGTGAAAGAAATGGTCTTTGTACTGAAGTGTCTAGCAGGTACACCAGAAACAGAATCCTGTATGATGGAGTCTAAAACGACTTTTGAATGTTCTCTTGGAATCCCAGCCTGTATAGGAGGCTGCTTACCAAAGTAAAAGATTATTGAGACTTCAAAACAGACTCTGTAAAGATAAGCAAGCCATCTAAATATGTGAAATCTGGATATTCTGTAGCCTACATTGAGCTATGATGGGAGATAGACACTTTGTGAACACTCTTCGAGCAGTGAATCTCCCAGGGTGTAAGACAGAGAACTGATAGTGTGATCTAGATACACAAAACCTTAAGAAGCATCTGGAAATTGAGATAAATAAGAACGTGATATTTATCTTTTACATCTAAGGTTGCTAAAACCTCAAATGAAGAAAAAGGGATAACAAGTTGTGAAGTGGAAAGAAAGATCCAGAACTGGTCTCCAGGAATTTTCTTTCTTTGGTCCCCAAAACATTCTTGAATAAAACCCTTTTCCCAACTGGGAAGGGGGTATATGCTGTATGACAGGAGGGAAGAGAAGGGTTTGGTCTGGCATATGAGGAAGAGTCCCCTGTTAAGGAGTAACTGTATGCTAACTAGCTTCAGGACCCATTTGTTTAAAACAATCTGTTGCAAAAGTAAGAAATGAAGATTCAGACTTTCTAAGAGGGGTAAGGGACTGCCAGGGTGGGAGGGAGGAACAAGGTCACTTAAATAGTCATTCTGTCTTATTTAAATGTTCTTTTTTGGGGGGGGGGTGAGATCCAGCTTTCTTTTTGGAACATCCCTGCCATTGATTTTTAAATGACTGGTTACCAGCATTCTGCTGAGACTATTTATTTATTTTTTTTTCAAACCTGGATGAGGGAACAGAAAGATCCTTTGTAAAATTTATAGAAGGAGGGCTGTAAAATCTCTAAAAATCCCTGAATCAGCTTACCTTTCATCACACTTTTGATAATCTCTGCAATGGAGGATCCAAAAGTGAAACCTCTATACAAAGGAGAATTCAAAATTTCAGTTTTACATCTTCTGGGAAATTCTGAAAATGCAGCCAGGCAAACCTCTTGAAAAAATAGCAGTGGCAACAGCTGTGGAAGTCATACAAAAAAGTACCAGTGGCAACAACTGTGGAAGCAGTATCTACAGAGTTATAAACACACTTCATACAATGAGTACTGATCTGGAAAAAAAAAACTAGAATATACAAAGCATATTATTCCTTAGAAGAGAAAACTGTAGTTAAAACAGTCCTCATACTTTCACAATTAGTATAAACTTTAACATACGAGCCTGGGAGTTTCTAATTCTGAATATCAATGTTGTACAACAATTCACTTTCCCTGAACTTATCAATGGCTTTACCATCCTTGTCTGAAGGAGAAGGATTCAAATTAACACAATTCTTAGTGGAAACTTAACTAAAACTACTGCTGCTGGATTAAGTGTAGGATTGGTGTATAAAAATCTGAAAGACTCAGGAACTTTGTACATGCTATCTGATTTCTTTGAGGCAGTAAGTGGGCTGCCAGAAAAACCACAACCAGTGACAAACCCAGCATCCTGTGCCAACAGCTCTAGGGGAACAGATGAGCATTCTATGAATTCCAGTTGTATCAATTTATATTATTTTCTAAGAAAATGAGAAACCTCAGTCCTATCCCTCTGAAAACACTGGCACATTCTAGAAACAGTCTCAGAAAAAGTGAGTTCTGTACAGAGACATACAGATAATGTGCTCTCCTTATAATCGGAATTAGAAATATGAGGAGATAAACCTGCATCTGTCGCTTTTCTCTACAGAGTCCACAACTTGAAATCCTTTCAGGGGAAATAATAATTTTCCTTTTACCAGAAACCATCTTGCAAGAAAGGGCAATACCCTGTTGAAGACTCCGAGCCAAGCCCATTAAATTACTGCTGTTCAGAGAAACTGACACAACAGAAGTGAAATATTTTGTTTTCTATCTCTGTTCATCAAGAAAGAATTAGTATTGACATCAACAGCATCCCCAGGGATGGGCAAATCATTTTTATTAAGTAGGTGCACATTCCCTGCCCCTTCCCTCATGACTAGCAAATATGGGTCTCCACACTCCACCCTTCACTCTCAGAGTGAATTTCTTGGCATCCATGGCGAACACATAACATTTTTATTATCTGAGACCCAATCATAACACTCTATTTTATGCTGCCATTTCCATTTGTATCTTTCCTGTTTCACAATTTTTCCTATCTTCTGTGCCTCGTTTTCTCCTTTGAACCTACCTCTCTTACACACACACACACACACACACACACACACACACACACACACACATATATATATATATATATATATATATATATATATATCTGTCTCACTTTAATAACTCTTTTTCATAGCCACCCTATATTTTCCTTCACTCTCTTTTCACTTTTTTTCCTGCACTATTTTCCCCATCTACATCTCTAATTCCTGTTCCTCTTTTCTACAATCTATACCCCTCTTTATCAGTGTCTTTTTCCATCCTAATATATTTTTACACACATTCTTTCTTCTCCTTTAACATCTATACCTACCTGGCTAATCATATTGAATGACAGCACATTATCTTCTAACTGTTATATTCCACAGACATTGTCATGTCTCCTCATCCTTGATTTCTCACTCATTGATCACATCTCCTATGTGAACTTAAATGTGGAAACTCTATACAGCAGAGTGAGTCACTTTTCAGCATAAATCCTATTTATCCACAAATGCATGCAAACTCTTCATATCCATGTGTACTTGAGCAGACTGTGAGTTTTTGGAAATGGGTAAACACTAAAATAATAGTTTTGCAGGAGAAGAACCCTTAGCACTCTTATATGAAGCCCTGCACACATCCCCTATATATAAACTGTTCCTCCAAGGTCACTTCAGCTCAAAGATAGAGTGAATTGTCAAATGTTAGTCATAAGTAGCATTGCTTAATATTTTTAAAAGCTTAGGCAATTTGGTCAACTCCCAAATTTACTGCCCCATAAGCAGGTATAATTCCTGCTCCTGAAATAATACCATCATCAAGATTCATGTGTGCTAGGCCTTCAAAAGCAGTCTTTTGAGCAGCATTATGATAAATCCAAGAAGCAGCCATTTTCCAAACTGGATTCAGAATTTCTTTTTTATCTGTACTGCCATGAGCATTGTGATGCCCCTGCACTAACCCAGTAATCAAGGAGCCTTAATCCTCATCAATGGCAACAGTGGGGGATGTACACAATGGGACAAGTACACACACAGTAAAGTGCAATTTCCCTTAGGAGCACAAAGAGATCGCAGTCAGTCTGGAGCTGGTTCCTCCCTCTCTCTCCAGATCCCGAATAAGACACCCCACTGGCACAGCTATAGAGTTCCAAGACAAGTCCTCCTAACACTCTTTCTGTCCAACCAGTGCTTCATGTCCCTGTCCAAGTAGCTGACACACACACACACACACACACACACACACACACACACACACACACACACACACACACACACACGCACACACACACATATATACACACACATGCACACTTTGAGATTTGATTTATACACAGACACACACCTGAGAAAGGCTAACACAGGTTTACTAGCTATGCCCCCTTCTGCCCAGAATATAAGGTAGTTTTCACTACCACCAGAACCCCTTATCAGCTACTTTAAGACCCTTACCAAAGGGTGCCCAATCCTGCTGTGTAATGTTACTGTTAATCCAAATGGTAGTCTAACCAAGAGCAAGGCTATTTAGGAGAGCTTGTACAGTGTCACCAAATACATATGCAAGTACTCTCAGAGATTAAATAAGTCTCACAAATATCAGCCACAAAGATAGGCTTTAATATATTTAATAATAAATAATAAAAGAACAAGACAATACTCTGTTAAATCAACAAAGAAACTTCAGAGTTAAAAATCACAGGAAAAATTTTAAAACAACATTGCAGGACAGGTTCAAATAAATGCAGAAAACATCTAAACTAATCTTTACTATAGTCCTATCTATATCCAAAAAGACTTACTATGCCGTAAGAACTTACTTACAGCAAGGCAAGTGCAGATGATGATGATGATGAGTGGATGTTCTTGCTAGGTCCACGACAAAATACAAAATGCACAGTCTCTCTCTGAGAGAGTTCTTAAATTAATATCACACTTTACTGCTGGGTTAGCTTGAATGACATCACTTTTTGCCACCTGACTTCACTGCCCAGGCTAAAACAGAAACTAACAGAATTTAACATCTCTGTGTATAAAATACATATCTCTCAGATCTTTGCAGATCTTGGAAGTTGTAAAACAATAAAATGCTTTTACATTTGAAACCTAGCAATTATCTCTCTTTCAAGACAATACAAAAACTTCTAGCTCTAGACACTGTGTCTGCTACTGAACCCAGCTATTCTTAAGTTTTGCAGGTTAATCTCCTATGTTCCAGGAGGGTACACTGTGGATGCATCTTACCTCAGTACATAACATGCAGCTCTGTATATATCATATCAATATTCATAAATGACACGGAATTATTTACAAAATTCCAGATAGCTGGCTGGCAATATTTCCCTATATCACAAGCATTATGAATCTTTCCATCAGGTAATGTATCTGTATGTTGTATAGCTGGGATAACAGGGCTTATTTAACAATCTGACCTGTCTGTTCCTAACCAGTGATATGCTTGGTCTCTGCATATGCAAAAGTATTCATGCAACGGTGCCATAACCAGCTTTCCAGACACATTATACATTTTCCAAGTGCAATTGCAAATGCTGTTTCCAACAAAAAGTGTTCCATTTTAAGGTACCGAATATATCTTTTAACAGTTTCTGATAGTTTAAGTGGTTCTACTGAAAAGAGGGTAGGGGTATGTTTAGATTTTCATTTTTAGTGAGGAAAATAGTGAGAAATCAATCATTGGTATTGGAATTAATGGAATATGTCCATCATGTGCAGTAGTTATATGTGCACAAACCCATTAATATTAACAATGCTGGCATATGCATGTGAGGCAGCAGAAAAAGTATTGAATTTAGGATACCAATCAGGTGTTCTTGATTCAGTTCTGACCAAATGCTTGTCCCTGATTTAGCAGTATGTTTATTTCTAATGAGAAAGGATTCAAATATTTAGAGTGATAATAGTTGCAGATGATAATGTCTTCACAGTTCCAGATGAAAAAAAATGATGACAAAAATCACAGTAACTGTTCCAATAAAAGATCAATACAAAAACTGACATGCATGTTAGATTGTTCATTTATAGTTCATATAAAGTCAATTTCCAAATAAATATCAACCTGAAGTATTAATTGTGTTTGAGTCCAAAAATGATTTTTGGTTACTTGGTGCATTGTCTGGACCATTGTTCCAAAAACATGACTAATCATTAATGTTTGTTTTAGAAGCAAGAAAAAATAACACTAATGTTGAAGAAAAAGAAGAGTCAGTAAATGTGATCTCTGACCAAGATGATATTGTGGAGTCACTCAGTTTCACTTCCAGATTTGACCTGAATTTCAAATCACTTCCAGATTTGGCAAAGTCCTTCATCTTCATTTCTGGATGCAAAGGTGTGCCAGATTTTTTGCTTGGTATGATTTGCAATAATCTCTACTGTCTCATGAGAGATAATGTCAATAGCATCTTGGTTACACTCATCTTGAAGAAGGGTCTTCTTGACCAGTGACACATGGGTTGAAGTGGGAATCCATTTTAAGGTAGCAAATATATCTTTTAGCAGCTACTGATAGTTTAAGTGCATGGCAATAGTGGTTCCAAGAAAAAACAAGTAGGGTCCTTTCCATTTGAGGTACAAAGAATATTTTTGAGAGAATGATTTGATGTAGATGAAATTTCTTGGTTTTAGGTAATGATAATCATTAACTGTAGGCTGTTTTAGAGAGTATTGTGGTAGTGCTGCAAAATAGAATAAAGAGACATCAATACAGGAAACACATATTCATCTACAGTTTGTAATTACAAATTCGTAGGGAGAGGTGTAACAGGCAAGTTCATGGGTCTGTCCATGAGAATTTCATGAGGTGATAACTTCTGGTAGTACTGACTGCACTCTGCATACTGAATAAAACTAAAAGTAAAGTTTCTGGCCAGTCTTCTCACAAAACTTAGCAAGCTTGGTCCTTAGAGTCTGATTTGCCCTATCTAGGTTCATAGATTCATAGAGTAGTACTAGGCTAACTGCCCTTGTGAGTAATTTTAAGCCTAGCCAATTATCCTATGTGAGAGTAAAACCCTGTACCTTGTTTCTGTAAGGTAAACACCTTAGCCATTATGCCAACCCCCTACCCAAAATATTTACTGTGGGACTGAAACCCTGCTTTACCTCTCTTCTCCTGTTTAAGCTCATCGTATTTATACCTTGTGCCACAGAGGCAGTCTACAATTCCTGAAGCTTGTTGTCTGTATGGGCAGAGGTATTACATTTTCATATACAACATTTCAGGATGATGGCATAATATGAGCAAAAGATAACTGACTTTAATAGTCAGCATCGGTTCTGGTGTCAGTCTAGGGGCATACAATATTTGTCAATATGGGAGGACATGGTCAACAAACCACATCGCTTTGCCAAGGATGGTCTGCACCTGTCTGCTCTAGACTTCTAATTATAGGCTAAAATGTTATTCTCCTCCATACACCCTTTTATAGGCAATGCCAAAATGACAAACCTTCCAACAAAAGCAACCCAAGGAAACCTTGAGATGTTAGTGCACAATGTCGGGAGCTTAAACAAGAAGCTCTACTCCCTTCAAACTCTCATCATACTGCAGAATGTAGATATTTGTGCAACTACAGAGACATGGTTTAAAACTGGATAAAGTACTCCAGCAGTGCAAAGTTTCAGTGCCTTCCACACATTTAGGCCATCAACTACATAGACAGGGACTATAGGTGGAAGACTCTCCCTCTATATCAACAACAAACATATTTCTAAGTTGGTTAAACAGGATGATGCACTGGAGTTTCTCCACATGCAAATCACAATAGACAAAGTCGCATATCATATCCTAGCAAGCTATAGGTCACCCTCTATGTCCCATGAAACCTTAGACCTGCTGGAGTCACTCACTATTCAACCAAACACCTTACTTATGGGGGGTTTCTATAGACTAGAAATCTTATACAGTCTCAAAATTTCAGGCACAGAGATTATGGAACTTTGTAAACATGAACATGCTTGACCACACAGTGGATACACCCACTAGATGTTCTAACATATTGGACCTGGTACACACAGATATTGGAGAATGTTGCCCTCCCCCCGGTGTCATGCCCTCCATGGTAAGGTCTGATCACAGAGCTGTTTCTCTTGAAATAAAACTCAATATGGCAGCGCCAGTAACACTTAGGAACTATTCCAGAGCAAACTACCTTTTATTAAGTGATAGTTTGTCAAAATTCAAGCCCCCTCCAAACCCAGGCAACACAGCAACCTGTACAGAATTGTTCACAGAAACTCTGTTCATCTGTATCAGTAGTTGCATAAAGGCTCCTGGGCTTACCAGAAGTTAGCTTAAAATTAACTGTAAAAACAAACTATCCTGGTGGAAATCTAAATTAAACAGGTTATACAACAAATGGAAAAAAGTGATGACTAAAATCAGGAAGATAAGAACTTGCTCATCACACTAAGCAGACAATTAAGAGGGCTTATTAAGACTAAAAAGCTGACATCAAGGTCATAAAGGTCAAGATAGCCTCAAAGGCAAAAGACACCTATAAGGCCTTCTTCAGTTATGAAAGAAGCCTCCTAGGCAGCACATAGCAGTGTGCCAAACTGGTGTTAAATGGTACAACATCCACTGAGCTGGATGATATAGGGAATCTGCTGACTGCCAAATTCAGTTCCAACTTTGCCCCCTTCTCACACCCAGCCATGCACCCAGGAAAGGCCTTTAAACATAACCCCTCCAGGTCCTGGCAGCACTCCTTATGACCAAGAACACAGCCTCAATGGAACTCAATAATTTCCATGGATGCCGCCTGAAAAGCCTAAAATATGATCTGTCAGGGCCACTGGAGTCAAAGTTTAACTATAATCTCAGAACAGGCTCTGTGCCATAACAATGGAGGACTGCAATGGTCATCCCTCTTCATAGTGATGGACCATCAACAGACCCAGGAAACTATACACACGTTAGTCTGACTAGTCTCATTTGCAAAGACATGGAATGAATTATCATAAAAATGATCAAAAGAAACACAGGAAACCTTCAGACACTGGACCCAATCCAGTTCAGTTTTGTCAAGGAAAGGTCATGCCTACCAAACCTGATTGTCTTCTTTGAGAAGGCAATGGATGAGTGTATAATGGTGCCTTCCTCAACCTGGCTAAGGCAGCTGATGCAATACCCCACCATGCCATTATAAATAAACCCAGGCTGCATTCTACATGAACTACAGAATGAACTAGCATCCTACCTAAGTACCACGTTCAATCATAGCCTCACCTCAGGCTTTGTGCCCACTGAATGGCACACTGCGACGGTTATCCCACTCCACAAAGGGGGAGCCACGACAGACCCCGGGAACTTCCGCCCCATTAGCCTAATGAGTCTGGTCTGCAAGGCCATGGAATGTATCATCATGGAACTCATAAACAAAGACATTGGGAATCTCCAAACTCTGGACCCTATCCAGTTCAGGTTTGTAAAAGGCAGATCATGTCTCCTACACCTGACTGACTTCTTTGAAGCAGTCACCAAAGCCATAGATGAGGGTAAGTTGTTTCACACAGCTTATCTAGATCTCGCCAAGGCTTTCAACACCATCCCCCACTCAGGAATTTGCCCCCTTCTCACACCCAGCCATGCACCCAGGAAAGGCCTTTAAACATAACCACTCCAACTATAAACAGAGAGTAGGTCCTGGCAGCACTCATTATGACCAAAAACACAGCCTCAATGGAACTCAATAATTTCCATGGATGCTTCCTGAAAAGCCTAAAATATGATCTGTCAGGGCCACTGGAGTCAAAGTTTAACTATAATCTTAGAACAGGCTCTGTGCCACAACAATGGAGGACTGCAATGGTCATCCCTCTTCATAGTGATGGACCATCAACAGACCCAGGGAACTATACACCCGTTAGTCTGACTAGTCTCATTTGCAAAGGCATGGAATGAATTATCATGAAAATGATCAAAAGAAACACAGGAAACCTTCAGACACTGGACCCAATCCAGTTCAGTTTTGTCAAGGAAAGGTCATGCCTACCAAACCTGATTGTCTTCTTTGAGAAGGCAATGTATGAGTGTAAAATGGTGCCTTCCTCAACCTGGCTAAGGCAGCTGATGCAATACCCCACCATGCCATTATAAATAAACCCAGGCTGCGTTCTACATGAACTACAGTATGAACTAGCACCCTACCTAAGTACCAAGTTCAATCATAGCCTCACCTCAGGCTTTGTGCCCACTGAATGGTGCACTGCGACGGTTATCCCACTCCACAAAGGGGGAGCCACGACAGACCCCAGGAACTTCCATCCCATTAGCCTGATGAGCCTGGTCTGCAAGGCCATGGAACGTATCATCATGGAACTCATAAACAAAGACATTGGTAATCTCCAAACTCTGGACCATACCCAGTTCAGGTTTGTAAAAGGCAGATCATGTCTCCTAAACCTGACTGACTTCTTTGAAGCAGTCACCAAATCCATAGATGAGGGTAAGTTGGTTCACACAGCTTATCTAGATCTCGCCAAGGCTTTCGACACCACCCCCCACTCAGGAATTATAGAGAAGCTCACCAAACTAGGTGTAAATCCCTATGTCACAAGATGGGTTGCCAACTGGCTCATGGACAGAACCCACACTGTGAAAGTAGCAGACTCCAAATCCTACTTCAGACCACTGACAAGTGGAGTACCACAAGGTTCAGTCCTGGGTCCTCTCCTGTTTGGTATCTACGTCTCTGAATTACAGGCTAACACAGAAGGTCTTTGGCTAACAAAGTTTGCAGATGACTACAAACTAGGAGCCATAATCGAAACTCCTAATAATGTGGACATACTACAAAAGGGCCTCACTGAGACAGATGTCTGGTGTCAAAGCCATGGCCTGAAGCTCAATGCCAAAAAGTGTATTGTCATCCCCTTTGGTAAAAACTTTGTACCCATGAACTACCCCATAAGTGGTAGTCTACTTAACGCCGAAAGTGTGATAAGAGACCTTGGGACACAGGTGGACAGTAATTTCTCCTTTGATAATCACATCGCCACAGTGGTCAGGAAATCCTTCTACATGGCTCACCTCATCACAAAAGGTTTCTCATCCAGAAAAAAAGAGGTCATTGTTCCCCTCAACTTATCACTCATTAGACCCATTATAGAGTACAACGCCCCTTTTGGTATGTACCTCACAAGACATATACAACAATTGGAAAGACCACGGAAGTACCTCACAAAGAGGATTACTGGCCTCAAACAGATGCCCTATGCAGATCGTCTCATAAAACTCCAGCTTTATTCCGTCACATATTGCCTACTCAGAGGCGGTCTCTGCCTAACCTACAAAGCTATGTCAAACCCAGAGCTGTTGGACATGCTCCACTTAAAGAAATCCCAATCCCTTTGAGCTACACGCTCTACGGACCTAAACCTTGTCACCATAATAAACAGAACATGCTGGAGGGATAGAGTCCTGTCCCAGAGACTTCCCATACTCTGGAGCAGACTACCTATCTATGTCAAACAGAGCTCCTCATTAGCACTCTTCAAGAAAAGTCTTGATGATTGGATGGAAATTAGGAAAGTCACCCCAGGGATCACTTCTGTGGCTCTGCTCGACAAGGGCACAGGAAATTAATTTTCTTGGGTGGTGAAAGCCAGGGTACCTTTTTGGCTTGGCTTATACAGGCCCTAAGGCTAATAGCTTAGTACCTACCTATGAACCTATGAACCTTCAGAATTGGACATAAACTCCTATATAACATGATGGATAGGCAGGTGGCTCAGTGATATGACCCAGGAAGTAAGGACTGGTGAAACCCACTCCACAAAAAGACCATTCACCAGCAGAATCTATCAGGGCTCCATGCTGGGCCTGCTCTTCTCTGGCATCTATTTCTCGGAAGTCAAATCCTATGTCTAGGGTTTCTTGCAGATGATTGCAGGTAAGGAGCAGTCAATGAATTCCATGAAGGAGCTAACATCTTACTAGATGATCTACACAAATAAATGACTTGTGCCAAAGCCACAGCTTAAAACATTTTGCTAAGAAATGCATAATAGTACTTTTTGAGAAGTCAGCTATCCTACGATAGTACATTTCTATGACTTCACCCAATCAGGAATTTGGTTAAATATATGGATAGCAACCTAGCCTTCGACCAACATGTGTCCAAAGTAGTAAGGAAATCATTCTATGTTGTGCAACTTATATGTAAGGGCATGACATCTACATCCAGGGAGATCATTGTTCATCTATATTCAGCCCTCATCATACCCATTATTGAGTATAATGCCCCCTTGGGTAGATATCTGACCAGACACATGTAGCTACTGGAACTTCCCCAAAGGTTCCTTTACAAAAACAATATTGAGCATAAACAAAACATCATATTCAGATCACTTCAAAGCCCTGTTTCTATACTCTGTTTCCTATTGACTACTGAGAGGTGACCTGTGCCTGGCATAAAAGGCATCCTTAGATCTAGGCCTATTGAACCCTTTGCATATTCACAAAATGAACTGCATCAGAATTACTAGATCTAAGGACTTAGATTTTGCTATATAAATAGAGTATGTTAGACAGACTGATATGTATCTCAGAGAATTCTGATTCTCTGGAATTGGCTCCCCATCCATGTGAAAGAGTCCCTCTCTAACCCTATTCAAGTGAAACCTGGACCATTGGATGGGAAATCAGAAATTCATCTCTGGTCTGGTGTCCATGTCTCTGATGGACAAAAGCAGTCAGTAAATAATGTTCCAGCTGATATGACCCTTTATACAAATGTCTAAGATTCAAAAACCCATAAGACTCTATTGGGTTGCACATCTAGGCTTATAAAGTCCTTTGTTGCTGTTAAGCCAGTATATAACTATGAACCTATAAGCCTATGAAAATGTGTACCTTGATCTGACTGAGTAAGACAAGGAATACCAAATATTGGTATTAAATCCTGAAGGAGCTTTTTAGCTACATTATTTATACCATTCTTTGCACAAGGATAAGGATACATTTCTACCCTTCCAGAAAAAGTATCAACAATGTCAAGTACATACTTAAACCTTTGTGTATGTGGGAGCCCAATAAAGTCCCACTGTTCAAAATGGCTCCATATATTTTTCAAAGTTTGTGTGGGTGCCAGCACAATCTTTGACACATTGTGTTCTAAGTATATGGCATAGTATTTACAAAATGTTGAGTGACATCTGAAAGGTGAGGGGCACACCAATAATTTTAAATCTTTTTTATTAAGGTATTTTACCTGAAGGAAAAGCTAAGTGTTAAACTTTAACCAACTGAGTTAAAAATAATTTTTGGAGCAACCAGCCACCTATCAGGAGAATGGCTGCAGCCAACATGGCTCCATCTCTCCCTCTCTGAGTTCTCAGTTTGGTTCTGGAAAGATAACAATTGTTGTAAATAAATAGTAGTGTTAGTTTCACAAAATTGCTGTGATAATAAAGCCTGAACATGACAAGACAGTGCTGCCTGTCCTGCCATCATATCTGAAAAGCTATTGCCTTTTGAAATGTAAGAATCATCATTTTTATGTGTGGCATGTATAACCAGAGTGATTTTCATTGACAATAATAATGCATTTAACAGTTCATGAACACAAATAGCATTTTAATAACAGTCCCTGCTGAAGTCAAGTACCCTCGTTCTCTCCAAAGTGTCCCAAAATCATGAAATACCCCATGAGCATAATCTGAGACAGTGAAAATTGTAACTGTTTTACTTTTTACCAGCTTACAGACTTTAGTAATAACTAGTAGTTCAGCTATTTCAGCAAATGCATTTCCATTTAATTGTCCAGTTAACAATATTCTGTCCTGGGTACAAAGAGAAAAGGCTGCTATTAATGTCCATCCTCTTTTCCAGCACAGGAACCATCAACAAAATGAAGCTGGTTGGGATTCAGTAATGTAATACTGTATACTGTATAAATTTGATCTAGTAGGAAGCACAATGTTAAGTACAACAATACAATAATGGGGTTTTTCATTTGTTGTGAGAATTACATAAGCAGGATTAAGTGGTGGACATTAAAGAATCTGCAAAGAAGGGTTATAAAGTAAAAACTATTCATATTTAGAATTGTGCTGCAGGTAAATATTCTGTCTTAGTCTTTAGTAGCAATGTCAATACAGAATGTGGAACTGTCATGTAGGTCTCATGCCTGAGAGTCAGAGCAGCTCCCATTACTACCAAGTGCGCTGTTACAATCACTGTCCTAATGTAGGGGGGAAGGCTGCTGCTACAGGATCAGGATTTGTGATCAAACAAGCAACAGGTCAAAAAATTTCTGTGTTGTGCTAATAATCCTAATGTATTTTATTTCTTTCACAACAAAACAAGAAAAATCTTTTTGAATAGTCTAGTTATCCAAGTGCAGGATGGTTGGAAATTAATATTTTTAATTCAATAAAGGCTTGCTCGTAGCAGTCTTGCCAGGGTAAAGATTCAGGGGTATCTTTCTTTAGCAATTACACTAATGGTTTTACTATTTGTGCAAAGTTAGAAGTTCATTGTTAACAATAACCTGTCAGTACTAGGAAAGCCCATAAGTGCTTTAATGTAGTGGGGTGTTGTGCATCTTGTATTGTAGCAATGCTTAGAGGCAACATTTGTCTTGAACCTTCTAAAATAACATGTCCTAAGTATTGAACTTAAGACTTCTATAAGTGTAGCTTGTCCTTATTGACTTTAAATCCTAATTCTGCTGGCATGGTTAAAAGAAAAATAGTGTCCAGTTTGTAGCCATGATGGGATTTTCAAGTTAAAATATATCATCTAAATCCTGAAGTAGAGTAGAACCACTTGAAATTTCAGTCTTGTCTAATTGTTTCTTCCCTTTCATAGAGAAATGAGTTGGTGATTCAACACACCTCTGTGATAGGTCCAAGTGTACTATCGCCCTCTATATTTTAATGCAGATGCTGGTTATCTGGGTGTAAAGGAATAGAAAAGAATGCAGAAGAAATATCTATCACCAAGAATGTCATGGCAGTTGACAGGATTAAACTTAGTACTGCAGCATGGTTAGGAACTAGAGCAACAGTTAGTACTATTACTGTATTAGCTGCTTCTAAATTTTGTACAAATCTATATGTGATTTTTTTGTCTGTCTTCCTGACTGGTAAGATCTGTATATTACATGGACTCCAAGTCCAATTGAGTTTTGTTAACAATTCCTCGAATGCCTAAACTTTGCCAGTTTAAACAAATCTATTTAATATGTTCTTGAATTGAGGGTAGTAAGCCTTCTGAAAAGCAGCCGGCAGTCCATTGGCTACTGCTCCTTCTGTAGTTTCTGGATATCCAAAACAAACTTCTAACGCATCTATCATGCATTACAAATATATATATATTGATTAATTTTCTTTATGCATAATGGCTTTAATCCTTGCCCATTTAGGTGTTGGGGCATGCTGTAATAATATATTTTAATAAGTTATGTCTAGAAGTAAGAAATCCATCATCTGTATGCTTTGGAATACTGTCACCTATACTGGATTTCCTCATGGTTTTCTGAAAATATCAGCGAGACTTGAGGCTTTCAGAACTGCTTTTGATTCTTTAATATTTGGATTTTGTAACTTTATATGTCCTTCTAGTATTTTGGCATATTAATGGAGTGTCTTCAAACTAAGGGAGGATAATGAATGGTTTGTAAATCCTCTGCTGTCCACGGATGTACTGCTATTACAGCTGGTTTGACTTCACTATGCTGAGTGGCTGCAGGATTAGGTACCTCTTTCAAGGGGTGCATTTGTGTATTTGATACATCAGTATCAGTGGAAGAAGCAGAATCTGTTTCTTCCTCTTTATTTTGCTTAGCAGATGGGGTCCACCAATATTTTCTCCACTAATAATTCAGCGGAAACTGTGTAACCAATTGTTTGATCTTCTTTAAGGTAATAATTTTTGGCGGAGCATTTTTGTAAGCAAATCATTTTAATTTTTTCTACATATATTGTATGAGCTCTGTGTTTGTGATTGTGATATAACTGTTTCGCTTTAGTGACTATTGACTATTCTCATTAAAATTGGATCTGATGGTATTGTGGTAGATGGTGCTTGTCACTGGTGTCTTAGTCAGGTATTATAAAACAACTGAATGGGATGAGCAGAAGTACCAGAAGCAACTTGTGCTGTGTGTAGGGAAGTTGCAGGTGTTTCAGCAAGGTGTACTTTGACCTCTCCTCTCAGAGAGGGGGAGCTAACAGCTTCATAAGAAGCAGGTTTATCATAAGGTGGACGAGAGGCAGAAGTGATAAGAAGCCAGTCGTCATATGAAGATTCTGGTTGCAATCTTTTATGAGCCCTAATTGCCCTAAATTCTGGATGTAATCTTTTATGAGCCCTAATTTCCCTAAAGGATACATACTACATGAATGAGATTTTTCATCTGCACATTTTTGTAATGAATTTGCTGTTCTATTAGTTGCCTGCAGCTCTGACAAAAGTCTAACTGAATTGTATTTTAAACATCTAATTACAGATTATTTTTCTTTATCTTTAGCTTCTTCTTACGAGTTATTAAAAGCTGACCAACAAGAGGCTGGTACTTTATTCCCTTTCTGTTTCAGTTTATTTTCAAGATTTTATGAAATGTTTTTTATCAAAAGTCCCTTTTTCCAGAAATTGTAAAGTGCTATCATTTTAGAGAGTTCAGCACATTTCCTCAGTAGTTACAGCTGTTTCTTCCATAGTTATTAAACATATGCCATGTTAGAGTCCCATACAATGTCTCTATTAAAACACCTGCACTGGTGCCCATGATAAAATCCCACTCCTATACCGAGGGGATAGATCTGCGACTATGATTATAAACTTAGTCTCATACTATTAAGGAATCCTCTCTGTTCCTTTACTCTTTTTATTATCATCAGAATCTGCTCTCATACATGAGAAGGAGACTGTCCTTCTGACAAGAATACTATCTCCTTGTTATTTCATGATTAAAAGCCAAACCCATACAATTAAAGAAACAAGTGTCGTTATTTTAACTAATTATTTATTTTTTACATACAATTTCCCCGTTCTCGTACAATTTCCCCACTCACATACAATTGTATCTAATCTACAGATTATTAGTAAAGCTTACCTGTAGAGACGGGTTCCTATCATGTCATCTAACTTTTACAAGTTCGAACCACATATGGTCGAGACCATATGTTCGAATTTATAAAAGTTTGAGTGTGTGAATGGAAATCTCCATAGGCGGAGGTTTCCATTCACTTCAATGTGGTGCAATCTCAGAGTTGGTATATTTAAGTAGCGGGGGGTGTGGGGGGCACAGCCCTCCATGTGGCGGGTGCAGGGGGCCTTGCCTCTCTGCTTACAACAGTTTATTTTGTTGTCTGTTGTGTTTTTTTTTTTTTTTTTTAGGTAGTCGAAATTATGTAACTTCGAACATAATGGTTCGACCATTAGGTGTTCGAAGTTATGTAACTTCAACTATGTGATATAGACCCGTAGAGACTACAAACTCTGCTGAGGGTGACAGAAACTAAATTATGTACTGGCACAAAAGAAACTGACCTGAAAGAAAACCTGTCACAGTGAGTCCAATGGCAATTTCTGGTGCCACAGCACACAAACAGCTTGAAAAATCCAAGACTTTATGTGACCAAACTGTTATGGGACAAAATAAGTTCAGGCTTGGCATAATGGTTAAGGTGTTTACCTTACAAACATATTGGCTAGGCTTAAAATGGCCCACAAGAGTGGTCATCTTAGTACTAACGTATGAATAACTTTCATGCAAAACAGCTCAGAAGAGAATAATAATTTAATTTATTGCAAACAACACACATACATTGGAAACTAGGAAATTAAAGTCCCATCTCCCAAAACCATAAAAAGAATGAATCACCAAATGCAATATTATTCTAACAATTGAAATACTGCCATTAGTGAATTAAAAAATAACACTAGAGCATTAATTTTTGCTAACAAAGATCACCTGGCTCTCAATCTGTAACTTTCCAATTCAGGGATAAATTCCAAATTCCAGAAAAGAACTTTCTACACTTCAACTTAAAACTCAAAGGACTAAAAAGAAGACTAAAAACATAATTGAGGTAAGCACGTTCACTCCTTTCAAGGCGCTTCTTCTGACCATAAATAGCAAATAAAACTTTTTAAATAGTGCAAGGTAACAGTCAAATTTATTTAGAAAGACCACGTAATTTCAAAATTGGTTTTACAGGAACATTTCCATTTAACTCAAATCCTTTGTCAGCTTGTAACATAATCCATTTTTCATTACATATTTCAGTTTCATTTTTAAAGTCTCCTAACCTTAAATCCTTATTTAGTAATTCAAAAACTATAAAAGTAAAAGAGTGCGTATATCCACATTCATTAACATGTTTATCTTGTGCATTGTTATAATCTACTTTATGCGTATCGTACAAGTGTTACTCTAATATATTTTTTAAAGAGCGATTGGTCTTTCCAACATAAAAACAGGGGCAGAACGTGCATCAAGCTGAATATAAAAAGTGAACTTGTAGCTGCTCTTCATTGTGGGATGTACAAACTTTTTTTCAGTGCTAATATAGCCACAAAAACTACATGACTTAACATGGAAAAGTGCCAATCCTTTCAGAATGGCATCGCACTGCAGGCTCACTCTGGTAGCATAATAACCATTTAAGAGATTTTTTTTTTTTAAAACAATACCTCGGCTGTTCACAAACAACTTGTTGAATTTTCTCATTGGCCAGCAAAATCGGCCAACTTTTCTAAATGAATTTGACTGTTACCTTGTATTGTTTAATGAGTTTTATTTGCTACTTTGTATTTATGGTCTGAAGAAGCATCTTGTAAGAAGTGAAAGCACTTACCTTAATAAAATCTGTTTTATGTTTTTAGCCTTGCTTTTGGTCCTTTGACCCTTGAGTTGCAGTTTATTATTTATCAGGGGACCATTTAGCCATGGTGAAGTGTATTTTTTGCACTTCCCATGTTGGCACTTTCATGTTAAGCAGACTTAAACAACCAAGAATCCATATTGTAATAAAACACATTTAAAATACAAACACTAACATTGTATGGCTTTTTACAGTTATCTCCTTGAAAACTTGCAAGAGCCATTACAGTATTCTTTCAGCAATCTTCCAGTCTATCTGTGAGACCAAACATTTTGCCAGGTGTTGCTAGTGCAAGCTGCTAGGATTAATAGCCAAATTAGACTAGACTTCTTCAATATCACTGTTTATTCCAGGAAAACTAACCCAATTGTTTAGACATCGAACAAGCTATACCTAGTTTAGTAGTCCCACAATTAAAATGAACTGTGCCTTGGATGTTAGACATTTATGTAAACTGTTCAGCATTCAGATATCATCTCCTACGTAAATCTGCCCTCAGATAGGTTAAACTCCAAAAAAGTAATATTCCTTTTTACACCATCCACTGTCCAGCTCTATGTCCTGGAAATATCAACCAATATGCCCTTAAGATAAAACCTGTATACTGTCCTTTTTACAAGCATCCTAATTTAAGTGTAAATCAAAATTAGATGAAAAGTTCCTCTACAAAGAAGAAATATCATTATACTGATCTGAAAATATCTCGCATTTTCAAAGCATCCCTCAAATACAAAAACTTTCCCCCAGTGATTTCTCTCAATCACTATCTAGGCACTGAACATTTTGCTCATAACCCTAACCTATCTGCCCTGAAAGCACATGTCATCACTCTTGCTGACCACATAGGAATCATGCCTTATACCATCATAAAACCAAAAGAAAACAACTTGATTCCCTCTATGACCACATTGTCTGACTCAGTAACAATCTACTCTACTCAGTCACATCAAACTTGATTCGTAAGCTATACAAAATGTTTATCAAGCCCGCTGACTGACAAATATTAATTAGAGTCCCAATATTAAAACCCTAACTCAGTAACATGGTTTATGTTGTCTATATTCATGAACCTGGGATGTAGGGAAGTACCAATGGGTCAACATGAGTTGGTTAATTAGTAGATGGTTCTAGAGTGCATACTAGTACATGGCTATTTACAAGCCCAAACAGGCATTGTAGCAGCAATCTGATCATGCCCTTGCTTCTGTGAGGCCTGACAATATCCCAGGTTGCCTCCTGAATAGTCTAAAATATGACTTACCAGTACCACATGAGGCATTCTTCAACTACAACCTCAAAACAGGCTGCACACCAAGTGAATGGAAGACCTCAACGGTCATCTCTCTTCATTCGGGTGGACCATCAACTGACCCCAGGAACTATGACCCATCAGCCTACAAGTATAATATGTAAAGTCATGGAATAAAATATCATGGAAATGATCAACAAAGACATCAGCAACCTACAGACACTGGACCTTTCAGACTTTGGCTGTGTTAAGGGAAGGTCATGCCTACTTAACATGTTCAACTTCTTCAAGAGGGTCATCAAGGTAGTTGATGAGGGTAAAACACTGCATACCACATGCCTCAACTTAGCCATAGCTTGATTGCTAGATGGCACGTAGATAGCACCCAAGAAGTCAGGATCAGTGAAATCACCTCCACCAAGAGACCGGTCACTAACCAAGTACCTCAGGGCTTTGTGCTGGGCCCACTCTTGTTTTGTATCTACTTCTCAGAATTCAATGTCTTTGGCTTACTAAGTTCAAAAATGGCCGTGAATTGTGTTTCATCATTGATCACCCCCAAGAGGGTTTAACACAAATGACTGGTGCCAAAGCCATGACTTAAAACTTAATGCCAAGAAAAGCATTATAATGCCCTTTTAGAAATTGTCCACCAATGTTACCTACTCCATTGCTGATACACCTCTAAGCATCAACTCATTATGGATCTGGGAACATATGTAGACAGTAATCTGACATTCAACCAACATGCAACAAAGATAGTAAGGAAATCATTCTATGTCACCCAACTTATATGTAAGGATATGGCATCCAGGTTTAAGGAATTTACAGTACCACTTTACTCAGCCCTCATCAGATCCATCAGTGAGTACAGTGGGGAACTAATAGGTAATCTATTTACTACTATGGCATGTATCTAAGCAGACACTTACAACAGCTGGAATACCCATAAAGACTTCTCATCAGGAGAGTTCAGGGCATGAATACCCTGTCCCGCACAGATCATTTAAAATCTCTATATTTGTACTCAATTTCATACAGGCTACTGAAAGGTGATCTATGCCTGACATATAAGGCATCCTCTGAGCCCAGACCTGATGGATATTTTGCACATGGGGAAAACAAACAGCACCAGAAACACCAGCTCCAAGGATATGAACTTTGCTTGTGACATGAGTAGAACATGCTGGACAGGAAGATATTTGTCTCAAAGGATCTCAGTATTATGTAACAGCTCACCCCTCACCTTATTCAAATGGAACCTTGGCCATTGGATGGGAAATTGCAAATTCATGTCCAGTTGGGCCTCCATATCCTTAATGGACAAAGACTGTCATTCAGTAATATATTACTCAAATTAACATCCCCTACATAATCCTTAGATATCTCCTAACTAACATCCCCCCTCCAAACGGGCACCCAAAATTGTCAGGGAAAAATTGGGTTGAAGTGTATGGCTAGGCTTAGAAAAGTCCTTGTGGTTGCTGGCCTAGTAACAAGCAATCAACCTATGAATCTATCAAGTTTAGGAAAATGTCTGTAGTGTGTGCAGAGAAAAAAAAACATGAGCTCCTTATTTGCAATGAAGTGCATGTTTTACATTTGGAAGCAAAATATTATCTTGTTACTATGCTACACTGGATCCCCCAATGTTTCTTACAGAAGAGTACACATTGGTATATCACAGTCTTTTAAATATTCAGGATGGATGTTTATGCACCCAGTACCACTTCTGTAAAAATAAAAATATGCCATCATACTTTTTCCTGAGATATTAGCTTTCATGACTTGTCTTCCTAGTTTGGAAATATTTTAAGTCAAAACTATTATATCATTTCAGAAAAGACACTTATACCAGACTACTAGGTAGGTAGGTTGAGCAATGCCTACTGTTTACTACAGAACATATGACACTGTATCCTAATCTGACTCTCAGAAAAATAGGAGAAATGGGAAGCATGTTTTGGTCTTCTCGACATTTTTTCCCTAAGGTATATTTATCCCTCATACATGACAATCCTTTTCTATTTGATTACCTATTAGTTCCCCATAACACTTGGACAGTGGAAGAGAGAGCCTATCAGTAGACAAGCTGACATCCAGGCAGCAATGAAGGGTTAAAGCTGTTTTGCCCTACCCCATATACTACCATGCATGGTACGTTAATGTCTACAGGCTCTCATGATGATACCCCTTTAGGATATTCATGTTCCTGTGCTCTTGCCTAATGTGGCTACAGTGTAAATCATAGCTTGGGGGCTACTGGTGGCTACAGTGTAATTCATAGCTTGGTTGGCTGCAGTATAATTCATAGCTTGGTGGTAACTGTAATTCACAGCTTGGTGACTAAAGATGTCTAAATCAAGATGTCAAGATGTTGCACGTTTCTTATCTACTTCTACTACAAGTCAGTAATGCAAGGGGTAATGCTGCATCTTTCGTCTTTCTCCCAGCTCCTCCAGCAAATGTATCATTAGTAATCTCATGTCATCTAGGTCATAGTCAGGACTTTTTCAGTTTTTTTACACCAAGAAATGTTAAACTCATTTTTAGTGAGTTATTCCTTCCTGCCTCAGTAGTACAGGTGACTTTCTTGGGCCTAAAGTATATTTATAGGCATTTCCTTCTTTCCACCTCACAGGATTTATCTTGGGCTTCAGATAGGGATCTAACATTGTCCAGTACTGTTTTCCTAAATAATATTAATTTTGAGATGGAAGGAATTATTTTCTTTTATTTCAGTGACTGGCTTATTCAAGCTTATCTTGTGCACTAACTGATGGACATTTAAAACTGTGTAGTTTCTGCTCTAGACTTTCTGTAAATGAAAGTAAGAAAATTAGTTTGTAGTTTTGTATTAGTAAGAGGGGATGTTGAGTGTAGTAATTATAACATTACAAAACAAAGTATGCCTTATTCAATATGAAGAGAAATACCTGCTCCTTCCCTTCTTATAATACTGCATATTGTCAACCATTTTAGTGAGGATTTTGAGGATTTTGTAATGCTTCTATTATATATATTAGCTAAAATGCTTATGATGCTACAGGTGAGACCAATGGAGCAAACTGTCTGTTTCACCATGTCTACGGGTCAGGAGATGTTTCTTTGTATCAGTAACTTTCTTCACATTTGCTATTAATAAAGGAAATTATTTGTCAGTTAGATTTAGCAGTTTTGAAACTAGATTATCACTTCTGGCATTATAGCTGTCCTATGGCATGCATGCTGTGACTCTTTTGTGCTTATAAAATATACATTGATAATTATTTAGTCACATGGTAATATGATAATATAATTTCCACTTTAATTTGAGTAAGTGTTGATACCAATGGCCACATATGAGCATTCTAGTTTCTTTCCCCCACATGTTTTTTTTTTTTTTTTGTTTGTTTTGTAATGTAGAATTTAATTATGTATTACATGAGGCAGTAATCTTTTTGGTTATAACCAAGCTCATATTCATATTTCATTTGCTGGACACAGATTCTTCCTTTACACTTAATTTCAGAAAAGTATATCCTCTGATATAGATATTGCAGTATCTTTCACAGTTTTCCATGATCTGACATTAACTTATTACATCTGACTGACACCATCGGGTGCATCTGCATTAACTCCTACTGGTGTCTGTAGGCATCAAATATTGCTTGTTTATATTTGCATCAATAATTCCAAAAACATGCTATATGTGACGTTTTAAAAGATTTCATTGTAAAGCTTGCAGAATGACAGACTAAACTGCATTAATATTTGACATCTTTCTAATACAGATAAAGAGATATTAACATCTGTTTTTTTATATTAATTTACACAGATATAATTTTCACATTTCACCAATAATTTACAACTACTGTATTCTGTTTATAATTATTCTAGTTTTCTATATAGGATTCTTCTGTTGTTTTGTTCTGGTCAAATATTCTTTGTTTATCATTTTGAAGTAGCGAAATATCCCATTTTTTCTTTGTTCTCCTAAAAGGTCCATATTTGTTTGCTAGCAACTAAGCAATAATGTTTTTATTTTCCTTGAAACAAACCTTCTAGTGCTTTCCTAAATATTCAGCAAGTCTTGTTAGAAACTCTTCATTTATGCTTAAGGACTTTTATTGAGTTTTAAATTTAGCATCCTACATTCCACCTCATCGTCAAGAGTTAGAGAAGTATATATTTGTAAAGGATAGCTCATGAAAAGTCCATTTTACATCTTTTTCAAGTCATGCAATTTTTAGCAAATCTTTCCCATTTGTCATTTTAGGACAGCAGGCATGTTTTCTGCAGAATCTGCAGCTATTTATTGTTTTTATTTCTGCAAAACAGGTACAGTTTCCCTTGTCTATACATTGAAAAACAACAAGTTGGTGATGTTATCAAGCTATAGCTAGGCTGTTATCAGTACTGTCTCACATATGACAGCTTGGTCCTCCTATGGGTTGCATTTTATCTTGGTATAGCCTTCCTGACTGTTACGAAAGGACATTACATTGTTATTGTAAGACTGGGGAGATGCTTGGTGTTAGAAACCACACTTTCACCAAACAGACTTACAGGTACATAAGCTTCCTCCTGAATGTCTGGTCTTGGAGTTATGATGACATTTAAAAGATATTGCTTGGTGTCTACTAATTCCTGTTTAGCTTGCTTTCACCCTTCATGACTACATTGCACATTAGTCTTTTGCTCTGAGAAGGTTTTACTTGCAATAAGAACATGATGGTGAATTGCAGCCTTTGCATTAATGTACATGGTTGTTTGGCTTACTTTATGATAAAGGGTCTTAATTGATGTAACATGCCAAGAGCAATTTTTTTAATGCAGTTTGATGCTTAATCAGTACATCAAAGTACTGACCATTGAAACTGTGTATTGCTTTCTCTGTACATTAAAATAAAATGAAATAACTTCACAAAAAATAAAAATAAAAATGTTCCAGGCCACCAATAAAGGCAATAAACTTTTATATAAATACACAGATGAGCGCTTTCGTCTTAAGGCAAGACTTCTTCAGATAAAACAGCACAAGTGCTACACATAGCTTATATAGCTATCACAATTACTGTTAATTAAAATTTAAAGCACCACACCCAAATAGTAAAATATATGGGCTGTGTACATATACATTTGTGTATGACACTATACCATCTTATAATACAACATATAAATACAACAATATACAAATATACTAGCAAAAATTTTACCCTTGCTTATTTCTAAAGGATGAACATGAAACTGAAATTTTATCTATGTTTTGTTTCACCACAGTAATAAAAGGTTGACCCAGCAATGCCTTGCATT
Source organism: Protopterus annectens (assembly GCF_019279795.1). Classification (NCBI taxonomy): domain Eukaryota; kingdom Metazoa; phylum Chordata; order Ceratodontiformes; family Protopteridae; genus Protopterus; species Protopterus annectens. Next base: position 1,688,385,491 of record NC_056731.1, on the reverse strand, counting down.
TCATACCCCAATTACTGTGGTGAAACAAAACATAGATAAAAAAATTCATGGGGCTTGTGTCACCGAGTTCAATTTGTTTTCAGATATTTTAACCAAATAGTTAGAGCTAATTGTAGTGTGCTCAAAACTAACAAGGATTTGCACAATGTTGTAGGGCCCAAACCCATTTTCATTTTTAGGACAGGAAAAAACTTCAAAAGGATGCTTGAAAATGTGGATAGTAATGTTAAAATAATAAAAAAAGGCCACAAGTTCTTGTGGCAAGTGTAGTCAATGTACATACATTTTAAAGGATGATTGTATATGTTTGAACAATGGACTTAATAGTGTTGTAAATTTTTGTAGAGGTAATTGCAACACCAAGATGTTAGTCTACCTGGCTGTATGTGTGAAGTGCTCTGCATTCTATACAGGAAAAACAGAAAGAGCATTGAAAAATAGAACGTATGAGCACATGTATGACATACAGACTGGAAAAGCCATTAGTGCCTTGTTCAAGCATTCAGTTTCATGTTCATCCTTTTGTGGTTTTAAATTTGGCATTATTGATGTTATTAAAAACAATCTTAGGGGTGGTGATATGAAAAATAGATTGTTAAATAGAGAACTGAAATGGCAGTTGAGGTTGAAGGCAAATATTCCACTTGGTCTTTATGAATATGTTAGTATCAAACCAGTGCTGACAGCTAAAGCAGTCAGAGTTTGATTATTCCTTCATATATATTCCTTTAGAAGTAAGCGAGGGTAAATTTTTTTGCTAGTATATTGTTGTATTTATATGTTGTATTGTAAGATTATAGTGTCATACACAAATGTATATGTACACACTTAACCCATATATTTTACTATTTGGGTGTGGTGCTTTACATTTTAATTAACAGTAATTGTGATAGCTATATAAGCTATGTGTAGCACTTGTGCTGTTTTATCTGAAGAAGTCTTGCCTTAAGACGAAGCGCTCATCTGTGTATTTATATAAAAGTTTATTGCCTTTATTGGTGGCCTGGACCATTTTTATTTTTATTTCTCTGTACATTGTTATCCTTTGAGGAAATTATTAAGATATGCCTGATCTGACTTCAGTCATTTTAGAGCACTTATTAGGTTCTCCAGTTAGATTCTCAGCTGGAGTGCCTTCTGTGCAGAGTCTGCATGTCCTCCCCATGGTCGAATTCACTTTAAAAAGACATGAGGTAGGTACATGCATATGTGGGTGTGCCTTCTTTGAAGGTTGGGCACTGGGCTGGCAACTCAACACTGTAAAAATTCACTGCCAATCATTAGTGGAGCGGAGTTCTGCTGTGGTGACCCCTAACCGGGAAAAGCCGAAAGACAGTTTATTATTCTGTTACTCAGTATAAGCTTTTAAACAATTATGTATGACATGGTTTTCAAATCTGGCTGTTGGCAGTGAAGGGACATGGAGCTGTGCCTGCAATACATCACATTTCCTACTCAGTCAAGACCCAGTCTTTAGCACCATAGACCCTGCTGTAGCAATTGAAATGCTTATTAACAATTTATCAGTCTTACAAGAAAAAAAATGTTGCAGTCATCGCTTGAGTCATGGACCAAGTATTGGATAAAAAAAAAAAAAAAAAAAAGATGAAAGTTCTATTCAAACTAGGTAAGATTATCTGGCAACAAAGGAAGCAATCTTCCCAAACCTGTAAACCAGAAGTAAGTGCATACTCCTAAGGAACTCAGCCGAAAACAAAATCCAAAAGACAGCAGAAAGCTAACCCCCCTTCAATCTCAACAAACATGCCTTTTCAACTGTCCCAACCAACTCTAGAAGCTCATTAACCAAATTATTTTTTGAACATTAAACAACAACCATATCAGTAATTTGAAAACTGATATCACTTTATGCCATCTATCTCCACAAAACTTCTACAAAGGGCTCATTCAGCTACAACAAATTTCAACCCAATCTTTAAACAATTTTTGGCAAAGAATAGGCCCCCCTTGTATTTATTTTCTATTTTAGTTCAATAAAAATAGAAGACAATGAAAAACCATTAGATCAGGTCTCATGCATTTGCCAGCATGGATGACTCACAACAGTAGTTTAATCAAATGTACCAGAAACACTTAGCATACCCACAACACCACATTTATAATTCTACCACTGTAAAAAACTCATACAAACCATTTATAAACAACCATTGATAAACTCAGTTCCAAAAGTTTTGGAAACAGCTTCTACCATTAAGTTCAGGCCTATCTCCTTTAAAAAAACAGGTTTCTGGTAAATTTAGGGAGAAAAATGTTATGTTGCTAAACATTGGTTACATATGTAATATGCATAATTTTAAAATGTTAAAACTCTTAAAGGTACATTAATAAATTGGAATTAAAATCTGTGTGTAGTTGTCTCATGCATACAATGTACATAGTACCTACAAATGATGACTTACATCAAGTCCCATTAGACCATATAAATCAAGCAACGTAACAAACTTTGGAATGTTTACTGGGTCAAAGTTTAGATGTTGTGTAAGACAGATTTTTATCATCACCATGATTATTATATACTGCAGTTATACTAAGGTCAATCATTAACTGCCTGAGATTACTACTATCTAGAAAAACATATTCCAAGTGATAGCATGCTGAGCAGATACAGCTAAAGCTTATATAAGCCACACAAGGGATGATTTTCACGTGCGCTATTACAGCTCCTATTTTGTTAGTAATGAAATGATAATTGGAGTGAAGAGTTTTGAGGCAAAATGCAAAAGTATTAAATCCAAACCAACTAGATCTGATCATACTAATTACTAAAAAATGGAAATGTTCAATTATAACAGTAAAAGAAAGATCTGAAAATATGTTGGTGACTATAAAAGACAATAAATGTGTACTACAACTATATTGGTGGTAATAAATGTTCATCAGTTTTGATTGGGCTTCTATTAAATGATAGATGGGTATAACATAATGGAGTAATGTTAACAATTTTTAGCAATATATTTTACATGTATAAATGCTTGTAACTTCTCATGTCTTGACTTTAAGACTGTGCCAAAAAACTATAGACAAAGAGAAAATAGTACGCACTCAAGTATTGATTTGATGGCTATTAATGCACACATAAAGGAACCCAAGAGAAATAGCACTACAGGTCCACACTCAATACCTACCACATTTATAAGTACATTAAGTCAGAGAGTTAATCCATTTGCAAAATATTTTTAATAAAGTGCTTTTAAGAGGTCATTTGTCATAGTGCTGGAAATAATCTGTTGTAGTACCTATTCATAAAAGTGGAAGCAAGAATTCAGTGCCAAATTACAAATGGACAATTTAAAATGCAATATTGGTTAAACATTTCAAAACGTGTGTGTGTGTGTGTGTGTGTGTGTGTGTGTGTGTGTGTGTGTATATATATATATATATATCATTACTAGTAAACCAAAATGGTTACAATAAAAATGGTACTACTGAGCATGGATTTATGAAAGGTAGATCAACCGTGTAAATCCAAAATGAGTTTTGTGGCAATGTTAGTGTGGCAATCAATCAATGATTAACAGCTGTTATGGTCTGTTTTGATCTTGCAAAGGCATTTGACACCTTGGCTCATACTGAAATACTCTGGGTCATGGTAAAGCATGACATTAACCTGTATATTACCCACTAAGGGAATGAATGGCTGAAAAACAGAAGACAAAAGTTATCTGTCTTATGAGCTATGTCAAAGTATGGTTTCATCACTTCAGGGATTATTAGGCCATGTTTTGTTAAATTTAGTGGTTACATCTTCTACTGATGCATAGCTCTCATGGATTACAAAATATGTTGCTGATAGTAAAATTGGCAGTATTATTATATCAGATTAGGATATGACTAAACTCAATATTTAGGTGAAGACTATGCAAGGCAAGTGATAGTAGTATTAATTTAATACACAAAAATGTAAATATATGGGTTGTTTATTTGGAAGTGAGACCTTATGCAGTGAAATTTATACTGCTGGAAAAGATCTTGAATGAACATAACATCATCATTAGTAAGGCCATAAGACAAGTTGGTGTCTTATTTAAGATTTTCATTACAAGAGTTCCTTAAATCTTGGAGGACTTATTTGTAGTATGTTCAGACTAATGCTGGAGTACAATTTATCATGTATATATCAATAATTATATGACAAACTAAAGTTTCTTAATTAGGAAATATTTAAAAAGATTTACAAAATATATTCCAACCTTGCAATGGTTATTACATTATGAAATACTGCAGCAATTATATTGTTTAGTATTTCATACAGATCACTGAGATGTGAATTGTGTATGGCAAATAGAATATTTACTGAGACTGAGCATCATGTAAGGTATGGTGTGACAATATACAATGCAAGTAGAAGATTAAGAAGTAAATCAGCTATGATGAACAAATCCCAGAATAGAACAGCCTAAAGGGATTCGTAAATTACTCAAGTTATAAGATTGTGGGATAACTTATCTGAAAGTACTATATTAATTAAAGGGATTACTAAATTTAAAATAAAATTTGACATATGGATTGATGGTAAGGGATTCATATGTTTTGACTGAACATCATGAATATCGAATGTCATAACACCGACATACAGAAAGTTGAATGCAATAATAAATAAATAAATAATCTTTTTTTTTTTTGCAGGTTGCAAGCCCCCTCAGAGCCTTCCATGGAGGACCAATGCTCCCATTCTCTCTACTATACTAATTCCAAGATTGCATAGCAGTAGTAAGGGGATGACACCCTTATCCCTCCTACTTCACAATCATACATTACATTACACATTTCTCCATATACATTGATATTTCTGACATTGACATTTACTTTTCAACATTTTGTTGTTTGACATTAATGTCTGTTGAGTTTTTATCACTTACTCATGGTAAGGATTTTTGTTAGAATTAAGTGGAGTCAGCATTCCTCAATGGCAACTTGGCCTGAAAGCTTGATAAGGTCATTTATGAATGTATGAACTTATAAAGTCCCTTTTATCACCACTGATTTCTCCATCACTATCAACATTATGCAGATGCTACAGTTAAATATAGATGCAGCTCATCATCCACTGCAATCAAGAAAGAATACAACAATTTCAGCTTACTTTCAAATTAGCTGAAACATGATCCTATTTGCCAAAACAGCTTATAGTATTTATTATAACAATAAAGAAGTTTTAGTCCCACAAAAGTGGAATAGATTGCAAAATAATCAAAAAGCTTTAGAGATGACAAGATTCTTCCATTATATAAGAATATATCTAGACCAGCACCTACTCAGGGTGCTGCAAATACTCTCCACCTGGTTAAAACATGATTCCCTCCTCTAACTGTACTCCTTGTGAACTCTTTATCCCTTCTAAAACAAAATAAGTGTATACAATTATAACTTGCAATATATCTGAATACTGTATCATTAATGTAATGAACTGCAGTTATAAGGTTATATCTGTTTGTATATAATTCTGCTACTGATTTCTTCCTCTCCATGTTTATGTATGTACTGTATAAAACTGCCACTTCCAATGATTAAGTGTACAGCATTTGGTTTAGATTTCATTGTCCAAGTTCAATTGTATTGTATTGTACTGGAGCTTTTCTCACCAGGACTCCACTGAATGTGAGTCATGAGCCCAGTTGGACTTCCCCAGTAAACAAAAGCAAGCAATAAATAAATAAATAAAATTTTAGCTTTTGGGACCACATAAATGAGACAAAATCTGAACATAACAAAATTCTATTCTTTGCCAGGAATATTTCAAACTTTATCTTAATTACATATATAGAGTCAGTACCATTTTCCCAGTGAAGTCATCACTAGTCAGATCACTGTCAAATGGTTCAATGATGGAATCACTTTCTAAGCTGAGAAGTGTTTCTGAGGTAATTTGTCACTTGGTCCTTCAATGGAATCCTGTCATCAAAAATCACAGAGCAAGAGCATACCTGAACCTCAAATTCCAATTTACTTCATCCATAAAGAATGAGGAAAGAAGGGCAGGATGACATGACAAATGGCCACTAACATGGACCAGGATCATCCAGTCATACCACAGGACATAAGGAGATTTTGAAGCAATAATATAATATGACAGATCCTCAGGGATTGTGTAGGTTGAAATGTTTTTTTTTCTAAATAACCTCTTTAATAGGTTTTTCCTTCCTACTGTAATGAAGCAGTCCTTCACTTATCATGTTTATCTTTTAATAGAAGGCTGCTTGCCATTTACTCAATGCGAGTTTGCTTTGTAGCCTTAATAAAAACAACACAGCAGTGTCACACCCTATGAATACAAACATATCAGTGACAACAGAGGGGTAGTGAAATAAGTCCAGTCCTCATTAACATGCTAGTCAGAAAAAACATGACTATACCTAAGACAGACAACTAATTAGTCACCTGAGGAAAAATAGACAAAAGAAAAAGCATGGTGCCACCTTATAGATTAGTCAAAAGGGGATATTGCAAAACTGTAAAGGAGGGTCCAAAGCAGAGAAATGAAAAAAGGGAAGAAAGCACAAAACAAATGTGTACCCCCTCCCACGGGAGGTTTTCCATGAAAAGCATCAGCCATTAGTTTCTGTGCACAGAAGTTAAGGTAAGCAAGAACTGGTCTAAACAATGTAGCATCGCCAAGCAAAACTAGAAATATTAAGAGACAAAAACACATGTTTTGTTTAATCAAATCTACCTGCCTTATTTGTGTGAATGTTGACACATACAGAAAATGCTTATAAACTCAATATGGAATATATTAAAGGATTCTCAAAACAACCATCTTAAGGAGAGAGAGAGAAAAAATAATTTCTGGCTAAAGAGTTCAGAAGGTAAAGCCATCTGCTCTTATCTTCATTGCAAGTCATCCTGGAAATTGTGCAGATTTTCAATGAAATAAAACAAGAAGACAACACAGATTTTCAGTATTTGAGAACCAAATCATAAATATTAGGAAACTAATTAAGAAAATAAACCCATACAATATATAAAGAGCACCCTCCTAGAAAATACAGTGCATGCCTTTTGAAATTTGTGGCTGTTTTTTTTTTTTTTAAAGCACAGAATGGCTCAGCAACTGTGCTGCATCTCTTACCTTTGTTTCTAATTTTTGTTGTGAATAAAAGATCTATATATGGCAAACTTCAAACAATTTACTGTAGTCTTTTATTGCAGGGCAAAACAGTGAAATGCTCATACTGCTAAGTGAATTATATTCTCCACCCTCTGGGAAACCAAGAGGTTCAAATCAGCAAACATTTGCTTGCCCTGCAGTGGCCCATCCTCTGCTGACATCCACTTAATTGTGCTTGAAGAAAGCCACCTCCCCTCTCCCAGAAGTATATATTTAACAAAGACTGCACTCGATCCTGGCAGCTGATTGGCTCCCCCTAAGGGCAGAAATGCCTCTGCTGTTTCAGGGAGCTATGGCAGGTTGCCAGGATACAAGTCCCATGTCGCTTCTGACAAGAAAACATAAAGAGCATAGATTAATTTTTTACAAGCACATCTCTGTATATCACTAGCAGTTGGCAATGTTCCTGCTGGAGCTGTCAGAACTGCAGATAATTTTCTATTCCACTTAGCAGTACAGTACAGTACAATGAAGGGATGTACACATATGCTGCTTGCTGGTGCTTGATGATTTTTTTTTGTTGTTGTTGTTCTATTTGTGATCAATTTAATAAGGCTTTATGGTTCTCTTCACTCATTATTAATACATGATTGGTAGAATGCAATACTAATTATGTAAGTTCTCTTTCTACTTTAGCTGCTTTGGATATGCATCAGTGACAGCAGCAAAAGAATATTCATAATGCGTTGTACCCACATCATCTTACTCAAGGCACTTTTATTTCCTTGCTTAACTCCATCCATTCATAACAAGTGCAGAAAGTGTACAGAAAACGATTAAAATTGTCAGTCTGTTTTTGCATTGCTAAATACATAATTGCAGCATCTTCAGACAAATATTACACAGATGCAGTAATTAAGCATTAATTGTTTTATTTACTTTTTCAGTTTTGTAAATACATTACACCAGTTTTAATTTAGGGCACGAGCCAAGTGCAATAAAAATACAGAAAGTAAAATGAGAGCTGTAAATTAAATACATAACTGCAACATAAATCACATATTCACTATAGAGTAAATATAACAAAGATAATTGTCTAAATGTTCTGTAATAAAAGAACTCATGTACTCTTGATTACAGACAGTTGCATCTATGTAGTAGGAAACAATCCTGTTTTTCTGCAGAAGTATTTTATTCCTATTAATATTGAGAATTTAGAAGTTTGACAACAAGGCTCTGAATTAATTTTGCACTAATGTAAAGATTTCTGCTGAGGTTTTTAGCACTAATTGTAATCTATAAATAGCAAAATGTCTTGAATTAAGGCAGCAGCTTCCAGCAGAAATTAACCGACTCATTTTTTTTTTAACTTTTGATTTCATGATTTTTTTTATCTTACTTGAATGATAAACCAGAAAAGTTTTAGGTCCTTCATGTACTGTAACCATTTGCCATTATCTAGAATGTTATTTCCTGGTATTGCATTTCTGAAATTAGAAAGTCTTCACACATATCAGAAGGAGAGTAATTTTGGCTTACCTGAAAGAAATGTGCAAAGAGAGACTGTGAGAACTGATTTTGGGGCTTTATGGGCTGTGTTCAATAATGCACAGAGCTCAGTGTGTGAATGGACAAGCAGTGTATTGTAGTGTGTTAACTGGTATTGTATAACCTACCAGATTTCAGCAAAGAAAAATTCCTCACAAGGAGTTGAATTGAGTTTAAGGAACCATTACAGTTCCGATATTTCTCCCAAATCAAATCTCTGGTATGTGCCACATGAGCCTATCCTGACAGCATAGAAGACCTTTCCTGATGATATTCTGAGTCCTTGCTACACAAGGAAAGTAAAACATTATAACACTCAATTTCGTCTGACAATTCTAAACTACTACTACTATTTTTTGGAACATAAGAACTGAAACTGCATTTTCATACTGAACAGCTTGCTTAGCCAGGTGTGGCTATCCATCTTGGAAACTCGAATAGTTATTCTTGTGAGAGAAAGTTAACTGGTGACATTTTCTAAGAGACTGAGCACAAATGACTGTCCCAGAGATTTTTTTCTGGTTGGTTCTTTTCTTTCCTTTGTTTAATTTAGTTGCTATTTACTGCATGGCCATGTGCTGAGCTGCACTCTGTACAGCACTGCCATCCTTGTAGCTGAATAGAAATTAGTGAGTACATTTTCAGTTTTTCTTTTCACTCAGAACTCTCAAACCATCATTGGTTCACCTAGTTGACAACTGGTTTGACTGTGTCCAAGGTTTATTATTAGTTTATTATTATTATTAGTTTATTCTTATTTTTACTTGCCTACACTGATTTTCATGCAGCTGTGCAGGGAGCATCATTGACATAGATGTCACTCACGTGACACCACTGACACTATTATGCTAGCATTCCCCCAGCCCTGCTTTACCTTGCTTGTGCATATAGCCAGCTGACAGTCAAAGCACTGGACATTGTGGAGGGCATGCACACTTGTCCTCTTCATCACTAACTTCCCAGCACTTGGTGTCCTAAGGCAGTGTACAAACCTGCGTTTTGCTCACTAAAAATGATTTCCTATTTAACACAGAAAACTCTGTCTGTAGCATGTGCTAACACCTAGTTAACACGGAGGCCCCTTCCTATGATTAACAATGCACAGTGAGTATTGCATAGTCACACCATCACCTTGACCATTACAATGTTCTGTAACAGAACACACAAAAATATAGTGCACTGTTGCATTGAAGAAATCCTTGTCAAAGATTCCTAGAGTGTGTTAAGAACAGGCCTCAGTGAACATTCCTCAGCTTAAATAATCCTTGCACACCTACATTAGCAATAGTCAGTTTGCCCCCCCCCCCCATCAACTATTCATAAATTAGCTTCTGCCAAAAATGTTTTGGTGACTGTTGACTCAGCTGTTAGGCATACAGCTGCCCATTCACCAGGTTGAAAAAGGACAGGTTTACTTTCATTGCCTTTCAGATGTCATGATCAAAAACACTACAGGGACACTCAAGCCCCAAGTGACCATCTGCCTGCCCATCCCATAGCCTGGGAGCCCAAACCCTACAGGACATGCATGGAATGAGATATGTTGGAACTTTCTATGCATGCAATGGACGCAGGTAAGACACTGGTCTGGAGTAGAATCCTTCCTTTATCAACAGCGACACGTAGGTATAAAGAGAAAATAATTGACTTGAACAATTGTCTTAATAGCTGGTCATTCCTGGAGATTCCAGTATGTATCAACCTCAGATAAGTTGATTGAGAGTCCTACTTTTCTTGTAAGAGATAACCTGCATATCTTATTCAAGGATATTGGCATAATATAAAAATGCCTTTGCAACTCCATAGTAACATTTTTAGGCAAAGTACATCTGATGGACTTCCCAACTTAGAACATTCATCTAACCATAAATTGGACCACATTAAGGTATTTCTTCCAAAGCCAGGAGTCTCAATAACAAATTTCCCAATCTTGATGTGCTCCTGCATCTGGAACATTCCCATGTATATGTAGTTACAGATGTTTAGATTAAATGTAACGAAACCATTCCCAACATATCTGGGCTTTTCACTTACTATGCTTTCAGACCTCAAACTATGGTACTGTATCTATTTGTTAGGGGTCATATCTCATCTAGTCTGATACACAACAACCCACAGACTGAGCTACTAGAAAAGACAAGCTTCCAACTTACAGCATGCTACAGAATCCTCTCTGTGTCCCAAAATGATCATGTTAAATTCCTGGACATTTTAAAAGGAAGTTGTATAAGCAACAACACCGCAATCCAAGGCAAGTTTAATTACCCCAACCATAGACTGAGCACTATACCTCTAACATGGGTATGCCCAGAAATTTTTGAATTTGATCAACATTAATTTTCTGTACCAAATCATTAGCAAACTCACTAGAGGGCAAAGTATTCCTAACCCGGTCCTCACAAATATTGCCTCTAGCTGTTCCACTCACCTACTTTCTTCTTCACCAGTTCAATAGAACTACAAACCTGTGACAGTTGCTCTCAGAAACACCATGCCCCATGTAAACAATGTCTCCATATCTAAGGACTTAACAATGGTGAACCTTATAGAATGTTATGATTAATCTGTAAATTTACCCATGACATTGTCACCGCTGACCCTGATATATAAGCCAAAATTAACTAAAAAAACTATTGCCCACTTAGAGAAATGTATGGATCAACAGTCTTAACTAGACTAAAATGGAAGATTTAAAAGCAACCCCCTGGCATCTAACCAAGATAAATAAACTTTATAACATGAGAAAAAAAACTTAATCTATATAGCAAGACTGGAATGCATCAGAATGAGGATAGTATTAAAAATACAACCAAGAAATTCAAAAGCAATATAAGGAGAGTAAAACAGCCCATATACATACATTAACTTCTTAAACAAAGAATAGCTATAAGCCTCTTTTAACTATGTTTAAAAACTAAAAAATTGCCCTCAACATTGCTGAGAACTTTCCCTTAATGTATCCCTCACTCTGTCTTAGTGACATCACAAATATACTAGCAAATAAGTTCACTGCAAACTTCAGCTACAAAAGCCCTATTCAAACAGAACAATTGCTAGAATCGTTTAAACTGCCTATTATCACTAAGGAATAACTTCATAAGGTTTCATCAAAGATTGAAAATACATCCTCCATGGATACTGACAACATACCTGAGTGTTTAAAAAAGACTGTCAAACATGCTCTCAGTGAACCTCTCCTTAAATTGTTAAACCAAAGCTTAGCCACAGGCTATTTGGAAGTTCTGGTGCAATGTGGTGGTGATGCCACTCCACAAGGATAGCCCTAACATGGACCCTGCAAGTTAAAGACTAATGTCCCTTATTTGCCTTATCTGTAAAGCTATGAAGTCTAGCTTAACCAGTTTCATTAACTATGATATCAGGAATCACATTAGTCTTCACCCACAACAATTTGGCGTAATTGAGGTGAGATCATCCTATTAAGTCATGTTAACATCTTTGAGACGATCATGCAAGCTATTGACAGTGATCACGTTGTTCATTCAGCTTATCTTGATCTAGCCAACGCATTTCATACCATATCTTATGCCAGAATTGTAAGGAAACTATATGCCTTAAACCTAGATCCTTATGTGGTAAGATGGATAGTCAGTTGGCTGAAAGATAGGGTCCACATGTTTTGCATGTCATGTTCTTCTTCAAATAGTGTTGTAGTAAGGAGTGAAGTCTTGCAGGGGTGTATACTGGGTCCTCTTCTGTTTGCTATCTACTTCTCTTACCTCAAAACTTATAAGCAGGATCACTGATTAACCAAATGTACTGCAAACTGGGTGTAATCCCCCCCCCCCAGATATCTGTATACGTCAGAAAGAGCTTACCTTAGTTAATACCTGGTACAGAGATAATGGACCTAAAATGGACCTAAAATGAATACTGAAACTGTAGTATTGCTTCTTTTGTGAAACATCAATTGCCCACAACATATAGTACAGATAACATTCTCTTACTAAATGAAAAGATAGGTAGCTCAGTATTTGTGTTGATAGTTCCAACTCCTTTGATCATCACACACCATCTGTAGTCAGGAAATGCTTCTACTTAGCACCACTAATAGCCAAAGGTTTTTCATCTAGACCTAACTCCAGTACACACTGTGTGCATGCTATTAGGTATGTCCATCAACTCTCTGTTGAAATATCTGCACTTGTAATGTTGAGTGCCAAGACCAAAAAATATATAAATAAATAAATACATGTTATGTATGTATATATATATATATATATATATATATATATATATATATATATATATATATTGAAAATGCAGGAAAAGAGTGATTATTGAACATTGCTCTTCTCCTTAAACATGCTTTTTCTTTCTTTCTTTCTTTCTTTCTTTTTTTTATTGCAGGGGGCAAGCCCTTCTGCACCACCTGATGTGTATATGTGTGTGTGTGGGGGGGGTGACTCTTGAACTTATATATAACAAATCCAGGATTGTCATTCTTCAGAGAAAAGAGAATATTCCTAGAAATAGCAATTTCAGCCTATAAGTCCATTTTTTGGCCATTCAGCCTCCTTATTCTGAGACTTTCTAAAGCAAATCCCAGCATTTCAAATAGTCACCATGTTCATTACTGCATGGGTCCTCAACATGTTCAGGACATACATATTGCTCAGATGGAACTGTGTCCTCTTAGCAGGGCCTGCTCCACACTGACAATAGACTATATTTCCTGTCATGGTTGCTTAATGCAGGATGTACTCACCACACTTCTATTTATTTGTGCAGTAACATCCTGGGTACATTCACAGAACTTACAGAAGCATTCCTCCCTGTGCCAGCCTGTGCATTTCACTGATGATGCTGTCTCTCTACAACAAGTAAATATACCACTTAGTTCTATGACCGTGTGACTAAATGTAAACCTGGCATGCTTTAATCAAGTGCATGAGAGTCAGTTAGTGTTCAGCCACTGTCTTTCATGTTCTGACCATGATACTAACCTGCAATCTTAAGATAAGTGAAAGGTAGAAGAAAAGACATGTTACACATTTTGTATACTCCCACCATGATGGACACTTTGCAGGCATCAAACCAATAGACACTTGTGGTATTGATGTTTCTGTACTGCTGTTAAATCCTACATATTCTACTAGTCATGAATATGCTCCTGAAAAAGTTGCTTCCATTAATAGCTATATCCATGAAGCAATAGCACTTCCATTAACATGAACATGTGAACATGGCTGCCTATGTCCTGTCATGGATGTATATAAATCTGTGTTTTGTCCTGTGCCAATATCATGCCTCTTTTCTAGAGTATAGTAGAGTATCTGCTACTAAGTCCTCTTATTTGTAGAAATAGCTCCTTCACTGTTACTGGATTGTTTTATACAGGGTTCAAAACCAACTGTTTTCTTTTTTCTACTGTGAACATGTCCTCTCCTAAGCATTTCTTTAAATATTCGAAGAAGCTTTTGATGTATTGGTGCTGTGCTAACATTGTCTGTACTGTACTCAGATCATATGTGAACTCCCATGGGTAATCAGTAATGACATGCAGTAACCTCATATCAGCATGGATTATTTATTTTATTATGTCTTTGCTTTTGTTTACCGGGAAGGTCTACTTGGCCAGGATGAGCCCATTTTCAGTGGAGGCCCAGGCAGAAAAGTTCCACATAAACATTTGCTTACAATACAGTAGTAACAGCATCAGAAAAAAAAAAAAAGTCCATGGAATATGTGGTTTCAACAAATGAATACAATAAAAAGTAGGATTCTAAAAGAAACAAATGTGGGCTTATACATAGGTATTAAGTTGTAGTTACCAAACTAGGTTAGCTTGTTCGTGTTTTAGGTTCTAAGAGCATAGAATGAATATTAACAGTTTGTATGGACAGAAAGTAGGTATTCTACAACAGAGGTTTAGAGAAAGTTTTAGTGGAAAAACGAATGAAAGCAGAAGTATGTAGATAGAAGGTTGTCATGTAGAGAGGGGTAGTAGGATGTGAGAAGAATGGAGGAAAGAACCAGTCAGTTTATGAGAAATGAATTATTGGTACATGTAGGAGAGTGACTAGGTCTACAGAGAAGACCTCTGTTATCTGATGCTACTTGGCGAAACTATGACCATATCTCTCCATAATAGTACTAGTGCATGTAAAGATAATTGTATTAACCACACATCCACTCTATACACCTAACATGACCACACTCCATTGGTTAGCAGTAGACATGGAGTTAAATATAGCACATAGGGCATATGTTAAGTGGTCAATGTAGTCAGAAACACACCATGTTCTGAAACTTAATTTGATCATGCCAGTTATGTATTTTCATATTTTTGGTCTTTAAATCAACAACATATATAAGGCTAGCTCTCTCTCTCTCTCTCTATATATATATATATATATATATATATATATATATATATATATATTTATGTGTGTGTGTGTGTGTGTGTGTGTGTGTGTGTGTGTGTGTGTGTGTGTGTGTGTGTGTAGGTATGTATGTATATAGAGGTATGTTGCCTGGTTGACCAAGCAAAAAATTGAATCAGAAATCTTTTTTTTTTTTTTTTAACTCCCCCCAACACACATTCCCTGCAAGTTATATTTATCAGCTCCAAGACTGCACTACAGTAGGGAAAGGGGGAAAATTCCCCTTATTCCTACTGTAGCTAGCTGGCATATATAATCAGCTTATTTTTGATCATGCAAGCCAGTTTTTATTTTGTTTGACAAAAATTGACAAAATGAACATCAACCATATATACACATTCATATGTATAAGTGGAAGTAGGATATGATAAATGGTAGCAGTTCTGACAAAAGACAATAACCAGGTGTTCAATTCTGGATGAAGATCATAAGCTTCTTAAATTCTTGTTTGAAAAGAAACTCTGCAGCAAAGAAGGTTTCTTTTTCATATCTTTATTGGAGGTAATCATGATGAGTGCTTTCATCAAGACTTCTTCAGATCAAGCAGTAGTAACAATGTTTTCAATGCTGTAGCAGGGGCAAGAGGTAGGTGGTTAGTTTGATTAACTCAAAGCCAGGGGCTGTGACCTTGTGTTAAGTATGTGGTTTCCAGAAAAATTCCTCAATTTGCTTGTAGATGTGGGTGAGTAGTCAGTGGAAAAAAAATCCACCTAATTTGCATGTATAGTCATAGGCTGTCTGCTTTCTCTAGTCCCCCACCAGTTTTCAAAAACTTTAAAAAATACACACTAGAATACAAGCTTGTTTCAATGATCAGTTTATTTATTTTCACTTTTTATGGAAAGTAACAAGGAGTTATGTCTTTTATGGGGCAACGGGGACTAAACATTAAAGAGCCAGTTTGACATCCATTTATCTGGGCATCTCATATCAAAATGTTATAGTAGTATTTGTGCCATAAGGATTGTTCCTCATGAGAGGATATGAAGCCATCATACTATATTCCATCTTCACATTAATTAAATCCTTGAAACTTTCCAATGACAGAACGATCCTGGAACCACCCAACAGACTAGATCTAGACTTCAGAGGGTTACATCCTGACATAAACAATGAAAACTGCAAACATAGCATGGCTGTCACATTTGCCTAGGACCTCCTTGCTATCAGAAAAATCATAGAATGAAATTTTATCTAGCTGAAAACAACAACACGATTATTAAGATGCTGGAACCTGGTCCAACATTAATTTAAAAAAAAGGTAAGAGCATTATAGATTGTCTTGGGCTAAACATAGAACAGAATGGTTTATCAGAGACTGGCCCTTTTTTGCTGTGGATCCCAAAACTGCAGCTTTTGCAAATATATGAGTGGGAGAGATCATATTAATTTGCTTGCAGGCAGAAGAAATTGCAAAGCAAAAAGATATATAGCTGTAATTCAGAAATGGTTGTGTATTACTCAAAATGTTTGAAATGCCCGGCCTACCAAGTCAGTAAGGCAATCAAGGAGCTTAAGATAAGAATTTCCCAGCACTTATCTGATATTCATCACAATGTCATGAGGAGTGCACTTGCAAAACATAACCTACAAAATACAGGACACAACAACTTTAATTTATGTTCTAACCAACACAGGTAAAATGGAACTCAATGGCAATAAAAATGCATTGTGGGAAAAAGAGTTAGAATGGCAAATTCACTTAAATAACAACATGAAACCAGTACTCAATACAAACTTTCCCGTCTGCAGTATATTACAGTTTAGGAACAGTTTTTTACTGAAGAGGAAAGGGGATTATCTTACAATCCTCAATTTAAGAACCATGTACAAGAAGAAGGAGACCACCAAGAATGGAGACAAGTGGCTCCAGCTTCCAAAGGACCATTCTGCAGGGTTTCCAAGTAGCCAGAGCATATACCTTTCTAGCTTCATGAAATTCCACTTTGAAATAACCTCCCTCTAAACACCAGGCTGCTATCTACAGGGACATGCTGGACTCATTGAAAAGTAATTGGCATGTTTTCAACATTTTTGTTATGGTTACTGAAAATAATGCGGTATGATTTAATTTTGTATCTTTCACGTGTTGATTTTCAGTTAATTGTGTGTGTGTGTATATATATATATATATATATATATATATATATATATATATATATATATATATTTTAAAATTTTTTACAAATTGTTGTTGTGTCTTTCGGCTTTTCCCGGTTAGGGGTCACCACAGCAGGACTCTGGTCCGCTAATGATTGGCAGTTGATTTTTACGTGCTGAGTTGCCAGCCCTAACGCACAACCTTCAACGAAGGTATGCCCATTCACGCATGTCTCCACGCAGAAGATGCTCTAGCTGAGAGTCAAACCGGTCAGCATCTTACTGTGAAGCGACAACACTACCGCAGCACCACCACCATGGATACACTTAATTTTTTTTACAAATTATTTTGAGGCATATACCAGGGAGAAACTTGAGGGAGAAAAAAAAATAACAGATAATATTTAGAAAATAATTTGTAAAAAAAAAAAAATTAATTTTTACAAATTATTTTCTAAATGTTATCTGTTATTTTGCACCCTCAAGTTTCTCCCTGGTATATGCCTCAAATGGTTTTAGAACCTGGTTTCTTTAAAAAATTGCACCAACTCCTTGATGGCATTAGCATTCTATCAAGGGTAGACTTCAGGAGAGTACTATTATTTGAATGTAAATTTTTGGTTTCCACCCCTACACTTGCTTCAGCTTGTAGGACTCTGTAATGAATTTCCTGAATTTTTACTTGAGTCTTTTTTTTCTGTTTTATTATCTGCTACTGTTACTAGTTTAGCTTACACACAAAAGATCTGAGGAAGCTCACTAACAGTGAGTGAATGAGCTTTTCTATCAATGTTTTATCTTCAGAAGACACCTCTCTCCCTTACAAATTCCTGGAATTCTGATGGCAAGAGCCTGGCAAGCACAATCCTCATATGTTCATAGGTGTGTACTAAGCTAATGGCCCTGGAGCCTTTACAAGCCTAGCCCATAGAAGTGCCCTGGCATCGTGCCTCCCAACGTTAGTTCATAGTGTCTCTATCAAGTAGAGTCATTGGAGTATCACTAGGGTGAACTTTCTATTTCTCATCCACTCATCAAGATTTCTCTCGAAGAGGGCCAGTGAGGTGCTCTGCTTGACATGTATGGGAAGTCTATTCCAGAGCATGGGCAGTCTCTGGGTTAAGAACCTGTCCCTCCAGCATGTTCTGTTAATTGTGGTAATGAGGTTGAGGTCTCTGGAGCATGTGGTGCAGAGGGATTGGGATTTCTTTAGATGTAGCATTTCTAACAGAGCTGAGTCAGACATGGCTTTGTAAGTCAAGCAGAGATCGCCTGTTAGTAGACGATATGAGACAGAAAATAGGTGGAGTTTTTTGAGTCTGTCCATGTATGACGTGTTTAAGGCCTAGGATCCTCTTCATGAGGTACTTTTGTGGCCTTCCCAGCTATTGCATGCGTCTAGTGAGCTACATGCCAAATGGGGCATTATATTTGATGACTGGCCTAATGAGGGAAGAGTAGAGAGAGATGATGACCCCTTTCTTCCTGGATGCAAAACCCTTGGTAATGAGATGTGCCACATAGAAGGACTTTCTGACCATAGTGGCAATGTGGTGGTCGAAGGAGAGGTTTCTGTCAACTTGTGTCCTCAGATCTCTTATAACGCAGTCAGTGTTCAGTGGGCTCCCATCAATGTGGTAATTAGTGGGATTTGAGTTTTTCCCAAAGGCGATGACACTGCATTTTTTGGCATTACGCTTAAGACCATGGCACCAGTCATTGGTCTCAGTGAGACCTTTCTGTAGGATGTCTACATCACTTGCGGAGTTAATAATGGCTCCGTGATTGCAGTTGTCTGTGAACTTGGTCAGCCAGAGTCCCTCCATTTTGGTCTGGACTTCTGAGAAGTAGATACCAAACAGCAAAGGACCCTTTACTGAACCCTGTGGGACACCACTCGTGACTGGTCGTCAGTCTGACTTGGAGTCTGCTACTTTCACACTCTGTGTTCTATCTGTGAGTCAGTTTGCAACCCACCTATTGATATAGGAGTTGATGCCTAGCTTGGTGAGTTTATCAATAATTAATAAATAAGCTGTTACAGTCGTATTTTGGTCTTTGGAACATCGCCTAAAAAAGGCACTATGGGGTGGCAAGAGCCTTAGCCAGTATCTGGAAACCCAGGAGTGACAGATGCAGGCCATCTCTGGCAAAGCATCGAGGTCTGTCAGTCATGTCATCCCAAGCAGACAGATACTGTATCCCCTAAGAATGTCACCAGAAACTTAGCCAATTGTTGAAGTCAGTCATTTTCTGCTTGTACTGTGGCATCCTTGTGGGCGACAGTAGGATGCTGCTCAGGGCTAGGGTCATACCTGCCTGGGCCACAAAATCCATGTCGCTTTTCATGTAGTACAAGGAGGTGCATCTCAGGTCATTCACACTCACATGGACAGTGACAGAGTCATACTTGTACTTGTGGAGTGACCTGAGTGCATGTGTTATGTGTCAGATTCTGGCATCTGATAGACAGCTGACTGTATCCTTCTCTTTATTCAACCTAGTGATAGGGACATCAGTGTGCCTCACTATTGAGTCACCTATTATTAGTGTCTTGGGAAAGCTGTTTTGCCTTTGGGGCTTAGGCTGAGGGGCACACTGTGTACATGAGCTATGTGTCTTGTGTTTTGTGTTGTGGTGTGGCAGTCAAGTGCGTTTCTGCCTTGGAGGTCTCTGCTGTCTGGGTAGATTTCTATTAAGAGCCTCCATGAAGGTGTGTGTGTGGTTTGTGTTTTTTTTTTTTGTGAGAGCTGTGATGGTGGGTGCTTTGGAGGGCTATGTGTTGCGTGTGGTGTGGTGCAGGTGTTGACCTTCTCTTGACCAGCTATTCCTGTTTTGGCTTGAGAGTGCATGGCTTCCAGTTTGGATATATAAGTGCATCTTTCACAAGTCTGAGTTTTGGGAGGTAAGAGGGGAGGGTTGTCTATGTACATGAGGCAGTTGCTACACTGCCTCAGAAAGCGCAAGTTCACCAGGTTAATAGGAAAAAGCACAGGCAACTGACCTTTAGACATGCCAGGAGGGATGGTCATTATTACTAATTACTGGAGCTGTTTCCTTATATATTCCTTTTACAGGAAAAATGACACTCAGGGTGTTTGAGTCTGTACAGAGCAGTACCAAACACTCGAGGGGAAACTAATACATAGACCCTGAAAATTTAAGGATGAAGTATTTAGGCAGACATTCTGAAGTTAGAAAGAAATCAAGCAGTACTTACTGAAAAATAAAGAATTATCTTGACAAGAATGATGAAAAGAGGGGAGTTGCATTAATGGCTCCTGCCTGGCTACTACTAATGCTGGTCTTATCACAGCTTCACTCAGTTGGGATACAATACTTCTTTGTTTCTTCATTCACCAGAAGCAAAATATTAGCAGCAATCCCAAGAAGAGAAGCAGTCCATGGTCTGTTTGGTGATCCACAGTCTTGTCTCAGATGATGCAAGGGTCTGCAGGCTTGTAACCTTATTCTGGTAGATGCCTCAAATAGCAACCTGATCAATCAGGTACTTTAAGCACAGACACTCACTCTCCAACCAGAAAGAGTCATGAATCAATGCACTCTGCTCCTACTCTCACTAGGATCAGAATATAAGCACAGATTCCAAGCTGTCACCTATAAAGCAGTTATTAAGCTTTCTGGTGATCAGCAGTCTCCAGGAAATAATGTAACTGCACTCCTTCTCTCACCAGGAGAAAACAGGAGCACTAATCCCAAGATGACTACCGAGAGGCAGAATGTGGGCTCTCCAGCAACTGGTGATCTTGCAATAGATGCTTAAAGGTAAGATGAAAAAAATGTTTTATCCTAAACACTGCAGTGTGCACTAGAGGAGTTAGATGTGAAAGTAGGTAACTTAAGTTTTACCTGTTTAAAAAGTTAAGTTTTAGTGCAGAGTCAGTATTTTTAAAACAGCAAGATAGATTGAAAGGGCTGGTCACTTTTGTATTCTGGTACTATGGAATATAGTAGGATGAGCAATACATTTAAATAGTTGAAGGGGAGTGATTTCACAGAATGATAATTTGTGCTTACTCTCACCAGCCAGTAAAAGCAGAGAGGAAATGAAATATATGGTCAACATAAGGGGCAGGCAACTAGAAAGGCAGTGATGCTTAAGAACACAACCAGGAGGGAGGGTGGGAAAAATTTCTGTCTGACTCACAAGATACAGAGTTGTGGTCTCTTTTCAAGTTTTAATATGCAGATAAAAGCAGAATACACATAAAACACAGTGTAAAGAAAACAAATCACAGCATACAAAATAGAAAAAGCAATAAAGTAATACAAAATTCAACAAATAAAAAGCAAACTAACCTTCCCTCACAGTAAAGTGTAGCAGAGTCTGGGTGAGGCTTTACATGGTACACATATTAGGGTCTATATTATAAAGTCGAAAGCTTACCTTATTCAATACATAAATGTCGACCTGTCATCATCGAACCGCATAAACACAGAATGCCCTAAACTAAATCGCAAAATTCAAAAAGTCGAACTGTCATACTTGCCACACCCCACCGCCCGCTACATACTACCTACACAAACAAACTAAATAAACCACATACATACATACACTAACCAAAACTCTACTTCTAACCCTAAACTAAACACTACTTCTAACCCTACACTACATCTTACATATACCACCATGTATGCACTTAACTTAACCTGGCCCCTAACCCTAAGGTCCGTAACTATCGCATGCTTACCTTAAAAAGCTAAACCCAAACAAACTGAATAATCCACACACATACACTTAACAAAACCCTACATTAAATCTAACATACATTACCATCTATACACTTACCTTAACCCACACCCTAACCCTAAGGTCCGTAACTATCGCACACTTACCTTATGGAGCTATACCGCAGAAGGCCAGCCATGATGATTCGCTGTTTCCGCTTTCGCTCTTCTGGATGATTGATGTTTTCACGGTTCAATGATGACAGGTCGACGTTTAGGTATTCGATAAGGTAAGCATTCGAGTTTACAATATAGACCCCAAATATTATTGTAACATGTTGATATGACATGCCTCATATGAAAGGGTGCCAACCAGGCTCTTTAATATTTTATCCCAATTGCCCCATAAAAGACTTAGCTTCTTGCTTGCTTTCTATAAGAATGGAAATAAAGAAGATGATAGTTTTGCTATAAATAATAACAATCTGAAGCAAGCTTGTATTTTAGTGTGTATTTTTAATGGTTTTGAAAATAGGTGGGGTGGCCAAGGGACAGCAGATGCCTTATGTCTCTATGTGCACATTAGGTGGACGTTTTCTACCAGCCACATGCTTCTGCATCTAAATTAGGTGGAGTTTCTCCACCATCTACACACTTACACAAAGATGCAGACAGACCCCCCTCTCTTTGAATCGATTCAAGCTGACTGCCTAATCCATGCCATCTGTTACAACATTTAAAAATGCTGTTACTACTGCTTGATCTTAAGAATTCTTGTAATTGACAAGAGTTCTCATCACAATTGCTTTCAATAAAGATCTGAAAGGGGAGCCTTTATTTTTTGCTGTACAATTTTCTTTCAAACCAGAGTTTAGGAGCATATGCTTTTCATTCAGAATTGAGTATCTGGTCATTTTCTTTCATCCGAACTGTTACCATTTGGCATATCTAACTTCCACTTTTTCTTTTGTACTCCTACTGTACCACATTATTCCACCAGGTTTGGATCACCAAGTCCAAGGTAGGTAACTATTTGATGTATATGTATATATACATATATATATATATATATATATATATATATATATATATATATATGAATGAGTGTCTCATGAAACAGTAAACACTCATGTAAATGACCCTCTAAACAGTGATCAGTGTAGGGAAAATGCTCACATGACCAAATGCTCAATTAAATAAACAATTATTTCTTTCTAATTTTTTGCAGGGGGTCAACCCCCACTGTGTACCCGACACCCTATGCAAACAATATATACTAGCTCTAAGATCGCACAATAGTGGGATAAAGGCAAATTCCCTTACCCTGCTGTACTGTAATCCCATTCAAAAGACAGTCAGCAGAAACTCCATTAGGAAGAACAATTGCTTAATTTTACAGGGCATAAAAAGCTTTCTCCCAAATGAGCTTTCGCTCTTCCTAGTTGTAACCATATAGATTTATAAATATGTATATATTGATTTTTATAAAACATCTCTATACACATATATATATATATATATATATATATATATATATATATATATATATATATATATATGTATATATATATATATATATATATATATATATATATATATATGTGTGTGTACACACACACACACACGTATGTATGCAACATTTGATCTGAAGCACTTTTCAGGAAACCAACTCTGTTGTAATTGATATCAAACGTGATAGTTCAAGATGGCTGCTGTTCTGTGAGCACTGCTAGCACCTAGCTCTCTGAAATACCCGGGATTTAAATAAACCCAGAAGATAAATCTAAGTCAAAATCACAAAAATATCACTAAATATATACCTCAGATAACAGTCAGCAACTAAACGAGGAAGAAAAAGTGACAGATTTCTCTCTAAAACAACAGGATTAACTACAATTTCTGAAAAACAGCTTAAGCAATGTAGTGCTAAGGCCCTACATCTGAATACAAAAACTGGAAATAACTTCAAACAGCAAGATGTCAAAAGAGGAAAATACTATGAAGATCATTACAACTAAGACCAAATTCTCAGCACTAGCTTCCCCTGAAAAAGATGCAACTACCAAAAGACAGAAGACAACTAAACTGACAACTCTAAAACTGAAAATAAAAGTAAGACTGACCAGC
The DNA here is from genome assembly GCF_019279795.1 of Protopterus annectens. Classification (NCBI taxonomy): domain Eukaryota; kingdom Metazoa; phylum Chordata; order Ceratodontiformes; family Protopteridae; genus Protopterus; species Protopterus annectens. Next base: position 1,688,361,551 of record NC_056731.1, on the reverse strand, counting down.
CAGCTAATTTGGAAGACATAAAAACTGCTTTACTACCTATTCAGCAAGCAATAATGGACTTATCCTTAGAATTTCAAACCTTTGGTGACTCATTTAGCCAAATAATAACGAGAATGGAAAAATCAGAATTCAAAATAACTGAAAATGAGATAAAAATAGAGTCGTTAACCCAAAGAACTGATTCTCATGACAAAGAAATACAATTGATTTCTGTATTAGTAGCTGTATTTAGAGCACAACCAAAAGCTGTTTGCTGAATTTCCTGTTTGCACTTAATTTTAAATCGTTTTTTTCTTAAAACTTGCATATTTTCTGTCCTTGACCTAGCACTCTTGTGTGGGGTCATTTACTGCACTGTTATAACTTGATATTACTTGTGAACCTCTGCTATCTCTGTAAAAAACAAAAACAAAAAAAAAAATCTTGCTTTTTCCCACTTTTCTGAGAGTTAAAAAAGTTCAGTTACAGGCTTGCTGTTCCTGAACTGTTTGAAAGTTTCTGTGAGGCCATTTTGCTTGGGCTGAAGGAGGGTCTCTCTGTTCATCAGTGGCAGTGACTAACATTGAGCAGCTTCCCTGCCCCCCGTAGAGGTGGTTACTGACTTGAAACTGTAGTTTTATTTTCCCTTTTGGGTCTATTCCTGCTTCTTTCCAGCCCCTGCTATCAAGCACGCTTTAACATGCTTTAGCACGATTTAGCTGAGTTGCCACTAGAGCAGCATCGGGCAGCGCCGGTTAAACAAGGTTAAACTCTTTCTGGCTCCAGAAAGTCTGTTCTTCAATTTTTCCCTTAGAACTGCTCTGTTAGGAACCTGAACAGTTTACACCTACACTAAAAAGTGCAGCACTTGTTCCAAATAGCTTTTTCTTCTCACAAAGCTCAGCACTTGTCTTATAAGCATATCCCTTGTCTTATAAGCATTCTCTTTGCAGGTCAAGCACTCCTATATTATACAAATCTCTCACTAGCAAAACCCCCCAGGAGTGCCCACTTCCCTGCTAAGCCCACTACTTTTCTGTCTCATACCAACTCATAATTCTTTCTAGCATGTCGAAGGGTCAGATGCTGGTGTCCTCTCCTGCCCATTTGGTGAATCTGGGAATTCTGAGACAATGTTACAATTGCCTCATGTACACGGACAACCATCTCCTCCTCCCATGTAACACTAACACTTGTGAGAGATGCAGCTATTTAGCCAGACTGGAGGCTGAGCTCTCTCAACTCAGGACTGGCAAGACCAGGCAGGAGGAGAAGGCAACTACACACACCACAATACCAGTCTCACATAACTCAACCACACCACTGAATCAAACACATAAACACACTGAGACATACTCGGAGACACTGAGTAAAAGTTTACCTAAACAGCAGAGGCCTCCAAAGCAGACACCCAAGCAACTGCAAACTCAATACACCACACAAACAACACATAAACAACAAAATCAGTGTGCAAAGCAGTCACTGCCCTTAAGGCCAAATACAACACCAAACATACTTGTCATAGGTGACTCCATAGTCAGACACACTGACGTCCGCTCACCAGACTGAGTAAGGAGAAGGTCACAGTAAGCTGCCTGTCGGGCGCTAGAATCCGCCACATAACACAAGCACTCAGGTCTCTCAACAGCAGGTACAAGTACGACTCAGTCATTGTCCACGCTGGTGTCAACGACCTGAGGCGTACCTCCTTGGACTACATGAAAAGAGACATTGAGGAGCTCTCTGATTATGTAGCCCAGGCAGGTATGACCCTGACCTTGAGCAGTATCCTACCTTCACCTAGAATGATGCCACAATACAGTGATAAGATGATCAGCTTTAATAATTGGCTTAAATTCTGGTGTCATTCAAAGGGGATCAATGTCTGTCTGCCTGGGATGACATGCTGGACAAGCCACGCTGCTTCAAGGGATGGCTTGCACCTGTCACCCTAGGCTTCGGATATTAGCAAAGGCTCTTGCCACCCCATAGTGCCTTTTTAGGCAAGGCTCAAATTCTAAACCTACCACCCTAGAACACAAAAAGTAAAAACGAAGGGTAATGCTGCTCAATGCCAGAAGTCTCAATCTCAAGATGCACGCACTCGAGGCCCTTCTCAGTATGGAGAACATCGATGTCTGTGCTGTGACAGAAACCTGGTTCAAGGCTCCTGAGAGCACCCCAGCACTAGCAGGTTTCACCTCATATCATGCGTTCCGGCCCCAACATCCGGACAACACCAAGAAAGGAGGGGGGCTGTCCATATTCATAAAGGACACCCACACCTCAAGGTTGGTGGCAACGCACGATGCATCGGAGACCATCCAGGTGCAATTAACCATAGGCAAGACTGCTCTGCAATTTGTAGCATGTTACAGGCCACCCTCTCAAACTCAGGAACCTCACATGGCCTTCCTGAAAACAATGGATGGGATAAATGTATCTCCAAACACCATCATACTAGGTGACTTCAACTACCCTAATATAGACTGGGAACACTACTCAAGCCCAAACACTCTAGCCCAAAGGTTCCTGGAGTTCATAAACTCAAATGCCATGGAACAACTAGTCACCATCCCCACAAGAGGAGAAAACATACTTGATCTCATCATCACGAACATGGGATCACAATGTTCAACACCGAAGTATACCCCTCACTGGTGAGATCAGATCATAAACTAATCTCGCTGGAGGTCCTCATCCTGCCCCCACCTGAAACAAAAAGACCACAGTGAAAAACTTCTCAAAAGCCGACTTCACACTTCTAAAACTAGTGTGGTCTCCTTTAAGGCCCCTGAGCCAGTGGTAAACATTACTCAAACCGCTGAATCACTTACAAATGCCTTCTACCAGCACCTACAGGACTGCATGGATCAGGCAATCCCAAACAAAACTAAGACTCTTTGTACCAAAGGCAAGCGTCCAGTCTGGTGGACCCCAGCCATAAACAAGCTCTACAACAAAAGGAGGAAGCTACTACAAGATAGAGCAAAATCCTTGAAAGGTAAGACACCTTTGATCATTATAAGTAAAAAACTAAGAGCTCTCATAAAATCATCCAAGGCAAATTTTGAGAGAAAAATCACCAAGGATTCAAAAGACAATCATAAGGCCTTCTTTAGCTATGTTAGAAACCTAGGAGGAAACTCCCAGATTTGCTCAGAATTAGTTCAAAATGATGTGAAGATTACTGAACCTACACACATTGCCAACATACTGGCTGACAGGTTCAGTGCAAACTTCTCCCCCTCCCCAAAAGGAGAGATATCTATACCAGAGGATTGTAGCCCCCAAACATCTCCAACGCCCAGGTGAGAACTGCTCTCTCCAAAGCAAAAACACAGCATCCATGGGACGGATGGTGTCCCCGGCTGTGTGCTCCATGAACTCAATGAGGAATTAAACCCGCAGTTAGGACAGCTGTTTAATCTTAGCCTCACCTCAGGATACGTACTCAAGGAGTGGCGCGGCGACTGTGGTCCCACTTCACAAGGGCGGTGCCTCCACCAACCCTGGAAATTACCGTCCCATTAGCTTGACAAGCCTTATCTGCAAAGCCATGGAGAGGATCATAATGGAACTCATAAATAAAGACATAGGGAACTTGCAGACTTTGGATCCAACCCAGTTTGGCTTTGTCAAAGGCAGATCATGCCTTTTAAACTTGGTTGACTTTTTCGAGACAGTCACCAAGGGTAAGGCAGTCCATACAGCCTACCTAGACCTGGCAAAGGCCTTCGACACAATACCCCACTCAGGTATCATCGAAAAACTCATCAGCTTGCATGTAAACCCATACATCACAAGATGGGTTGCAAACTGGCTAAGTGACAGAACCCACAGGGTCAGAGTTGCTGGAGCCATGTCAGACTCAAAGCCTGTCACAAGTGGTGTCCCACAGGGCTCAGTCCTGGGTCCACTCTTGTTCAGCATCTACTTTTCTGAAGTACAAGCAAACACAGGAGGGTTATGGCTGACAAAGTTTGCAGATGACTGCAAACTGGGCCATAGTCGAAAACACATCTGACACAGATATCCTTCAGAAGGGCCTCCCAGAAACGGATAACTGGTGCCAGAGCCATGGCCTAAAGTTAAATGCCAAGAAATGCATAGTCATACCCTTCGGGAAAAACAAGGTTACCCCTAGCTACCATATAGGTGGCAATCCACTGAGCACAGAAGAAGTCATCAGGGATCTGGGGACCCAGGTTGACAGTAGCCTTTCGTTTGACACTCATGTTGCTAAAGTAGTTAGGAAAACCTTCTACATTGCCCACCTGATCATGAAGGGATTCACATCTAGATCAAGGGAGGTCATCGCCCCTGTACTCATCACTCATTAGACCTATGATTGAGTACAATGCCCCATTCGGAATGTATCTGACCAGACACCTGCAGCAGCTGGAAAGGCCCCAAAAGTTCCTCACCAAAAGGATAAAGGGTCTCAAAAATATGTCTTATGCTGCCCGACTGAAAGAACTCCAGCTCTATTCAGTCTCATACCGCTTGCTCAGAGGTGACCTGTGCCTGACATATAAGGCCATGTCAAACCCTGATTTGATGAATATGCTTCACCTCAAAAAATCTAGATCCCTCAGAACCACAAGGGCGGAGACTTAAACCTTGACACGGTTATTAATAGAACATGCTGGAGGGACAGATTCATCACCCAGAGACTCCCTATGCTGTGGAACAAAATCCCGGTACATGTGAGGCAGAGCACCTCGCTGGCCTTGTTCAAGAGGAATCTTGACTAATGGATGGGGGATCGCAGATATACCCCAGGGATTACTTCAGTGTCACTGCTTGACAGAGGCACAGCAAAATAATAGGCATAGTTTTATTCAAACTAAAGGGGTGGCGAAAGCCAAATAACTATGGGCTAGGCTTATAAATGCCCTTGGGCAGATAGCCTAGTATGAACCTATGAACCTATGAACCTAAAGCTTACAACCAAAAATAACAGACCTCGACGCAAGATCTCAAAGGAATAATATTATCATCAGAGAAATACCTGAATCTGTAACTTATAATAACCTAATACCAACAATCAGACAAATAATAAATTCCTTGCCAGATGAATCTGAAGAAATACATCAAATGACAATAGAAAGAGCCCATAGAGCTCTGAGGGAAATGTAATATACATTGAATCCAAGACCTGTTTATATTAAAATACTAAACTATCAAGATGTAAACAAAATCATCTTGGCAGATAAGAAAAAAGGCACACTTACCTGGAACAATAACAAAATCTCCTTTGTCCAAGATCTTCCCATACAGATAAGGCAAGCAAGGCAACTCCTTTCTCCATACTGCAGATTTCTAATAGAGAAAAAAAGTCAAATTCTAGATGAAATTCCCAAACCAGTTAATTTTCTATGTTAAAGGAGTGAAATAAATGGTCGCTAACCCAAAAGAAATATTCCTGGCCATTTTCAAGCAGATTCCACCTTCGGAAAAGAAATAAAAGACGAAAAAATGATAAACGACCCTCAAGTGAAGAAACGAGCCGATTCACATGCATTGTGGATGGGAATCCAATGAAGAGAGCTTCCCTTGGCTACCTAGGCCCTTAACTTCATAAGTAAGCCATGAGAAGTACAGGAAAAGGAAGTATAGCCTGTGTAGAAACCAAAAAATCAACTGTCGTTTCCGATGCATGCATTTTAGGAAGGAACCACCTTCAGGGACCATGGCTTGTGAAATCGTTCCCCCTATGATCTTAAGGGCTCCAGTATGAAGACCAATCATCCTAAAGGGACAATTACAAGCTTCTGAAGAGGTTTTTGTCCCAAAAACAGAAATTGACTTGCAGCTCTCAACGAAGAAAATAATGCAGCAAATATTACCTACAACCTGCAAGCAAGACCTTGAAGAAATAAGGTTCTGTTACACTGAAACACTTACTAAGACTATACAGCCATCACTATATGACTGAATGAAGAACCCAACCTTAAATAATAAATAAGCAACAAACTGTTAGAAACCAGTCTAGTTTGCAGACATATACCAGGAAAAGAAAAAAAACACTAATGTAACCCATTAGGCAAACTGTAGATGAGGATCTGTCGGACCAAATTGAGAAATATATGTATGTATATATATATATATATATATATATATGGTTCTAGGTCATAAGATCGACAGCCACTTTCACCGACAACAGAAACATCGACACCACATTATCGACAAACCATAAACATGACACCTCACATGCCCGACAAACAAGTAACCGACGGTCCACAAACACGAAACCCCATACACTGCACACACCACAATAACAACAATCAACTAACAAAACACATCCCCTTATCCAAAAACCACACACAGAACACAAGCACACCAAAATCCTCACAAACCCACACTAAACCTCACACACACAACTATGTACAACCCTAACCCAAACCCTTACCCTAAGGTCCGTCACTATCGCACACTCAGCTAACCCGCGCCCTAACCCTAACTCACTTAACCCACCCCTAACCCAAAACATACCACTACCGCACACATACCTAACCAGCCCTAACCTAACTCACTTAACCCACCCCTATCCCCACAGACTGTCACTATCCACACTTACCTTACTAACGTCCGTCACCACCGCATACTCACACAGTCTTCTTTCCAAGTCACTATCCCTGGCGTGTTTTCATCCGCGTGAAGGCCGGTCTTCCGAGTGTCGATCATCTGGCGCCCGCTAATCCGTTGTCGGTGATGTCGGCTGTCGATCTTCTAACCTAGAACCATATATATATATATATATATATATATATATATATATATATATATATATATATATATTTTTTTTTTTTTCTTCTTCTTCTTTCTACCCCGGAGTATAGGTGTCAAGACAATATTTTTATAACCCACATAATATGTTTGGAAGGGTATATAGGCACCAATGACGATGAAATACTGAATATATGAAGGGGAGGAAAATCAGTAGAATGGAAGGGAAATACAAATATGACAAGCTTGACATTTAATTAAAAACACTATCTTACACAACCTGACATAAATTACTGAGAAAATGTTTATTAACACGCTGTTTAAAAATACATCATTAGAAAGATTATAGCTGCCAAGTACATATATTATAACCCACACAGATAGGTGCGGAAGATTATATAGGCACCATAGATGAACAAAAATCTGAATAAATAAAGGGAAGGATAAGAAGTAAGTGGAAGGGAAATGTAAATATAACAAGTTTGACATTTAAATACTAATACTATGTTACACAACTGGATATAAACTTCTGAGGAAATGTTTATTAATATGCTGTTTAAAGTTACATTATTAGAAAGATTATAGGTGCCAAGAACTTATTTTACAACCCACACAGATATATGTGAAAGACTATTAACAATACGGTGTTACATAACTTGATATACACTACTGAGAAAATACGTTTAATGTTCTGCTTAAAATACACTATTAGGAAGAACAAGTCACAAGATAAAAAACAATACATGCTGCACTTTATCTGCAACAATGTAAATGTATAATAGTTATGTTGAAAGGGACTAGGGACTCTAAGTAGCAGTGTTTTCTGGGGAACTAGTTTGTTCAGCTTAGTTCGTATTGTATATAGTAACACAGGGAGATACTATGGGGCAAATCCACATGTTAAGAGAAAACACAACCAAAGATTAAATGGAAGAGTAATACACATATTGAACCTCCACTCCCCCCCGCTGATTATTCCTGGTCTAGGGGTATAGTGGTAAGGCACAGAGTAGGGACGGGGATAGATAGACGAATTACAAAATGATTACACACCAACACATACGAAGACCACAAATCAAAACTAACATACAAGTCATATCTAACGGATATATTTAATAAATAAATGTGGGAACTAGAGTCATGGAATATTAAAGGACTCCAAAATGCGAAAAAAAGAAAATTATTCCTACACCTTGCATTGAAAACCAAAGCTAATCTCATACTAATACAAGAAACACACTTGACCACAGAGCAGTGGACAGAAATTAGCAGGAAGAAATGGATAAGGCAAATCACAGCCTCAAAAGGAAAAAACAAACAGCGCTGGGGTGGCCATAATAATCAAAAAACAATTTCAGGAAAAAATCCTTAAAACCAAGGCTGACAAGGAGGGAAGATGGTGTTACGTAACATTTACTAACCCTACATTACCAAAACCTATAATGGTACTTAATATATACGCACCCTGTAGTAACCAACAACACTTCTTTATGTCACTATAGTCAACCTTAAACCAATTTAAAGACCACTATTTAGTGACTGGGGGTGACTGGAACATATACCAAAACCCAGAAATGGACAAATCTAATCTGACTAAATCATATAATAAACAAGCCTCTTTAGCTCTAAATGAATTCAAACAAGACTTCAAACTATATGACCCATTTAAATATGGAGATAATGATGACAAAACCGTGAAATTCACATTTTACTCGCAATACCATAAAATGTGGTCAAGAATAGATTTCTTTTTAATCTCAGATATATTCATTAACATGGACCCAACAACAATTATCCACACTGGGTTTTTTTCGGATCATTCTAAAATCACATTGAACATCTACTGGGACAAAAAAATATATTTAGAGAATAGCGATCATAACTGGTCATTAAACCCTAATTTGCTCACCAAAATAGATGTGATAAAAGAAGTAGAAGTAATACTAAAAACATCTCTTATAAATATTTTCAACTCCCAAGTATCAATGGACATAAAATGGGCTGCGACCAAAGCACAAATTAGAGGAGTATTCATCAAAAAAGCAGCATATTATAAAAAAAATACAACTAAAAGAGGAACATACACTGAAAGGGAAACTAGAGCATCTTGAAAAAGAACTATTAAGTAACCCTAAGAGACAGACAGAGGCAGAACTCTTTAAAATGCAAAGAGACCTTTATATGTTAGAATCCATAAACCTATCATTCTATGAAGCTAGGCTGCTAGCCACCTATGCAGAAGAAGCACAGATTCCATCTAGAGCTCTACCCAGAATTATTTCCCAACATAAAACTGCCTCCAATATATCAGAATTAAACCATGGGACAAAAACTACACAAAAAATTAGGACATTGTCAAAATATTTGAACAAATATACTCTCAAATATATGGAGAGCAAACATTACGAACATCAAAGGAAGATAGAACTCTTTTCCTTCAAAAACTGAAATTTCCCAAACTAGAGTTAGACCAACAAAAAACACTAAATGAACCCATATCCATCAATGAGATAATCACAACAATCAAACACTTAAAAGCGCACAAGGCTCCGGGACCGGATGGACTCACCTCAGAATTCTACAAAGCATTTACCCCCTTGATAGCTAAACTACTATACTACATATTGAACTACATAATAAACAAAATAAATAACATCCACTTCAATACCTCTAAAACTATCTTTATATTAAAAGAGCATGCTGACCCCAAAAACCCTGACAGCTACAGACCCATCTCCCTTCTAAATCTGGATACAAAAATACTTAACTCAATACTTGTAAATAGAATGAGAAACCTGATACATAAAATCATCTCTCCAGAACAATCTGGATTTATACCACATAGAAAGACTAGTGACAACACCCTAACATTAGATGTGTTAATTTCCTATGCAAACCGGAACAATACCAACATATATACAATGGTAGTACATGCTCACAAGGCATATCATAGGGTCAACCCAGAATTCTTACTCCAAACACTACCTTACTTTGACATACCCAATAACTTCATACGGATCATCAAAACTCTCTATAGTAATCCCTATATATCCCTATATATTAATAAAACGTGGTCAAATATAATTCTGATAAAAACTGGAACAAGGCAAGGATGCCCGTTATCACCCTTTCTCTTTAACCTATACTTAGAACCACTCTTTATATATATTAAACAAAATACATACCATAACCCCACCCCATCAGTACACAAGTTCAAAATATATCTCAGTGCTTTTGCAGATGATTTGAATATATACTGCATTACACCAAATTCAGATATACACAAAATAATAACTGCAATTGAACAATTCTCGACCATGTCTAACTACAAACTAAGTTTTAATAAAACCAATATTTTCCCCTTAAAAACAGCCAAACTTATCCCATTAATACCACTATTGGACACAATAAAAATAAAGGAGGAAACTAAATATTTGGAATTACCTTCTTCCAGAATAAACATGATTTCTACCAATATAATGTAACTCTCAAATGGCAAAACATAATGCAAGATTGTAAAAGATGGAACAACCTAAAACTACCATTCATGGCAAAAGTTCCAATAATCAAAATGAATATCCTACCTAGACTAATGTATATTTTCATAACATCACATGTACATAATAATTTTTTTAACCAAATACACACCTTTCTAGCAAAGTTCATATGGGAACCCAAAAAAAACAGAATTTCCTATCCATAATTAACACTTCCCAAGAACAAAGGAGGGCTGAATCTACCGGATTTTAAAACTTATTATGCGATCATTAACACAAACAGAATACTAAGAATAGCGGAACACAATCCAGCAAAGAAAAATTGGTCTCCTCCTTGGGTGACAATTTATTATAGGTGTATTAAAGCACTAGGTATCAATCACAAAGTACTCCCATTCCTGAATCAAAAAGAAATACAAACTTACAACATTTTGGATCACGTAAAACACTCTTATCAACATAACACAAAAACTATTTCAATCTTTGAACCTCGGACAATCCATAACAATATGACAACCCCTCCATAAAAATCCAAATCTAAAAATAAATAACAAAATGGTAGACTTAGAATGGTTTCCGCATCTAAAAGACAAAACAATCCAAGATATCTTCCCATATCTTAATTGCACAATACAGGAAATGAGGACTAACTTAAATCTCTCCAAATCATACATAATAATACTAAGACAAATCAAAGAACTGTGTTCCAGTTACCTCCAAAATACTACTATATCCAATTGTGACATAGAAACTTACAATTTGCTTTGGAAAACTTGTTTCTCAACAAGGAAAACTATCACTAATTCATATAAAATGATAAGCGAGATTAAATTCCAGAAGGAGCTTCTTTTTTTCTAACTACTGGAGAAAACTAAAGCCATCCATAGATGACCAACAAATAACCCAAGCAATCAATCTAACACTGAAGATCATACCACTTAAAAAATTAGCATACACGCAGCTAATGATCAATAATAACACATACTTCACACCTGCAATCCTCCACAAATTCAATACATCAAGTTCATTACTCTTCCCACACTGCAAGGACCAGACAGCCGACCTATTGCATGTATTTTGGAGTTGCAAATGTGTGAACAAATTATGGAATTCTCTCAGAGTACAGTTATAAAAAATGGTCTATCAAACATCAACATTAACATGGGAATTTGCCTTATTACACATTCTCCCACCTAACATTTCAAAAAAACAAGCAAACACATTCTTAATAATTTTTCTACTAATGAAACTATATATAGCTCTCAAATGGCTAGATCCGATAAACATCTCTTGGGAGGATTTTAAACAAATAGCCATAAAACATTGTTTAGCTCACAAAGTAGTAATGGATAAAAGAAACCAAAACATGAAGTCCAGAGAAATTTGTGAACAAACTTTTAATATATTATTAGCATAATCAACCACATCAATTTAAGAATGCACTCTAATGGAACCTAGAAATTCATACAGGATTTGAAAAGTAAATCATAGATCGGGTATTAAGAATGTATGTGTTGTTTTGTATAACAACTGAGCTGATGGTGAAAACATCTGTGTACATAGTGTAAATAAATGTGTTGTATGACCTACACCTTATGGTATTAACACTAATGCATGACATACTCCTATGGTCATGTTGTAAAGATGGAAATGTTTGTGCCATATATAATTGTAAAATGAAAATTAAAATTATTGAAAAATAAAAATAATTGATTGAAAACACATTTCATTAAAACAGGAAATGACTGAATAACAGTTAATAGAAAAAATTGTAAGGCTAAAGAAAATCACTGCTGGTGTGGTTTTATATCATAAGAATTCTCTGCAAATCATTTGTACCTTGCTAATGTCCCCAGTAATGTTGTATCTCTATCCCTAAAAGTTTATTTTTGCATTCCAGCTGTGATTTGCTGTGTGGACATAAGGAAAAAGACGTTTTAATGGGGTATTTGCTGTATATAAAGTTGTAGATGCAATGAAATTCTGTTGTGTATTTTAGATTAAATGTTTATTAGATTAAATTGTTAGATAGTTTGTGATTAGATGAAAAGTTTCTTAAATAAAAAGACTCGTATCTATTTATTAATCTATATAGACAGATATATAAATGTACATAGCTAGATATAAACATATAAACTTATATGTAATATATGTATATATAGTCATATACAGATAGAAACATATAAACATATAGATAGATACATAAATATACATTTTCCATGTTCCTGTGTTCCTGTGTGCTTGAATATGCTGTTTGCCATAAAGTGCTTTAACCCTTGCAGGACTGTTGAGAACATGGATGACTCTGTTACTTGTTATAAAATGGCTGATGTCCCCACCCATGGCTGTGTGCTATATTGATGTTAAAATGCTATATATATATATATATATATATATATATATATATATATATATATATATATATATATCATGCTCTAAAAATTTGCACAAGGCATAACTCTCAATCTCTTAGTGCAAAAAATCTGGACAAAGCCTGACAAAATGGGGGGGGGGGGACAAAGTCCAAAAGCTATGGACAGATTTTAAATATTGCTCTTATAAACTTAGAAAGTTGCTAAAATTGCAGAGTGTGTGTTAACATACATTTTCTGAAGGATTGGCAGTCTGAAACTACAATGTGTATCATTATTTGGTGACTTCGATCCTCAGATCATTGAAGTAATTTGCTGGAAAAACGCATTTTATGAGGAACAGACCAAAAATATGAGGCAAAAATCTGGACAGTTGAGAGGTATTGAGAGGTATGGCATGAGGTTAAACTATTGTAAATAATATACATTGCATGTAACACGGTGATCACCTGTTAAATTATATATATATTACATTTTTACTGTTAGCTCATGCAAATGTATGTAATGTGGAGCTTTTCATCCCTGGGCCACCACTGAAAAGCGACTTTCCCCAGTTGTACTTTCCCAGTAATCAAAAACAAATACATACATACATACTTAAATAAGTTGTACATTTAGGGCAGGACACATAAAAGGCATATATTTAAATGATTTCAGTTAGAACAGTGTACATCAGCAACTTATAGATTTTGCACTAATTTTCTCATCCCTTTGTTAGCAGCGCATACTATAATGAGTGATTCAACCACAAAACTTAATAATAGATTATATTTATTTTATATTATAATCCACAGTGTCCAAAAGAAAACTTACTTCCTTAATGTGGATTCTTGATTACAGAATAATATGGCTGTTCCAAAAACAAGGACAGAACAAATACAGTTACTGGGGTTCTCAAGGTAAAAACCAGAGTAACAGCAATTTAAATGGTAAGTAGTATTCTTGGCAACATGTTACCAAATGAGGTCTGCTGCACAGATGGCTTTGTCTCCTTTCTGTGCCTCAAACTATCTGTCCCTGACTTGAAGGAGGAAAACCAATATTTATTTGCTGGTTGCTAGGCATTCATCTTCATTTTTGGTATTGCAGCACTCTGTCTTCTATTCTGGTCCACTAAGAAAAAAAAGGACACAACTTTTCTGTAAATAATGTCCATTTGTTTTGCAGTGGTAATTTGGCAGAACAATTTATGCAATAAGAACATGTTTTTCTTTTTCTGTCTGACAACAAGGCTGTGGTTCAGATCTTGACCAAAAATTCACTAATGCCCTTGCAGGTGCAATCGCTTTTAAAACTATTGATTTCCCACAGTTTCTGTATTAATGAGTCTTTCTTTGCACACAACCCAGGGATTCACAATGAGCTTGATAATAATCTCTCTCACCTGCAGGATTCAAATTTCACCAGTTGGCTTTGGATGCAGCAGTCTTGCCCACTGTGATCCCAGATGATATGTAGCTGGCTGTAGAAGATCAGCAAAGTTCCTATGTTGGAATTATTTGGCCCCTAACATTAAGATATCGTATGAGGCAGCTGTTAGATCTTTCAGATGTTTTTGTCTGAGCCTTCCAAAAGAAGTGAGATTGTGGTCAGCCTAGATATAAGTGTAATAGTTAGCATCTCATTAATTTAAAGACATAGCTCCCAGTATTGTTTGGGTGCATATAGGTGCACTTAATTTGTTTTCAAGAGTCTTCAGGTTTTAAGGTTTAACTAAATATTGTCTGGTGGCTAAAAGGTTGCAATATGCTCAAGGGCAAGTGTTCTGTTTTAGGACACTCTGTATGAAAATCATTGTTGAAATGTATTTTAAAGGGTTCCCATACAACCTTTCCTATTTATCATACTTATTGACTTTGGCCTGCTGCACTGTACTTGCTTGCATGGAAAAGCCTTTCATATTAGTGAGTTATTTGGGGGTTTGAAATAAAGCAATGTATCTGTTGCTGATGATGCCATTTTATTGTACATTGTGAAATCCAGGACTGAACAAGCAGGCTTGGGTCATCAGGTGATTTTTATTTAAAACATCACCCCCTTACTCTGCACCCTGCATTAGTTTATTACTCTCCAAATACTTTCTCCACTAAGTTGAATACTTTAGTATTTCTGTTTCCAAATGGTTTGCAGTTAGGGCCCAGGGATCTCAATAACTGTTTATGTGAGGCCTTAGCCTGTCAATGCTTGCTATCCAAAGACCATTTTTCTCATTCCTTTAGGGCCGGACAAGCCTCAGATTTAGCTATGGAATTAGTAGAACTAATTAAAAGAACATGTAGATAGTCCATGTAGACTTATTTGGCTGATATGTGATGCAATTTATGTATGGGGTGTTGTTGTTGACATACACTTGATGTTTCTTCTTTTGTTTTTAGGTATTCTGTGAGCTTTGTTCTTGGGTCATTCTTTTGTTTGTTAGGCAACCAGCAAAGCAAAAGTTTGTTGAAAAGCATTGAATTTTGGTCTGGATCCTTGCATTTGTGAAGTAATTTGATGAGGTTTTGGGGGGCTTGTTTTGAGATCAAATATTGTTAACACTATACCTAGTTATTGGTGAAGTACATTAACCAAATGTTTTGATAGTTTTACTTAGGTGGTAATGTATTGGTTAGATCTCCCAAAAAAGATTACTTTCAAGTATTTTGAAACAGTTACTGTGTAACATATTTTCCCCAGTCTGCTGACTGTTTGGCCTGCTATTATCCCCAGTCTGTTTTGGATAGCTCCCTTAAGCCTTCAGCATTAGTGAAAATTTGAATATTTTTGAACAGTAGAGTGGCTCTTCCCATTTGTGTTTTGCAGTCATTGACCACTGGGGTTTTTGTGGATAAAAGATCCATTTAGTTCTAGGAAGATTATATCTACCTTTCTGACACAGGTTGTGATTTAGTTAACCTCAGCCTGCACTTTTATTTGTGAAGTTTGATATATAAATCAGCCTTCGGATGCCTTTCACTGTAATTTTTAACTGAATGGTGTGCCTCTTAAATTTTGAGCCATTTATTAAAGCTCTATAGTTCTCTGTTGGTTCATTTGTTGGTGACTTATTTCATTTATTAACATCCGGGAAAATGGGTGTCCAGATTTTACCTCTCAACTGTCCCATTTTTCACAGAATGCCCATATTTTTTGCCTCGTAATGTTGAACTGTTCCTCATAAAACTTGTGGTTTTCTGGCAAATCACTGAGGATTGAAGTCACTAAACAGTGACTTACATTTGAGTTTCAGACTTCATAATCTTGAGATAATGCATGCTAACACAAATCCAGCTATTCTAGCAACATTCTAAGCTTATACAAGTGATATTTAAAGCTATTACCTATTTTTTGTGCTTTGTCCTTCCAATATTTTAGGCTTTGTCCAGGTTTCTTGTGCTAAGAAGTTAAGCGGTATGGGGGGGTGAGTTGCTTACTAGGGCCATCCTGAAGACTGGTTACTGAATGACCTACGTCCCTTCTTCCTCCCTTTCCGTTCCCTTCATTACTTTCCTGGACTTCTTCAAAAGTTTCAGAATATGGAAGTGAGCTGTATATAATATTTCACAGGGGCAAAGATCAGTTTGTTGAGGTGACACTTTTAGTATGCCACTTGTCTGGAAGTGGACAGTATAGACTGGTCGGGCCATCTGTCACAGCATAGTCAGCAGAGCCATTTGAAGTAGTTGGGCTATTATGCTGGTTTATGAGTTATGTGGTTTTACTGTTTTTTATAAATCTGACTTAAATTCTGACAAAGTGATATACTTTATTAATAAACTGCTTGACATGTCTATGATGTGTCCTTTTATTCTGTGGAGGAAAGTAGGGCAGGTGACAGATGAGGTCTGTGGCACAGACAATTTTGTCTCTGTTCTTGTGGCTTAAACTATCAATCCCTGGGTTGGGGGCCGACCAATATTCATTTACTGGTTGCCGAGCACATATTGTCATTTTCAGAGTGACTGCATTAATGTCTCTGTCACCCCTCCCAGTTCAGATGTGGATTGTTGCTGTGAAGCCTTCCTGCCTTTTATTTCACCATTCATTTAGGTCAGATGAAGCTCCAGAGTACAAGACTGAACTGTATACAATACTGCATGTGGCTAGGCGCAAGTTGGTTGATGGGACGCTTTAAGTATCCCACTTAGATGGAAGGGGTCAGGCCGGACTATTTAGTCCATCTTTCAGACTATTAGGTTAACAGGGATATTTGTAGTAATTGGGCTAGTATGCTATTGTATGAGTTATGTGCTTTTACTGCTTTTTATAAATTATGACTTCATTCATGACAACATGATGCACTTTATTAATAAACTGATCATAATGTCTATGAATTAATCTTGTATATTCTCAGTGAAATTAGGGCAATTGCCAGTAGATGAATACCAGGCAGTCCCAACAGCATTAAAATAAAACAGAAGCCAGTGAGAGTAGGGAACAGATTGAGGAGACCCTGGAGAGGTGGAGATATGCTCTAGAGAGAAGAGGAATGAAGGTCAGCAGGACTAAGACAGAATATATGTGTGTGAATGAGAGGGAGGACAGAGGAATAGTGAAAATGCAGGGATTCAAGCTGGTGAAGGTGGATGAGTTTAAATACTTGGGATCAACAGTTCAGAGTAATGGTGATTGTGGAAGAGAGGTGAAGAAGAGAGTACAGGCAGGGTGGAGTGGGTGGAGAAGAGTGTCAGGAGTGATTTGTGACAGAAAGGTACCAGTAAGAATGAAAGAGAAGGTCTAACAAGGGGGTAGTAAGAACAGCTATGTTATATGGGTTGGAGACTGTGGCACTAATAAAAAGATAGGAGTCAGAGCTGGAGGTGGCAGAGTTAAAGATGCTAACATTTGCACTGGGTGTGACGAGGGTGAACAGGATAAGAAATGAGTATATTAGAGGGTCAGCCCAGTTTGGAATGTTTGGAGACAAAGTCAGTGAGGTGAGATTGCATTGATTTGGACATGTGCTGAGGAGGGATGCTGAATATATTGGGAGAAGGATGCAAAGGATGGAACTGCCATGTAAGAGGAAAAGAGAAAGGCCTAAGATAAGGTTTATGGATGTGGTGAGAGAGGACATGCAGGTGGTTGGTGTGACGGAGCAAGATGCAGAGGACAGGAAGAAATGGAAACATGATCCTCTGTGGTGAACAATAATGGGAGTAGATGAAATAAACAGAAGAAAAAGAAGAAGCCTATGTTTTACCTACTACACAATCTCCATGAATTTCAAGCTGCCTTTTCTAAACCATTGCCTTTTTCTATTTCTGCTGTTAGACTGATCAGGTTCTGCTACATGCTTTCAATTCTCCAAGTGCTCAGACACCACTGTCTCAAAGCTATGGACTTATGCATCCTGTGGCTCTTATAGACTGCCTCTCATGATCAATAATTCAAATATGATTTTGGACAAGCAGCTTCTGCACCTTACCTGAACACATTATTTGAGGTTGAGTCAGGTACGTGCAATTGCTGTGGGGAGGAAGTGGGAGGAGTGGGAGTTTAGATTAAGGCAGTAATTGGTGAGGTTGCTTAGGTTTATGTAGCAGGTGGGGAGCTTTAGGGTTATGGAGCAAGAAGGGAGTTTTAAAGTTATGGAGCGGCAGAAGATTTTTAGGATTAGGAAAAGGGAGGGGAGTTTAGGGTTATGAACTGGTAGGGGAGTTTTAGTCTTAAGGCACAGGAGGGGAGAATAGTTTTAGTGAGGAATCTGGGAATTTAAGTTTAAGGACAAGGCATAGATTTTTAGGTTTACAGAGAGATTTGGGACTTGGAGGGGGGTGTAGTTTTAAGGTTAGGGAACAAGGGTTTGGGTTAGCATGCAGGTGTAATTTTTACACTTCTACATTTCATAGTTTCAGGTATTTAAAGGGCTAAGCAATCAGTTTGGGCTAATAAGAGTTGGAGCACTTGGCTTTTCAAACAGCAGCAAGCATTTTGCAAGCTACTACCATATGAGGACTAGTAGTAGACCCATCCACTCACTCTGTCAGATTCCTGCACTCTTTTCCACCTTTTCTGGGCACACTATCCACAGCACAACTTAAACTTGACAGAGAGTAAAAGAGGCATTCTTTGCACTGGCCGCAAACCACAGAACTACCTTACTCATTTGTAATATTATTTCAGCTGCATGCTTCTGGTAAGCAATTCAATTTTCCTCAGTAAATTACTGCAAATATTGCTGCAGTCCCACCTTCTGTCTATTATCAAAATATATGCATTCGTTAGTATATCAAGCTATTCAAATTTTTCTGCTTTGCATCTATCACAGGAGCATGCTTCTGTTTAAATAAAGTTGTAATCTTCTGTGTATTATTGTGATAGGCCAAGATCTCTGATTCAGTTTGGTCTCCAGTAATACATAATAATATTTGCATCATTATGAACAAGACGTGTAGAAACAATTTGCAAACACTTACAAAGCTGTTTCTGTTCAAAGTTGTAGCAGAGTGGTACACAGCTTTTTAGGTAATGTGATAGGTTATCTAAATAGAACCTAATCTGTCTTATGTGCTCAGTCTGTATATGGAAGAGTCCGAATGGAGAGATGATAAGTCAGTAAGCAAAGCAGAGTAGTATTACTTAAATTGAATTTGTCATCACGTCTTGGTGAGTACCTTCATTAGGTAGACCCTGTTTTTCACAAAATCTTACCAGGATGATACTGATATACAGACTATATTTTATATAGCATATATCATAGCAGCAGTTCAAAAAATAAAAAAGATAGCTGGGTGCACAAGACCCAGGATAAAAAAGTGTCCAATCCTGGTAGGCACACTGATGCCAGGACTGGAAAAAATGACAGTGTAGAATCCTCAAGACATGGAAACATTCCTACAATGGGCTAGGACAGGCCAAGGAGGAGGATGGCCCCCGTGCTGCAGAAGAGAGTAGTCCTCCATGAAAAACACAAAAATGGATATGCCAAAAAAGAGCCACAAAGATGACAACTATTGAGGATAAGAAAAAAATTATGTATTGTTACTATTATGGAAGAAGCCCAGAATTCACAGACAGAAGATATACAAAAAGACTAAGAAGTTAGAGGAAAGAAAAATACTTCCACAAATAAAACTGTCAGGAGCTTCAAATATAAATTTGTGTTTGTTAATACACTAGATTTATGAAAAACATTACATAGACCAAGAAATCTTGGGCCATTTGGAAAAAGAAGCAACTGAGGAAATGCAAAAATAGACAGACAAAATCTAGAGATGTTTGAAAGGTATTAAAAAGAAATATGGACATGGGAAAGAAAGAGAGATCTGTTGTGGTGCAATATTTATGCAAGGAGAAAGTTAAATTAATCAACACAAAAAAGGTAGCCCAACAATTTTCAAAGACAAATACAGACTAAGGCATCCAGATATGGAAACTTTCACAAAAAAAAAATAATAATAAGATCACGCATGTAGAACAGAAGATTAGTAAAGTAGAAGTTAAAAAAATAGTCAATGAAGTCATGGAATACTTGCAAGGTGAAGGATTTAGTGCAGAAAGTCTAACACAGGTTATATCACAGCCTGACAAAATGATGAGTCCCCAAAGTAAGGAGAAACAAGAGGAGTAGAAGACATCTGTAGAAGAAATATGGACATGGGAAAGAAAAAGAGATTTAATATGATGCAATATTTATTGTGGAAAGGGGAAAACAAAACAAATTATTGAAAAGAGCAGCACCAAAGATATTTGAAGAAAAATATATGCAAAGGCATCTACACATGGAAAATTTTACAATACAAAAAATAAGAAAACAAAGAAGAAAAGTAGACAAGAGGATTATTAATGGATAAGTTAAAGAAATAGATACTGAGGTTATGGATTGCCTGCAAATTGAAGAATTTAGTGTAGAAAATCTAACTCAGATAACACCACAGCAGACTAGAACTATGGCTCCCATATTAAGGAGAAACCAGTGGAGTGGTAAACATCTTATCAGTTGCCATATGAAGATATTTTGGAGCCTTTCACAGGAAACCAGTACAAATGTTCAGTTGAAACTGTACAGTAAGAGAAAAAACAGGAAACTGTGGCAACTCTGACACTGTCAATGTTGTGGACAGATAGGCCAGTGAGCTCCCATATGAAAAAGCAACGGATGACACAGGATGAAACTGAAGAGAATGTGGCACAAGAAGATGCTCTTGAACTTTCTATAGAATGTCTGCAGAAAACGGAGAACACAGAATGAGACCTCAGTTTAGAAGAAAATTATCTAGGATAATTAGCGTTGCTTGATTTAATAGAAATGGACAGACACATTAAGATCAATGAAAGAAATAAACTCCAGAAAGTCGATAAAATCCAAAACGTTAGAAGTTTGATAAAACAAATGAACATGGGAATTTGGACTGTCCATAGAGCTTTGTGTGATATAACAGAAGTAAATAGGATATATTACTGTTCAGCTAAAGTTATAACAGATAAAGTCTTACCACAACAAATGGGGTAATAAAGGAAAGGAAGGAAAGAAATCAAATGCCATCATGGAAGTATTGAATAGAGAAAATTATAAAGCAATTAAGACAAGAAGTGTCGCTGTTAGAAGAGTATACAAGACAGAACAGATAAACAGAAATACTCAGGAAAATAGACATGATAAAAGCAGTGTGCAGTATCAGAACAGATCTGGATCTATCGTGCATCATTACAAATAATAAACTAAAAATATATGAGAATACACAGAAAAACCTTAGAATATATGCAGAAAAATGTAAAGGAAAAGCACAAAATAACAATGTATTGATGATCCAAAAAGTTTTATACAGAATTGGGAAGCAAGACAAAAGGAATCGAAACACCACCACAAAAAAAGAAGAAACAGACAACGTTTGGAGAAATATGCTTATGTCTATGTATAATAATAATGATATATATATATATATATATATATATATATATATATATATATATATATATATATATGCTTAATTACTTAGTGTTACACTTTACAGCTCTGCTATCGTGCACCTATATTATCCAATGAGTGGTATTATCATAGCTATCATAGCATTACTTTTTTTTTCAGACTGCTGCTGAGTGTACTGTACTGTAATTGTGTTCACTAGTGTTTTTCTTAAATATCTGACTAACACCTTCTCGCCATTCTTTCTATACTTCTAGCTATTTTCTTTTCTTCATTAGACTAACCCCTTGAACTCTTCCCTTTTCTAGCTATAACCTGCTTATTTACTCTGTACCATAGAAACTATCTTTGTCTGTACTCACAGCTTGCTCCTCCCCACTACCCACCTAATCCTCCTAAGTATATCATCTCACTTTGTAGTTTAACTCCCATGGAAGCCTCCCACTCCTAACTCATCTCCCTATTTTTGCTCCTTTTCTGCTTCCTAGGTTATAAATCCCGGTTCAACCTCAAAGCCAAACAAAAGCCATGCAGCCCTGCAGCTGAAGTCCAAAGAGTGGTAAACGTGGCCCCTACAGTAACTGTATATAGCAATACTACTTAATGTAAGTCACTCCTCAGTCACTTCTCTGCTATCGACATTAGTGAATATGCTGCCTGCACATCACTGGGCCATTTCTTACAATTTACCCCATCTGTTTATCATTACATCTCCTCACCCATATTTTCCCTACACTTACTGCTTTCCCTTACACTCCCACTCCTAGGCTGTCTATTGCCACCCAACCTGCTGTAACTACTTTTTCCTGTGCACTGATGTCCTTAGCTAACTCTGGTATTTTTTAACTTTTAAAATTGATACCTCTGCTGACTGATTGTTTTTCTCTTCCATCAATCTGTCAGTCAGTCCAACTCCCTCTGTTCAGCCTTACTATGCTTGGGCTCACTCTGCTCCCCTACCCTACCCACATTTCCACCCACACCTCATACTCTAACTTTATACTTTATCCATCCTTACCACTCCCTCCTGCCACACCCTATATCCTCCTACACCCACCTATCCAGTCTCTCTTGCTCCTCCATACTAGACACCTCCCACATCTCAGCTCCAACCTGCCTCCCTACCATCTACCAGATAATTATTTTATCTTGACATTACTATTAACCTCCTCCCAGCCTTATCATAAAACTCTGATAACTGATATCTGCCTGCTTTCACCCTTCTTTACACCATGATACATCTCTTCCTCGCTAAAACTATCCTTGTCTTTCACTCTAGCTCTACATCTTACCATCACACTCTAACTTATGTCACCCCAACCCCTACACTTGCCCACTTACAAATTTATCTTTCAGCAGCTTACTCATTCCCTATTACCCATGCTCTTTTCTGCCACAAGGACACTCACTTATTTAAAATAAAACTAGTCCCTCAAAACCCTCTCTCACCCAAAATTAAACCAAAATATCTATATTTTAACCTATTCCACTCATGCCCAAAACTTCCTATTCTAAACCTTCTACTATCTGGAGATGTACACCCTAATCCAGGACCAGCCACCAACTCCTCCTCTCTCTACCCAACCCAGAACCCCACCACCTCCAAACCCCTCCTCTTAAACTCTCATCTCCTCTTCTGCAATATATGTGCAACTATATTCTCTCTCAAGATTCAAAGTATTCTTAACAAAGAAACCAAACTACACGTCTGACTATCTCTCCACTCCCCCAACATTCTCACTATCTCTGAAACATGGCTAAAACCCGATATCTCTGATAATGAAATTTTACCTCATCTCTATAATATCTTTCACCAGAGTAGACCCATAAAAAAGGAGGAGGTGTAGCAATACTGCACTCAGACCACCTTAGCCTCTATCCTCTGTCTTTCTCTCCACCCAACTTTCACCCAGCTAAAGTCCTCATATTAAACTATAAGTTGAACAATCATTAAAAGATAGCCATAGCTAATATCTATACCCCAGGAAACAACATCCCTGTCCTTGAACATTTTCTCTGCTGGATCTCAAATACAATCTCCTATGAAACCATTATACTGTGAGATTTTAACACTGATTGGAGTTCTTTGTCCTATGACTCTCCAAATGCCAGTATTATCCTTTTTGGCTTCTCCTAACTTATCACTACCCACACCCACCTGAACTTACACTCTAATACTAGCACTACACTTGACTGGATCCTCACCTCTCACCCCAACCTCTACCACAATCCTTCCATACCACCTGGTTCCCTAAGTGATCACCTCCCTACATCTATTCAGCAATACTCCCTCCAAGGTTCCTAATCCCATTACTACAAAGAATGTCACAAACTGTCTAATTTCAACCCTGACACCTCTAATCAAATATTCTCCACTATCAATTGGTCCTTCCTTCATAATCTTTCTCTCTTGAGGAAGCTGTTCTACATCTTTCTTAACATGCTAAATTCCCTAGCTCCTATCAGAAAAATTAGAATTAAATCTAACTTTGCACTTTGTTTAACTCAATACACTCACTCCCTTATGCAAAAAAGAGATAGTGCCTCGAAAAATTGGAATAAACACAAATCCCCTTACTATTTTCACTGCTGCAGAGAACTACAAAACCTAACTAAAAACAAATCCAAATGTAAAAAACCAAGACACAACACCACGGCAGATAGGGTCAAAATTATTTATTGCAAGAATGTAAGCGCATTTGCGTAGAACACTTACGCTTTTTCAGACATAATTGCTATAATAATAAGCTGATATATTTATACTTTAAAATAACCAATAACAATACAAAAGCAATAAATGTTCAATCAATTAAGATCACTTACTGTCATAGAAACCATCAACAATATTAAGAACAACGCTACACAACTACTCTTGTGAATAGTAAATTGAAGATCTTATAATTCTAAAAACAGCCTTCATAATCTCATGAAATTATGTGCAACATAGCTTCATAAAAAATAATAAAACATCAATGAAACAAAACAGTATCATGTTCTAGCTTCATGCCCTTCCTTAATGTAAGCACAAAACAACATCACGCATAGTTACACAAAGGCAAGCTACAGCATAACCATGCATTAGTGACTAATTACGGAAAACCGGGCAGAAGCAAACATAATATAGAAAAGCAGAAGAAAGAAGCAATCATTAATACAAAAAATATCAGAACATTGTCTTAACAGCATATAAATATATTTAACTAATATATATGAATGAAAATTAAAATATCCTGTCCTTCAAAAAAGGTTTTAGGGAAGCCACTTCGTTTAACCAAAAGGGCTTTAAGGGACAGAAATAGGGAACACATTTATTATAGTAAATTGACAGATGACAGGAGTTCTTTAGCTAAACATGTGATTCAGATGGGTGGAGAACACAGTTTTATTGTTTTGACCTTGCAAGTTATGGATGTCAACATTAGGTTAGGGGATATTAAGAATGCCACAGAAAAAGCTGAGCAGAGATGGATCGTTACTCTGCAGGCTGACAGATTTTATGGGTTAAATGAAGTGGCTTCCCTAAAACCTTTTTTGAAGGACATGATATTTTAATTTTCATTCATATATATTAGTTAAATGTATTTATTTGCTGTTAGGACAAAGTTCTGATGTTATTTATATTAATGATGGCTTCTTTCTTCTGCTTTTATTTATTATGTTTGCTTCTGCCCAGTTTTCCATAATTAGGCACTTGCCTTTGCATAACTATACGTGATGGTGTGTTGTGGTTACATTAAAGAAGGGCATGAAGCTAGAACATGATGTTGCTTTATTTCAATGATGTTTTATTACTTTTTATAAAGGTATATTGCACATAATTACTAAAAAACAAATCAACCTTGACAACAAAAAAATTTCCTAAACCCACAAATAAATGCCCACTCTAACCCAAAGAAATTCTGGAATGCTATCTGCAAGCTGCTACACCCAGATAACCTCTCTGCACCTAATCCCTCCCAATACTGCTCTGCCTTACAAACTGCCACACTTCTTAACACCTTTTTCATTAACTCAATTCAAACATTTACTAAAAAGACACAAATACCTACCCCTCTATTTCTCCCTTCCATCCACTCACTCAGCCTCCTTTACATGCAAGTCCATCCCTGCTATCTATATCAGATCTCTATTGAGTAAACTTAAACCATGTTCCCCCTCTGCCAATAATTTAAGTCCTCTCTTCCTTAAACTTGCAGCAAAAACTGTTGCATATCCCATTTCCATACTTATCAACAGATCAATCCAAAAAACCATAGTCACTGAAATCTGGAAGAAATTTTATGTTATTCCTCTGCATAAGGGAGGTAACTCCACTGACCCCTCTAATTTCAGACCTATTACTATCTTGTCTCCCCTTTCAAAAATTCTTGAAAAATGTATCCATAAACAGCTCTACTACAAGAAAATCTCCTCACTCCTACCCAACATGGATTTTGCCCTAACCACAGCATAGCCACAGCACTAATATCTTTTACACACAGTATCGCTTCATCTTGGGACAACACTAGATTAGTCTTGTGTCTATTCCTTGACCTCCCTAATGCCTTTGACATTATTTCCCAAAACCTACTCCTGTCCGAACTATCTAACCTTAATCTCTCCAACTCTACTCTATGTTGGTTCTCTAGCTACATCTCTAATAGATTCAGTCTTTGAAATGTCTCTATGCATCCTCCAGTTTCCTTACAGTATACACCGGGGTTCCCCAAGGCTCCGTCCTTGGACCATTTCTATTCAACATTTTCACTAACAACCTCTATCACCCCTGTCCTCACTCTTCCCTAATACAATAGGCTGATGAAGCTACAATAATTTTCACCTCTGACAATTGACCCCACCTTCTTACTCTTACCCAAGAATCTCTCCACTCAGTTGAAAAATGGCTCCATTCAATCAGTCTCTTCTTAAACCCAACAAAACTAAATTCCTGCTCTTCATCCCTAAATCCCCGCAACACCTCAAATCCAACTTCATTATCACCTCATTTAACAACACTACTATCAAGGTTGAACCACACATTAAGCTATTAGGAGTTATAATTGATAATCAACTTAAATTCAATCTACATATCCAAAACTGCATTAAGAAGACACTACAAAAACTTGGTCTACTTTATAGAAATAAAAAATTTCTGACAAATGAATCCAAACTCCATCTGGCACAAGCCTACCTTCTACTCACCCTTCTATATGCTGCTCCAGTCCTCACTAAACTTCAAACAAATCTTTTGACTAAGCTTGAACTTACATATAATTAAATTGCTAAATTTGCTGCCAATCTACCATATCGCTCACACCACTGCCTTTCTCTTAAAAATCCTTCAGTGGCTTGAATTTCACCATCAACTCCTTCTGCCTCAACTTCACCTCACCCACTCCATATTAAACAAACCCCACTCCTGTCCTGCTCTCTCTAGCCTCATCACTCCCTCTATTCCTAATTGTACACTTTGCTGCTCAGACCAACATATCCTTCAGATTTACAAACCCAACAAAACCATTGGCAAACTTCTTTATAACCACTCTGTTGCAAATGCTTAGAATAACACAACCCATTTCAAAAACACTAAAAGACTATTTACTTAACTCTTGGACTTGCTTTTGCACTGACCCAACTTAATCAACCTCTGTCCCTCCCTTCTTGTATCAACCTTCCCTCCTTTCATTCTCTCCCCACTTCTCTCTATCAACACTCTTTCTCTCATCCTGTACTTGTTCCACAGGATAAGCTATACAACAACCTCTTCAGTCTTGCAAGTGTTTTAATAGTTAAGACTAAAACTTCCATAATAAACTGTACAGTGACTATGCATAGAAAAACACTTGCTATGCCTACTATAACTACTGTATCCTATCACTGCAACTGTGACTTTGTATAAGAGGATGTCTTACAGCTGTAGGATTATGCCTTATATTGGTAAATAAATTTACTTTAATCTTTATATAAGATGCAACTACATATGCCTTATATCACACATTATCTAATTATTTTCATTGTAACATTGTATATGTTGAATTTATATGTGATTATTTTTTAATTATATTTGTGATTATTTTTTAATGTACTGCATATTATCTACCTTTTTGGAGTTTTTCTCCCAGGGTCTCTGCTGAAACTGGACATCTGCCCAGCCAGATTAACCCCATCAACAAATGTCAAATAAATAAATAAATAAATAAATGATAAAATTAATTAATTAATTAAGTAATCAAGTAATCAATTAATTAATTAATTTGAAGATCCTGTGGAATATAACAAAGATGCTAAATGAATAGAAGAAGTAAAAGAAAGAATATGAAGTTCAAATGTACAGGATATGAAATGGAATGAAGTAACGGCCAGAGAGATTGAAATAAAGTTAAGAAAACCTCCTAACTGGAAAGCCACAGGCCCAGATGCAGTACCTAACTTCTGGCTAAAAGTATTAACATCTTTACATAAAGGCTTACCCATGGGTAAAAACTATCTATATGCACAACCCAAATATTAACCAGCCTGATTAACAACAGGAAAAGCAATACTCCTACTTAAGAGTGAACCTGCAAGCTATGCAGAACTATAGATCAATAACTTTCCTACCAATGACGTATAAACTATACACTGGAACTGATGCTGACAGAGTTTATAGTCATTTAGAAGAAAACTCAATCATGGCACTATATCAGCAGCGTAATAAAAGAAAGTCACATGGAACAAAGGATCATTTGCTGTTAAATAAAGTTATAATGAAGATCTGTAAAAATGGGAAGAATCTAAGTATGGCATGGATACACTACAAAAAAACATTTGACAGTATTCCACATTCAAGGATAAAAGAGTGCTTAAAATAAAAATGTATAAGATACACCCTAAATTGATCGATTACATTACAGCAGCCACGAAACAGTGGAAAACCACTTGGCAGTTAAGCCATGATAAAGAACAAATTATTATTCCAGGGATAAAAATTCAAGAGGGATATTCTGGGGTGACTCTCTGATACTGCTGCACTTTTGTATTGTGCTTAGTTGTCTACTTAACAGATTAGGTCATGGCTATAATTTGGATAAAAGAGTGCTTAAAATAAAAATGTATAAGATACACCCTAAATTGATCGATTACATTACAGCAACCATGAAACAGTGGAAAACCACTTGGCAGTTAAGCCATGATAAAGAACAAATTATTACTCCAGGGATAAAAATTCAAGAGGGATATTCCAGGGTGACTCTCTGATACTGCTGCACTTTTGTATTGTGCTTAGTTGTCTACTTAACAGATTAGGTCATGGCTATAATTTGGATCCCAGAAAACAACAAATTGTGAAGACTTCTCATCTTCTTTTTGTAGATGATTTAAAACTGTATAGTTCCTCAGATGAGGAACTGAAAGCACAACTGTAAGTGGTCAAAACTTTTTCAGATGATATAAGAATGTCATTCGGTCTTGATAAATGTGCAAAAGCAACCTTTAAAGCAGGAAAGCTGCAATACAATGAAGACAGCAGTTTGGGACAGGAAAATGACTGTGATATAAAAGAACTTGAGCAAGAGGGAGTATATAAATATTTGGGAAGTGATGAAGGAGCTACAATAAAATATGAGCAAATGAAAATAAAATTTTGTAAGGAATATTTTAGAAGACTTAAATTAATATTGAAAACAGTGTTGATATCCAGGAACAAAGTCCAAGCTATAAACCAATTTGCCCTTCCTGTCCTAACTTACAGTTTTGAAGTGATTGAAGGGCCCCAAAAGGTGTTGGCTCAGTTGGACAGGAAAACAAGAAGGATGCTTCATGCTCATCATATGATTTATAAAAATCAGTGAATACCAATGTTATATGTTCTCTATTTTGAAGGAAGTGTGGGCCTCCTCAAAATTGATTACATGTATAGAGGTGCAATCATGGTACTTCATACATATCTGAAGATCTCACAAGACCCAAATGTATCAAAAGTTTGAAACATGAATAGAATACATTTAAGATGACTTCCCTGCTCAGTTTAGCAAAAGCATATCACTGCAAGCAGGAATGGAAACCAAACAAGAAGTAGATAAAGATCAGGCAGCAACTGAATGTGCAAAAAAAAATAAAAAAAAGAAAGAATATAAGATGAAGGATCAGATGAGAAGGAAAGAAATGTGAAAAATGCATAAATGTAGCTGCAAGTATATAAAAATCTTGGAACAACCTCATGTTGATCAGGATCGAATGCAGGAAGACAAAAGATTAATATTGGCAGCCCAAGATAGTGCACTATGTACAATTTGGTTTACAAAGTCCATCTAACGTGGCAGGAACAGACAAATGTAGGTTTTGTAAAACAGAGTTGGAAACAGTCACACATCTTGTTGCTGTTTGTGATATAATAATGGCAGAAGGACTGTATACTGAAAGGCATAATAATGTGGCAAGACTGTTGCATTGGGGATTGTGCAAACATTATAATATTGAAGCAGCTGAAAAACATTGGAAGCATGAGCCGCAAAGCATTATATAAAATAATGCTTATATCACATGGGTCATCCATTATCAACAGTTCAAAAACAATAGATGAAAGAAAAATAGATATAGTTGTCCAGGAAAAGAAGGCAAAAGTAGCATCAATTATTGAAATCACTATACCAAGTGATTACAGTGTCTTACGTACAGAGAGACATAAAGTAATAAAATAGCAGGATTTACAAGCAAAATCGATAGCAATGTGGATGAAAGATACCCAGACAGTTCCAGTAGTGGTAGGACAACAGGTCTTATAAACAAGAATTTAAACACTTAGATATGTTACCGATACATGTAACTCCTTACAAATTGCAGAAGGAGTTATTACTGGGCACATACTGGGCACTGCGAAGAGCACTTCTGGCTAATATCAAAGTCTGAAACAATATGATTTCATGAACGTTAATCATACTTTGACTTAGGAATGGGGTCCATTCCTGTCATGGTATTAGAAACCCCAAAGACTTGGAGAAATTAAAAAAGAAGTAAGATGGTGAATATTTGGAAGTTGCCATCTTTTTGTAGGAGTAAGAAAGGTAATCATAGTTGAAGTCATTAAAAAATACATGAGATAACACATACAGTAAAGCTTGTGAAAATGTCTGCTGCAATATGCCAAGACTGACACAGATAAAAAGCACAAGCATATCGACATCTCTACTATTGTATATTTAATGCTACAGTTCTATCCCTCACGTCTCCCATGATAAAAATCTTCAGACCTCTGGGACTTACTGGGTTAATAAATTTCCCTTTATCTCAAAGCAGAAATGATCTGAAGACTCCTCAACATACGGATTTTATTATCTGAAATTTTGAGTAACAGCAAAACCTATGTTTGTCCGATAAAAGGTACTTAATCAGATCCGTGTTCCACTGTTTGTGTGTTCAATACATTCTGGTGATTTCAAGCACATATTATACATTTCCTTTATTTATCTGAACTTCAAAATGGCTTCATTGTTACTAGATGACATTTCTGTAATCACTGACATATGTTATACACTCAAAGGCATGGAAGACAACTTTTTTTTGCTTAAAACAATTAACCAGACAGTATATTGCACATTATCTGGAATACACACCCATTGCAAATTTTTTTCAGTAGATCACACACCATAGTAAAATAAGCCACATAAATCTTTTGGTAAGACTTTGTGTAAAACTTTCCCCTTAATTTGTTACTGCCACCTTAAGAAATATATGAAACAAATGAGAAAAATCCACTGGCAACCAAAGGGTGCTGAGATAACAAATACGGTAGTGTAAACCAACAAATCAAAGCGACCACCATGGCTATTACCATGAAGTTTTATCCTTTATTAAAACTTCATGGTATTTAACACTACCTTAAGAAATATATTTACATCATTTTATGGCTATATTTGCCATAACCATGGCAATCTTGTGTGTTGTTAGCGTTTTATTTTGTGCTGCTATCACTCCTCCACACACCCACATACACAGCCCCCAGACACCCTGTTCTTCTTGTTCTTCTTTCGGCTTTTCTCAGTTAGGGGTCGCCACAGTGAAACTACAGTCCGGTAATGATAAGCAGTATATTTTTACAGTGCCGAGGTGCCAGCCAGATGCCCAACCTTCAACGAAGGTGCGCCCATTCACGCATGTCTTTTGAACACTACTCGACTACGGGAAGGACATGCAGACTCCACACAGAAGGCGCTCCGACACCTATCTATATAATATATATATATATATATATATGTGTGTGTGTGTGTGTGTGTGTGTATACATATAAGTATATATATATATATATATATATATATATATATATATATATATATATATATACATACATATACATCTATCTGTATGTAATCTATGTGTGTGTATGTATATATATATATATATATATATATATATATATATATATATATATATATATATATATATATAGTATTGACTCTGTCATTATACAGTTTGTATACCACTGGACTGCATGGTACATTTGGTAGAAATGTGTTTTATTTCTATTTGTGCACAATAGCATTTACACTTTAGCAATAGAATGTTAATTATTATTTTTTTTCTAAATCTCAGGCATTGTGTGAACGGTACCTAGAGTAGAGTGAAAAAAATCCTTAGTTGATTTCAGTAAAGTAAGATTTGGGGATTTGCATGCATTATCAATTTTACAGTGACATATATATTATGGTTATCCATTTATATGTACTGTAAAAGTATAGTAGTACCTTACAATGCCAAATCTCTGACCTTGCAGCGAAATAGAAATCTATTTCAAAACTCATGTAATACCATAAAACAGAATGCAGGGTTCATTGTAGTATTTCATTGTCTAATTCTGCTTTAAAATATCCAAAAATAATATTGATATGCCATTTAATAAAATTTATCATATATGGTAAAACTAATAAAGCAGGAATGAGGCATTAAAGACCATGACCTTTCATTCAAGGATTTAGTATAACAAGAAACATAATTAACATTTAATATTTACAATCTGAAAAGCATGTATATTACTGACAGAGTCCTTTAGCAACTGACATAAAATTTTCTATGTGCACATTAAAGTGACTTTTACAGCACATTTTAACAACTCAGCAATGTGCTTGTCTTATGGCTGTTATGTTCTCCTTTAAAGCATTAATTACAATTATACTTTACTTTAAGTATTGAGTAATGTAGGTCTTCAAAGTCTGTTTGAATATGAAAGATTAAAATATTATACAACATTATTATTTTTGATTCCTTCATCTAGTATAACTCTTGTAAACTTTAATATATCCGTTCCAGACATAATAGCCTGATTGTACTGTATTATGGTATACTGACCACTGACTCACAGGTTTCTTAAAGTCTGGTCTAGTAACAGTGATTGCAATGTTTCAATAAATATTTATCATTTATGGTGCTGAATTTTGCTTACAAGTCTTCTACCATGCAGGACAAAATTAATTTATACCATTATGTTTAGCAATCTAAATGTCCAGTAGTTCAGTAATTCAGACAACAAATAATGTGCTCTACCCATTGTGAAAAAGAAATCCAAGTACTATAACAAAATATAAACTTACTTGTGCAGATTTTTGTATTTTGCTTCAGCCTGTGACCTTTACAGGTTCATAGATTCATAGTTTCATAGCTGTTTACTAGGCTAACAACCACAAGGGCCTTTTTAAGTCTAGCCATGCATCCCAAATCTCTGACAAGTTCTGATACCCTTGATAAGTGTAATCAGGGATTTGGGAGATGAAATATTTACAAACAGGGACATGGGAGATAAACTATTTACAAGTTGCCTGTGTCCATTAGATCCATAGGTGCCAAACCAGGGATGAATTTCCTGTTCCTCATCCATTTGTCCAAGTTGCACTTGAATTGGTTTAGGGAGGAACTCTGCTTCACATGGATGGGGAGCCTGTTCTAGAGATGGGGGTATCTCTGGGATGCATACCTGTCTCTCCAACAGGTCCTATGTATATCACAGGCAGGGTTTAAATCTTTAGAATGAGTAATTTTGTTGCAGTTTGTTTTATGGATATGCAGGAGGTCCATCAGAGTGGGGTCTGACAATGCCCTGTATGCCAGGCATAGATCTCCCCTTAAAAGCCTGTAGGAGACAGAATGCAGGGATAGGGCCATAAGAGGGTCTGCATAGGACATTTTACTTATGTCCTGTATTCTTTTAATAACAAGCCTCTGTGGATGTTCCATTTGTTGGATATGCCTGGTTAGGTACATATCAAAGGTGTCATTGTACTCAATGATAGGTCTAAAGAATGCTGAATACAATGGAACAATGACGTTCTTGTTCTTAGATAAAATACCTTTGTTTATAATTTGCACAACATAGAAGGATTTCCTCACTACTGTAGACACATGTTGGTCAAAGGCTAGATTACTATCTATGTGCGTCCCAAAGTCCCTCACTACTGTGCCAACTCTAAGGGATATAACAAAATGAAGATGAAACTACTTGAGCTGAGATACTTTAATGAGCCACAGTAAATTAAAATAGGTTTAGCTCTTT
Source organism: Protopterus annectens (assembly GCF_019279795.1). NCBI lineage: Eukaryota > Metazoa > Chordata > Ceratodontiformes > Protopteridae > Protopterus > Protopterus annectens. The sequence continues at coordinate 1,688,327,627 of NC_056731.1, read as the reverse complement.
CATTCCATACAACTGGAACTTCATCAGATATCTCAGCTTTAGCAGTTCCATCCTTTTTTTTTATTCTTGGTTTGTTTGTATTGATGCTATTTGGAGCTCTAAGGGGTGTGTTCTCAAGATGATAGTTACCAGTGAGAATGACTTCCCAAAGGATGCTATTATGCATTTCTTGGCATTTAGTTTTAGTACATGGCTCTGACACCAGTTGTTTGTCTGTGTCAGCCCCTCCTGGAGAATGTTTGTGCTAGTGCGGAATTCAATGACAGCTCCTAATTTGCAATCATTTGCAAATTTAGTCAGCCAGAGACCACTAACATTGGCCTTGACTTCAGAGAAGTAAATGCTAAAAAGGAGCAGTCCAAGGAGTGATCCCTTAGGGACTCCACTTATGACTGGCCTCTTTGTAGAGGTGGACTCCCCAGTTCTAACTTCCTGGGTCCTGTCTGTGAGACAGTTGGCTATCCACCAGGTGACACATGAGTTTGTACCTAACCTCTTGAGTTTGTCAACAATGCCCCAGTAGGATATTGTGTCAAATGCCTTGGTCAGGTCAAGGTAAGCAGTGTGAACCATTTTTCCCTCATTCATTGCTTTGGTTACCTTCTCAAAGAAGTCCACCAGGCTGATTAGGCATGATCTGCCCTTGACGAAACCAAACTGGGTTGGGTCCAGAGTCTGGAAGTTTATTATATCTCTGATGATAATTTCCATGATAATTCTTTCCATGGCTTTATATATAAGATTAGTGAGACTTATAGGTCTGTAGTTTCCAGGGTCTGTAGATGACCTACCTTTGCGCAGAAGGATGACTGCTGCTATTCTCCATTCATGAGGCATGAAGCTTGTTTGGAGGCTACAGTTAAATAGTAATTCCAGAGGCCCTGATAGGTCATGTTTCATACTATTTAGAAGGCATCTGTCACTCATCTGGTCAGGATAAAACAGATGAATGTCTCTGGATTCTTTTCAAGCTGCTTTATTATGAACAACACGTCAAGACTGAGGCTTAATAACTTTAACTTAGATACACTTATAAACAAACTAGCTATTACACTCATACATGTTCACTTTCTGACTGCACTCTCAAAATGGCACTGAAGCTAGCATGTGCTTGCTATTTATATACATGTGCTGTCCTTGAAATGCTTCTTAAAGGTACAACACACACATTCTATTCTACTTCCAGAAATAACTGATGCAATATTGACGACAATAATTGATATGCAATTGATATTAATAATTATTTTCATGCAATTATACAGAACTAATGCATATAGACAATTATGTCCAGGTTGTTGTATATTTTGCACTAGGTCTAGAAATATAACCACATTGTGTGACAGATAAATTAGAACTAGGTCTAGCAACTGGGACTGTCTCTGCTGAATGTTCAACTTTGGGAACATCAGGAACATCATCAGGAATAGAAGTAGAAGTTAAGACACCTTCTGCAACAGAAACATCTTCTGGATTGCTGTGAGATCTAGAGTCTGTATCACAGGAACAATGCAGCAATTTTGATTCTGATACAGGAAGAAGATGTCTGCAATTTCTCCTGTACTCCACACTCTTAGATTCTATGAAGTAGGATCTCGGCTCAGCACATATACCTGTTACTTGACCATTCCAGTCAAAACCTTTAGCCATTTGTATCCTCACTGTCTCTCCTTCTTTCAATGGATGAAGAAATCTGCTCGATTTGTCATAGCTGGACTTCTGGAAAGAATGCTTTCTGAATAGTTGAGCTTTGATTGTTCTGTTGTTCTTTGCATTAGGCCTCAACAAAGTGGAACTGATAGGCAATGTTGTTCTGGTTTACCTAGATAGAGGTCTGTGAGAAGGTGAGCCAAGTATATCATCATGGGGTATGTTTTTGAGATTGAGTAAATTCAAAAAGACATCAGTATTATCACACTTTGACTTTTTTAGTACTGCATGTTCAGCTAGTCAATTTGACTGTGGCTATTCTGGACTACTAGTAACAACTATGAAGTCCCATTCTTTTGCAGATTTCTGAAACAACTGATAAATTGGGTACCATTGTCAGAAATAACTTTATGTGGACTACCATGGACTGAGAAATGGTGTTTCAACTTGATAATAACAGCAATGGATGTTAGATTAGGTAGTAAATCGATCTCAAACCAGTTCAAATAAGAGTCTACCAACACTAAGTAATACTGATTGTTCAACTCAAAAGTATCAGTAATTACTGTTAACCAAGTTAGCTCAGGAACTTGACTTTGCTGAAGTGGTTCTTTTTGTAAATGTGGTTTAGTACTATTACATATTGAACAAGAAAAAACTACTCTATCAATGTCTTTTACTAGAGAAGGCCAGAATATTAGTCCTCTCGGTCTTCTTTTGGTAGATTCAGAACCTGGGTGACCACAATGCAAAATCTGGATATATTCACATTATAAGGAAGCAGGAACAACAATTTTAGGACCTTTGAAAATAATGCCATCTTCCATCAACATCTCATTTCTGTAAGGAAAATAAGTTTGCACTTCAGGTGGTACACTAGCTTGCTTTGACCGTCATTCAACATTGATGTAGTGGTTGAGCTTTGGCTAAACTGGATCAATATTTGTATAATCTTTCAGCTCATCAAGTCTCGTGGTAGAAAAAATATGCACTTCCATGTCATCAAAGTCAAAATTCTCTGCATTAAGCTGTTCCATTATATTTCTGGGTGATCTGGCTAAGGTATCAGGCAGATAAAGAAGTTTGCCTTTTGTACAGACCATTTTGAAATTGCACTTTTGCAGTTTGAGCATCATTCTTTGTAATCTCACTGGAGCTGAATGCATAGGCTTCTTTAAAATAGTGACTAGAGGTTGGTGACCAGTTTCAATCTGAATAGCTTGACCATAAATATAATCATGAAACTTTGAACATGCAAATATTATTGCCAAAAGTTCTTTCCGAATTTCAGCATATTGCATTTCAGTTTGGGTAAGAGTTCCAGATGCATAGGCTACTGGTCTGTCCTCTTGAAGAATAACTGCCACGACCACATTTTGAAGCATCACAGTTAAGAGTTACTGGTTTACTGACATCATAGTATCATAATGTAGGTGGGGTGGCAGTTTTCTGCTTAAGGTCTTCAAATCCTCTCTAGTGCTTTTCCAACCAATACCATGTAACATTTTTGTGCATCAGCCATCTCAAAGGTGCTGTCAAATCACTGAAGTCTTGTATAAACTTGCCTAAATAGTTGACCATACCAAGAAAATGTTGTAGAGCTTGAAACTTATCTGGTGCTGACATCTCTAGAATGGCTACTTGCTTGGATGGGTTTGGTCGTAAGCCAGTGCTAGTAAATAAATGATCTAGATATGTAACTTCTGGTAATCTGAATTTGCACTTCAGATGACTGAGCTTTAAGTTCACTTCACGTGCTCTGTCTAGAACTTTCTTAAGGTTTATGTCATGCTTTGCTTCACCATTACCTACAAGGATAACCTGAAAACAATTGCTTCATTGCATGCTGAAAGACTTCACTTGCAGAATTTATTCCAAATGACATCCTGAGGAATCTATTATTTCCAAATGGGGTAGTGATAGTAGTCAGTAGTGAAGATTTGTGATCAAGCATCACTTGCCAAAATGAACTTTTTGCATCCAAGACAGAAAAAAATGGTAGCATTCAATATTATGGCTGCGAGTTCCTCTACTGTACACATAGGATGATGAGATCTCTTTAATGCTTTGTTCAAATCTCTTGGATCAATTCATAATCAGATTTCATCTGAGCCTATTTTGTGGGCTGCTACCATGGACAATAGCCATTCAGTTGGTTCTGTAACTGGACAAATTACACCTTGTTGCCCCATTTTATCCAACTGAGCTTTGACTTTATTCTGCATAGCTATCAGAACTTTTCTTGCTGGTCTGACCACTGGACTGACCTCTTGGTCTAACTTCATGGAATACACAATGGAAGTTTGCCTAACTTGTCATCGAAAACATCAGCATATTCTGAGAAAATAGCTTCGGTAAATTGGAAGTAGAAGATGTGCTTATATGATGGACTTCTTTGGTAAAAGAAAGCATATGCAATCTCAAATGGTCTGTGAGACCCAATAATGACTGCACAGGTCTTTGGACTACATAGAATAGTAAGCTATAGCAGTTCCCAGCTGTGTAACATGAAAGGACTACTGAGCCTTCAGTTTTAATTTCTTCACCTCCATAAGCAAAAAGTTTCACACAAGTGGCCACATTAAGTTGCTCACCAGCTCTCACTTTAACAAATGTGCCTACTGACATAACATTACACTTTGAACCAGTGTCTACTTTGAGCTTGGATGATTTACCATTGATTTGGACAGTACAAAACACTTGATTCTTTGCCAATAAATTTACTGCATCAACCTTTTCACCAATTACTGATACACCATCTATGTAGGAAGTAGGGTTGCAGCTCTCTATATGACCAATTTGCTTTTTTAAGTGACTCTTCTTTATAACTGTGTGAGGTTTACTTGATTTGTAAAACCTTTTGAAAATGGTTGCATTTTTTTACACTTGTGGCATTGCTGACCAAATGCTTAACACTTTTTTTCTTTTAGACTCATGATTGGCACCGCAATTGTGACAGTTAACAATAAAGCTTGATTTGGGTTTTGCTGACTCACCCTTGTACTGCATTGAGCATGTCCTTTTCACTGAACTAGTCTTAGAACTTGCTTGAAAACTACAGGTTTTACCTAGGGAGCCTGCAGGGGTGGCAGGTGACATGTACTTAGGCCTACTTTTGGTAGTCACGTGTTGCATGCTGTCTACATTTACTCTGGAGCCTGCTGAAACCATATTATTATCACTTGCAAGCATACCTGTGAGCCTTTCTGTAACTTCATGGATTTGACAAATCTCTGTGGCTTTGCTTAGCATTAAGTCACTGTCACAAAGTAAAATCTTTCTCACTGCAGCACTATTAATTCCATACAAAAGCCTTTTCTTTATTAACTCATCTTTTAAGTCACTAAACCTACACACTTTAGTATTGTTTCTCAAGTCAGTAATACTAGATGCAAAAGTTTCTCCATGGTTTTGATCTCTTGTGTAAAACAAATGTCTCTCTAATGTAAACATTTGTCTGGAGGGTTGTACATTTCCCTAAAGTTGCATTTCAAACACTGAGGATCTTTCCTTGATTCAGTCTGTACAACAATATGACGGTTTTCACCCTCTCCCTCATATACTGCTGGTGCATACACAGATAAACGGTCTCTTTCAATGGCATCTGACCCAGGTAGATTTAGCAAAATGAATGCCCTGCTGCATACATCTTTGTCAGAATAAGCTGTTTGTATAAAAATATTGTACTCTTGCTCAAATATTGTCCAGTTCTTTGCAATATTCTGATGAAATACAAGTGGTCCTGGTTTTCAAAATGCCTCTGCCATATTAACACATACCAGTGAAGGCTTTTACAAATATGCATTAACACACAAATACATATGTCAGAAATTTGTGCAGTACTTGTAACTATACCCAATAGCACAACAAGCCTCTGAATAAATGAACTTTGCAAAATAAGTCTCCCAGGTACAAGAATACTCTTGAAACCACTGTACTGTATGAAATCACCTCTTATCAGTGTAAGACACATTTCAAAATAACTGCACTGTATGAATAAACTAGGCAGAAGAAGCTCTGAGTAAAAAACATTTTGAAGTAATTTCACGTTGCGAATAAACAGTAAACACCACACTGAAACTTTCTCAATATGGCTGTACTTTGCTAAATAATCCTTTACAGTGTAAGAAATGTCCTCTAATGGCTCTCTGTGAATAGACACACCCAACATAAGAAACTTTTTGAAATGGCTGTATTTTGACTGCACTATATGAAATAGTTGCACTTTGCACACAAACAAACTCTCTGAAATAAATGCACAGTAATAAGTGCACACTGTAAGGACATTTACACACTGTGAGATACTTTGAATAACTCTAGTTATGCCCTGAATAGCTTCAATCAATACAAAACAATTGTTTATGCCAAAACACAGTACTTTGCCAAGAAACATAGTCACCTTGCTTTTTTTATGCTTAATGTGCCCCTTTTGCCCTTTACTATTTTTGTTTATCCTCGTTTAATCTTTTTTCATGCCCATTATACCTTTCTTGTGCTTGTTTTACTCTAAACCACCTGTTTTGCTTTAAACATGTTTGTTTTGCAATTCTGAGGTAATTCCAAACCTCTTATGTGCCTTTCTGATAATTGTTTTATCAAATATCATAGGGCAGGATTCATGAAGCCTCCGTGTAAGAGTTACAAGGCTTACACGGAGGCTGCAGTTAAACCGTGTGACGTCAGCATGCCATGCATATGCATGAGGGCATGCTGAATCACACCTAAGGTTAACACGGTCCTTGTAAGACAGTAGGGGGCGTGTCTGTAGGGCGAGCCCTGCAAACAGACACGCCCCCAGAAGAGTAAAAGTCCCAAAAGTAAACCCCCACGACAGAGTCCGTGTAAATGTGAATAAACACAACACAGCACATGCTCCCACAGACTATGAGCATAAAATGTAAAAATGAACATGTTATATTTTTATTTATAAGTTTTAAAGATGTTTGCCCGTGAGTGCGCTCGTTTGCGAGGGCGTGCCCGGCGCTTAGTCACAGTTAGCAGTCATTGGAAAAGGATATAAGAACTAAATATGCAAAGTAGGCCAAAAAGCAATAGCGTAGCGGTAGAGACGTCGGCTGCAGAGGAGGCAGTCATGGTTCGAGCCCCCACAACATCAATTTTTATTTTTAGTTAAATAAGCACAAAACAATTCCCTGACATATATGTACATATATAAAATTATATTTTATGTAAAATGTAATGAAATGGGCCATGTATTTTGAAGAAATGTGAGATAATTAAAAAAAAATGTCAGATGTGCCTATAGCTGAGCTACACTCTAACAAGTTGAGTATATCTGCCTGTACGTGAGCAGTGTTTTAACAGGTGTAAAATGAGTGCCCGTAGGTGAGTAGTGGTTTAACAGGTGTAGAAGGAGTGCCCGGGGTTGAGCAGAGTTCTAACACGCTGAAACTGTGTGCCCATAGCTGAGCTGAGCGTAATATGTGTGCTGACAGCCAAATGGCGCGTAAGCCAGCGTAACCCATTTGCGTGGAGCTGCGCACCACGCCAACAAGCTAACCGACGAGCAACGTTGAGCAAGCTGTATCAAAATTGCCTTTACACAGACACACCTTCTAGCCTGTGTAGACAGTCATAAAGTATAAAAAGCAATGGCCAGGCTCGAACTCAGGATACCATGCACCATAGTCAAAGTACTGAACCACTAAGCCATGACAGTTGCTCTTAGAAATGCAGTAATAGAATATATATAGGAATGAATGTAAAGAGGAGCATGACAAAGCAGGTTTTGTGAAGCTGATACAATTCCAAAATGGCCAATCACAGATAAGTGCAGGAAAAACAGCATATATAAGCCCCATAGGTGGGAATACACAGCATAACCGATTGTGGAACCAACTTGCAGTTAGGATGGCAGGTGTAGGACAGGGTAGTTGCTTCCGAGCACAGAGGTGGGGAATTGAGGAGTCCAAATATATGGTTTGGCTCCTCGTCCATGATCATGAGGCCCAACTCATGCAGGGCCAGGTCCTGTGGGGAGCATATAGGGCTGAGGCGTGGGACCAGTTGGCACATGATCTCACCAGTGCCACAGGAATGCCAAGGACTGGTGAACAGGTCCATCACCACCATGCGGACCTGAAGAGATGGAAGCAGGACCAACTGAACCGTTGGATCCAGGAGGCCCGGCAAATGCCCAACGCCCCACTACTGAGTAAGTTACATGTAATTATTTATTTAAGAAATTAACCTAGCTGATATTATGGAGATGTGTATTCCAATATTACTTAATTTATATTGCAGCTGCAGGTGTCCGTTCTGTGAACCATCAAGCCTATGCTGATAGGCTGGTGTGGTTGCGCCACCAGGCAGGTCAGTAATTCTCTCCCTGTAACTGTAAAAAAATATAAGTATGACAGCTTGCAAAAGAGTGCAGTGTAGTCACTTATTAATAAAAAGTGCAACTAACAGTGTAAGAGAGTTTGCAAGTATTGTTTGATTACAAAAGTGTGATGCAGCCTGTAATCCAAAATAAAAATGAAACAAGTCTGAAATAAAGATGTTCCACCTGTAATATAATAGTACATAACCTGCAGCAGGCTGAAAAGTACAGCTGCAGAAGCTGAGTAAAACACATGTGTGAAATATATCCCTGTTTAAATTCCGAAACATGACACAAGTGAGACTGTTGGAAAGGATTGTTAGAACTAAAAGTAAAACATGTCAATAAAGCCTAGAATTAAGTACCATCCTGAATTGTAAAAATAAAACAAGCGAGAGAGTGTGAGAAAGAGGTATGAATCCACCAATAAAGTAGTAATAACTCCTGAATAAAGTATACTGCAGTCAGTACAGAATGAAATGAATGTGACAGGCAGAACCAAACAGCAACATGTGTTGAAAAAAGTACTGAAGCTGGAATGTGTGTCCCAAAATCTGGATATGTTGCTCTCAGTTTGCAATATGCAGATAGTATGGTTGTATGAAATACCAAACATCCACAGTTGTCTATAGCCATATAAAGCAAATGTAGCAGGATGATGTAGCTGAACAGAGCCAGATATGAATGTGTATGAATAAAAATGAAATGTATATTGATGTAGCAGTAACATTCCTATCACCAACATGAATAAGTTGTCACATAGGAAACTGTAGTCAGACCTGTAGTGTGTATATATCTGCAGCTAGTAGAAATGTACAGCATATGTATAGGCATTTGAAGTTGTTAATGAAATATTTCTTCACCCTACCCTATAACCACAAATAATCCATTCCACGTGAAATGGGTATGTGTATTCACAATTAACACCCGTGGACAATTGTCCTGTTGGTTCATACATATTTGCATGTACGTTGATGCATGTGCCCTGTTCATACATCCAAACCTGATGGCCTGTTGCCATCACTCAACCCTGCATGTTGTTGAAATGTGTACTGTTGTTCAAATTATGCATGTGTTATGCTTGCTGTTCAACGGCTTGAATTTATGGGTGTTTGGTTAATGGGAATACTAATGCATGCTGTTACAACTAATTGTGAATGGTATTGCACATTACTAACCCAAACTGTCACTAAATAATGCAAAACATAGGACGACAGGGAAGGCGGGTTCCAGCGGACCCACCTCTCCCACCTCAGCTGGCGAGTGCACCTGGCAGTAGTGCCCAGGCCGGACCCTCCTTCGGTGGCCCTGTGCCACCTGTGGGTGGAAGCGCTGCAGGGGATGGGGCTCGTCCCCCCTCTGCAAGCATGGCTGGAGGAGAACATCCACTCACCCTCCATAGTGTCCGGACTGTGGTGCGTAGGGAGATCTGGCACGCTGTGCTTGGGCCCCTACGCCAGCTTGAGGCACGGGTGGCACAACTCACGGGTGTGCCTGCTGCCCGGCCTACACAGCCCTCAGCACAGCCCCATGCTGGGCAGTGAAGGCACAGTGGCAACTGCCCATGAGTGGGGATCTCAGTTCCACTGTTGCCATCTGTGGGCTCATGGGCTCGAGATATCCAAACATCCATCCCCGTCAATTGGGTAACCCTCCCACATGTGTCATACACCACCCCTGTATGCGTCTTGTTTGTCTTGTCTGTTAACCTCCCCTACCTACCTCCCCAGCTATACCGACTTCCCATACCTGACATACCAATCTCACCTGAAAAAAAAAAAAAAAAAAGGGTACTCTGTACCCACAAATAAATTACGCCCCATACATAGCTGCCCATTTTGCACACATGTCTGCTGGACATGTAAACTGGCAATTACAATTGGCTGTACAACAAATATTATTGTTGTCCTCACACCTCTCTCAGGGGTGGAAGGTTTCAAATTTCACACCAAATTACAAACATATGCACAGCTGTTGCTGACGAAGAAATGGGCAGCTATGGGCCTTTCCTACATCCCTCCTGCAAAACCCGAGCTTGTTTTCCTACTGTCCTACCCTCTTTGTGCCCCTTTTTTCAACACTGTCCTATCTCCCCATTTTCTTTTCTTTAAAAGAAAATAGCGCGGGTGTGCACGAGAGTAAGCACTTTTAAGCAGTAGTAAGTGGGTGTGCGCTTCTGTGCGCTTAGTTAAGCGTGTGTGCGTGAAGCTAAGTGGCAGTGCGCATGCGTGACCTCCGCGCAAACCAGCGCTAACCCGCTTACAACTGCTTAAAAGTGCCTTAGTCACTCTGAATGACAAGGCCTGTAGTTTTCTCATCAGCAAAATAAAATACCTCCCTCAGTCTCGAACCCAGGACCTTGGAAACACTAGTCTGCATGACTTACCACTAAGCCATGACTGCTATACAATAACATTGTGCTGAAAGAAATATATCATAAAATAGTAGGAATTAATGTAAAGGGAATATAGCAAGTCTAGTACACAAAGCATGTCATGTATATTTACTGTCAAATCTAGTGGATTTGTAAAATAGTACTGTGTGCTGAGAACAGTCATGCTAGTTGGTAGCTACTAGGTAATAATGTCACAGTAGCATTTGGCAAGCCACACACATACTCAGAGCAGGATAAACAATGCCATAGTTGAATAGTTAAGAGATCAGACATAGCAACTGTGACTGAGTTACAGGGATGTCCCTCATGTGAAAACAAATGTCAACTGTGCCCCACTGACACCCTGTCAAATGTAGACAGAAAGGTGTAACTACACATGCAATGGTAACTATAACTGACTGAAGGTATGCACCACCTGCACGGCACAAATGGTGTACTAATACATATGCTTGAAATAACCCACAGTCACAACTGCAGAATATCAGAATATGTCATTGGAGTATCCCACTGCTATGTACCATTCCATGAGGCTGATAAAAGATGTACCGGAGAGTATCTGAGGCCTGCTCAGCAGCATGATCAAATACCCTTGTAAGTGTCAAGGCCCACACCATGGCCAGACTACACTGCATGCAGTAACACCCTACCACAACAAACACATAGGGAATTGCTGCCCAAACAGATTTAGCAAGCATTACAAACTGTGAATGTAAATGGAAAATAGGAAAGCCATAGCAACACATTACAGGAAAGACACCTCACAGGCATACAAGGAGTGAATGTAAAGGCCAAATATTGAAGCCATAGCAACAGATTGCAAGAGCCACTGCTATATACCAGTTACACCACAATCCCCACAGGAAAGCACACACACCCATATACACAGTATTACTAGTCGTAGGTGTCAGTTTACATACACACGGAGAAGAGGACACTGGAGGAAGGAATACTCAGCTTACAGAACAACATGCATTGCAGTGTCTACAACACAGCCTGAAATATGAGAGACATACCAACCCTTACACTCACAGAACAGTGTCCACAGCAAACCAGCATGGTCCCCACCCTGATAATCTGAAAGGGCTACGCCTACCTAACAGACCTTTTTATAGCACAGTCCTGTAATCACAGTGAGAACTGCAATCACTACACAACAGGTTGCATGCAATTAGTAAAGGCTGGCTAACAATTGGTGCAGAGACCATCACATGGACATGTGCAGATACCTACAAAACATCCTGTACTCCCAGTCCACACATGCAATACTTTCATTGCACCCGCTGGAGGTAGAGAGAGAGAGAGAGAGAGAAAGAAAGAAAGAAAGAGAAAGAGAGAAAAAAAAAACCTGTAACAACAAAACAAAGAGGCTGACAGCAGGCCAAGTAACTGCAAGCCTACGCAAACAGCTGCAACAAACACAGGTAATGTAAAGTACTACTATAATAGTCTACATACTGTGAACCCCCCAGATGTGTTATTGGTCTGTATCTAAGTATATGAATATGTGCATAGGGCTGGGGACATACTGCAACTGTCACTGAAGGCTCTACATACATATGTATGTGAAGGTAGCTATGTGCACATAGCAATGTAGGTTGTAGTGCAATGTACAAGTAGGTTGTACAGTAATGGATGTTCAGCAGTACGTTACTGTGTGTATACATATGTGGAACTAAAAAGGAGTATATATATATATATATATATATATATATATATATATATATATATATATAAAACGTGTATACGTATGTATATCGAGATATGTATGTGTATATATATATATATATATATATATATATATAGATAGATATAGATATATAATATGCATATGTGTATACATAGATAGAGAAGGATGTAGAAATACATAGACATATATAGTTTCACAGTGTCATAGTGTAGTACTAGGCTATCTACAGACAGTGTATAGAATAGATTTATAAGCTTGCGCCTCTGTATAGTAGTGACACAGTGATGACCCCCCTACATAATAGCATTAGTTTACTGTGCCTCTGTCTAGTAGTGACACAGAGATGACCCCTGGTGTAAACCTATGATCTCCCATCCACTCGTCAAGAATTCACATGAAGAGTGTCAGTGAGGGTCTCTGCCTAACATGAACTGGGATCCTGTTCCACAGTATGGGAAGCCTCTTAGTGATGGATCTGTCCCTACAGTATGTCCTATTCATATGTGTGCTGAAGTTTAAATCTGTAGCTGTTGTGGTTCTGATGGATTTGGATTGTATGAGGTGGAACATGTCCATCAATACATGATTGGACATGGCCTTGTACATCAGGCACAGATCACCCCTACGTAGGCAGTATGCTATGGAATAGAGCATGAGTTACGTTAGTCTGGCAGCATATGAAAGTTGTTGGAGACCCTTGATCCTCCTGGTGATATACTTATGGGGTCCCCCTAGCTGTTGCAAGTGCCAGGTGAGGTACATACCAAATGGGGCATAGTACACAGTCATGGGCCTGATAAGGGAGGAGTATAGGGGTACAATGACCCCTTTTGATCTGGATGTGAATCCCTTCATGATAACGTGGCCAAGGTAGGAAGTCTATCCAACCAATTTGGCAATGTGGGTGTCAAATGAGAGGTCAGTATCGATCAATGTCACCAGGTCTCCGATTACTTTGTCTGTACTCAGTGGGTTACTGTCTATGTGATAATATGTGGGTACCTTGTCCGTCCAAAAGGGTATGAGTATACATTACGTGGCATGCAGTTTAAGGCCATGACTCCGGCACCAGTTGTCGGTGTCCATGAGGCCTGTCAGTAGGATGTATGTGTCAGCTGGTGTATCGACTATGGCGCCTAGTATGCAGTCATCTTTGAACATTGTCAGCCACTACCCTCCCATGTCTGCTTCCACATCTGAGAATTATATGCCAAACATGAGCGGTCCCAGGACAGAGCCCTGTGGGACACCACTTGTGACTGGCTCTGAGTCTGACATGGCACCAGTGAGTTTGACTGTAGGGTTTCTATCCGTTAGCCAGTTTGCAACCCATCTTGTGACATATGGATTTACATTTCAGCTGTTGATCATGTCTATGATGCCAGAGTGCGGTATTGTGTCGAAAGCCGTAGGCAAGTCCAGGTAGGCTCTATGGACCACTGTGCCCTCGTCAATGGCTCTAGTGACTGATTTGAAAAGGTCAACCAGGTTCATAAGGCAAGATCTGCCCTCTACAAAGCCAAACCGGGTGGGATCAAGTGTCTATGTCCCCAATGTCTCTGTGTATGAGTTCCATAATGATCCTTTCCATAGAGTTGCAGACCTGGCTGGTTAAGCTTATGGGGCGGTAGTTACCATGGTCTGTAGAGGTGACTCCTGTGTGGAGTGGGACTACTGTTTCTGTATGCCAGTGTCCAGGTACATATGCTGTAGTAAGGCTACAGTTGAATAGCATTTAATGTGCGTGTGTAGCTCCTCTTGGAGTTCACGTAGCATGCAACCTGCAATACCGTCGGGTCCCATTGATGCTGTGTTTACAGCTTTGCTGAGGGTGGTTCCCAGCTGGACATCTGAGATGACAGGGAGGTCACAGTCAGCTGAGATAAGTAATTCCTCATGTGTGGGTGAGGGAGGATAGAAATGTGCACTGAACCTGTCTGCCAGAATGTTGGCATTATCTGTGTGTTCAGTGTAGCGTTTGTCACTGTGAACTAACTTTGAACATATCTGAGGGTTCCCACCCAGGTGTGTAACATAGCAGAAGAGGGCCTTGTGGTTATCTGTAGTGTCCATAGCGATGTCCCTCTCATTGTTGGCCTTGCATGTTTGTACGACAAAACGTATCTTTCTACTACTGCTGATCAGAGATGCCTTAGCTCTATGGAATTCTGCTCTGCCGTGCAGTAGCTACCTTCTGTTGTTATACAATGTGGTCAATGCTGGGGTCCACCAGACAGGATGCCTGCCCTTGGTGGAGAGGGTCTTGGTTTTATTTGTGATTGCATGATCCATGCATTCTTGGAGATGTCCATAGAAAGCATATGTGAAGGTGTCTGCATTGTGCGAAGTGGTTTCCACTGGCCCAGTGGGCATTAAGGATACCAACTCAGTTATAAGAAGTGTAAAGTCGGCATGTGAGAGGTTTCCCACTGTAGTCTTTTGTGTTGCGGGGGATGTGGGATATGTATATCCAGGGGGATTAGTCTGTGGTCAGATGTGACTAGTGAGGGGTATACTTCCGGTGTGTAGCACATTGTCCCCATGTTTGTGATGATCAGGTCTAGTATATTATCTCCCATTGTGGGAGAGGTGACTAGTTGTTCCATTGCATTTGACTTAGTGAATTCCGGGAACCTTTAGGCTAGGGTGTTTGGGGTAGAATAATGCACCCAGTGTATGTTAGGGTAGTTGACGTCTCCCAATATGATGGTGTGTGGTGGGACATTCATATCCTCCAATGTCTTCAGGAAGGCTGACTGTGGTTCCTGTGATTGGGAGGGTGGTCTGTAACATGCTACCTTTGAAGAAGGCAAGCATTGGGGATATTTGCTAGTAAAGATTGGTTTTATTCTCTTGTTTTGATTTAGTATAGCAGGTTTGCCTATGGTTATCTGCACCTGGATGGTCTGTGATGCTTCATGTGTTGCCACTAACCTGGAGGTGTGGGTGTCCTTCATGAATATGGACACACCCCCTCCCTTTTTGTTTTGTCCCGAGTCCTGGGGCCAAAAAGCATGATACGGGGTATAGCCTGGTACCGCTGGTGTGCTCTCAGGAGCCTTGAACAAGGTTCTCACTTACTGCACAGACATCGGGATTGGTAGAATATGTACGTACAGATATATGTAATACACACATACATATATAGATATATGTAGAGACATATACATATACAGATAGACCTGACTGACAACAGATATGTCTGTATATGACTATCTCTCTCTCTCTGTCCCACCCCCTCTCATTCTCACTCTCCCTGTGTCTCTCTCTCACTCTCTCCACCTCTCTCCCCACGTCTATATGTATATATCTACATCTATATATACATATTTTATATACATATATACAAACATATATATATATATATATATATATATATATATATATATATATACAGATATATATATATATATATATATATATATATATATATATATATATATATATATATATATATATATATACACATATATATATATATATATATATATATATATATATATATATATATATATATTCTGTGTGAGGCACATGTGTGCAGATGTCTTGCAACAGGTGCAACACCAGTGCGGATACTGGAGTACCATACCCCATTCAAAAACACTGACACCAGTAACCACCACATATGTGCATGCCTGCCCACCACTGCATGTGTCAGGGGGAACAGGGGCAACAAGTGTACAATAAGCTCCACATTGATATACACAGTGGCACACTAGTCCTGTAATACCTGTACATGGAATGTGTCAGCGGACATGGTGTGTCAGCTATGGACATGTAGGTCACTGTACCCCTCCACACCCCACAATGTCCTACACGGTATGTACCTCCCATGACAGCTACAGATATGGAGAAGGACACAGACATATGCAAGTAACTGTGTCAATGCACTCAAACACAATACCTATGCAGAGTGACTGACAAGACCACAGAGCACACACAGACTACCTACATAGAGGTTACCACTGCTGGATATACATAGTTCGGTCACACCCATGACAGTTGTCTAACAACCATGGTAACACCTCCAACATTCACAACACAAATTACCTATGTCTGTCGTCCTTGTCACTGCAGTATAGAGCACATGGTGGAGGTACAGGACCCTACCCACAGATACGACATACCCTGTAGTAGACCGCACAGAATTAAGAATCAAGGCTCCCCATGAGTAGATGTCAGACATACCGCTGCTGAATGTTATGCAGATAGGTAATATGCCATATGAGTCACCTTGTGTAACTGTTTGTAAGGAGCAGGTATGATCATAACACATGTGTCACAAGGAGCAGTGTAGCATAACAGTATGCTGCTGTAGGCCCAGGCCCAGGGCCAAAAGCACACTACCTACCTAAGACACAATGCACACACATGAACACATTGCAAATGAAATATGTGAGGTGGAATGAGTGTGCTAGTGACTGGGTGCATGTTGTGTACTGGTGTGATTGCTCACCATGACCGTCTGTCTGTCATGGTAGTGTGTGTCCTTGGTGTGAGGCCAGAGACAGGTGTGTGAGGTATTGCGATCAACACATACTACATTGCCATATGTTGTGCTGTGTTACCCTGTATGTCACTGTGGTGTAGGTAGGGTTATGGCAAGTAAGAGTAGTGTGCATTACCAGTGAAATATGTAACGTGCATTGTGTGCAGTGCATGGGCTGATAATGTTGCCCATACAGTACCTTGATACAAACCCCCAGTGTAAGGTTGTGTATTGTACCTGAAACAGTGTGTTGACTGCTGCAGTATACTAGTCTGTCTTATGGAGTGTGCCAGGTACTGTTGCACAGTTGTCGGATGAGCACTGATATCTGGTCATTTACATGTGTATCCCCCAATAGACAGACAGAAGCTATATATGGTGTTTAAGTTATATCACTGCACTCGAGTATTATGTGTATTATGTGTGCCATAGTTTGCTGACAGATATTGCTGACATATTTTCCTTCTCCTTTTCAGGGCTATGGTTCACCAGCGGAACCCTGTCTACTCTGCTGCAGAGGAGGAGGATATACACCAGACCCTGGTGCGGGATTTCGCTGTACTCTTTTCCCGCACCAGCCAGAACCAGCAGGAGAGGGCTGCACTGTGGCAAGACCTGGTCCATTGGGTAAATGACGTAGGCACACATAACCGGACATATGAGCAGGTACGCCATCACTGCATTGATTTAATTAGAAATGTCCATCAGCGTGCGTCGGATATCCACAGGCAGCAGCTTGCCACAGGTGGTGGGGTGGCTAGACATCCCCGCCTCACCAGACTGGAGGGACTACACCTAAGTGTTGTGGCTCCAGCCCAACAGCAACAGCAGCAGCATACATGTGTAATGATGGAGGCTGGAGCCACACAGCAGCAGGACACGGAGCGTGCAGGTAACATGCCATGTGTATAGTTGACTGTTCTGTACACTGTTAGGTTATGCATGTGTGAGGTGTGTCCTCGTTTTGTAGCTGTAATCTTGGTAATTATTGTGCAAGAGTGATATCCTCAATATCTGCAGTACACCTGTGGAAGCTAACTGTTGCACTACTGAACTGTATCATGCCCACAGTATCAATGGCACAGTTCTGCCCACTGACAATAAATATCTCTTTTCTGCAGGTCCCTCTGGTGTAACAGCAAGGCAGCCTATCCATGCTGGTGAGTGTGTAATACCATTACCTTCAATACTCTTGATACTAATAGTAATAATAGGCTGAAGCAGTAGTGCTATGTGTTTGATTGCAGGTGTGTTTGTGTCTGTGGGTTGATATCTCATATACTGAGGTGTGTGCATGTGTGCATGTGTGCATGTGTGCATGTGTGCATGCACCCATGTGTGAATGTGTGCATGTGTGCATGTGCCCATCTGTGCATGTGTGCATGTGTGCATGTGCCCATGTGTGCATGTGCCCATGTGTGCATGTGTGCATGTGTGCATGTGTGCAGGTGCCCATGTGTGCATGTGTGCATATGCCCATGTGTGCATGTGTGCATGTGTGCATGTGTGCATGTGCCCATGTGTGCATGTGTGCATGTGTGTATCAGTGGTGACATTGTGTACACATTGTAAACTGTGTTTCCTGTCTTACTCCCACAGGTTCTGGTGCTGCTCTGGTGTCATGCAGCAGGGAACCTGAATCAGCTGCTGTGGATAGTGATAATGATGATACCTGTGTAATGGCACAGGTAGGTGTGCCAGGGTCCGTCATTGGTCAGCCAATTGACACTACACAGCTGTCGACCCCATCAATGCGCACAGTCATCCTGCCAATACATCCTTTGTCACCAATGTCCCTAGGTGATGGACAGGATACAGTGGGCATTGACCAGGGTAATGTGGTACTGGTGGCACATGCATCCCCACACAGCAGCCATGGCCAGGGTCCTGACACGGTACCACACAGGCAGACGTCCAGGGGTTCTCATGGGAGCATCCGTGGGCATACCACCCCTGTCAGACGTTCCCACAGAGGTCTTTCAACCTCAGCTATGTTTCGGGCTGTAATGCAGGCACAGTCACATATGGAACGGTACACCAGACAGGGTCTGACGGAGCTGAGAGCATGTCGCACAGCCATGAGTGACAGTATGCGTGATGTTGCGGCTGCCATCCGTAACTTCACCGAGGTCATTGACAGACGTTGGGGGGACACATTAGATCTGTTCCACAACTACATGTCCATGAGCCAGGGCAATGGTGGACGGTTGAGGCATCGATGTGGCCGTATGCCAGCAACAGCAGCAGCTGGCAGCCATCGCGGATGACAACAGGCCCGCAGCCGCTCACATCGTGCCAGCAGCAGCCCCAGCAATGCTGGGTCTGTGCTGTCATCAGACCACCCCAGGAGACCACATGCACGTGGTGCTGGACAGTCCCAACAGAGACCTGTCTCCAGTCACCAACCACCTGCTTCTAATGACAATACCCAGTCTAGCTTAGTACCTGATACGGTCCGTAGCACCCCTGCCAGGCACAGGTACCATGTCCGTGGCCACAGACAGTGATCTGTATGACCTGGCAGGTACAGTCTGTGGCTGTCCACAAACACCTGTATATGGCAGCCATGAGGTGAGACTGTGTGCATTCATACACACATGCAAAGTGATAACACCTAGGGCTACCGCATACACGCACACACTGCATCAACATTGCTCCATCTTGTACTGCTGTCCCTCACCAACACACACACACACAGACATGTCAACTGGTTGTATCAGTGGCAGACTCAGGCATACCAGGTACACACCCTGTGCATATGATGAAACTGTGCCACCTCTTGCAATCTGTAAAATCTGTGCAGGAACAGGTTAACATTGTGCTGATGCACAGGGTGACTACATAGACGTATTGTAATAGTATGATGTTGACAACAGTACAGTGTAATGATAGCATTGTGGGTATATACCAGCATGCCTGATGCAGTTACAGTATGAATGTCATTGTATTGTTTTGTACACCCATAGTAATTACCACAGTGTTCTGTCTGCACATCTTTGCATACTGGTGGTGAGGCTGTGAAGGGATGGCCACCTACATAGGTAGCACAGGGGATACAACAATGTACATATTGATACTCAATGATGGTCATGTCAACTGCGAGTTGCATGCTGTCCACACACGACCCTGCAATGCAGATGTTTCAGGATGTTGATATCTGTGCAGTACTACACAACAGGTTCAAGGCTCACAAGAGCACACTAGCACTACAAGGTCACACCTCATACCATGCATGACAGCACCAAAACACAGAACTAGCTATGACAGGAGGGAGAGTGTCCATATATGTCAAGGATACTGTGGTGCCAGGACAGGTAGCGTACATCATACTAAATCTGGAACTGCTGAGTGAGGGCTCAGTGTCTGTTATTTGACATGTGTATTATTACAGGTATGAGTACTTGGGTATCAGGCCAGTTATTCAACATTACGAAGGTACATGGTCTATACACTTGTGTGGGGATCTGACCTGTGAATGTCTGGGTACTGGCTTATAGTGCCTGCATATATGCACTGTTACCTACTGGAAGTCATACACCTTGTTTGTTGTAGCATAGTCTACATACAGGCCTGCTGACTGTAGCTTTGTTTGTATGCATGTTTGCCTGTTATGTTCCTGAAACACTGATTCTACCTGCAGTACAGATATACAGTGCCTCTGTGGATCCCTAGTGACATCTGTATTGCTTACTGTACTGATGTCCATGTGTCACTTGACAGAACGTCACTGTTTGTCCTGTTTGCATGTAGCTTGTCTATAGCACATTGCATATGACTTACCTCGCATTTGCTCAAGGCAGCATTCATATATGCCAGCACTAACAAATCAGGAGCACTACACCCTCACATAGTCACCTTGAGTACCTTGTTCCCCATTGGCCCTATGTGTCATTACTTAGTATGGGAGTCACAATACTATGGTAGCATGTGCAAAGGTCACCTGTCGATCTACTCTCAGGTCCAGTTGGTGAATCTGTGAGTCATGTGGCAATGTTACAGCTGCCTCATGTACACAGACAACCCTCTCCCCTTCCCATACACATACAACACATGTGAGAGATGCAACCACATAGCCAAACTGGGGGCTAAGCTCTGTTAACACAGCACTAGCATTCCCTGTCAGGTGGAGTGGGATACTGCAGTGAATACAGTACCAGTCTCCCATAGACCTGCCACGACCGCAATCCAAACACAAAAACACACAGGTACATTATTGGACTCTCAGAATAGCATCCTGCCTGAGCAGCTGACACCTGCAAAGCAGACACACAAGCAAACGTTAAGCCAGAGCAGAGCACATGCAACACATAGCTCACAAAGCCTGTGTGCCAAACAGTCACAGGCCATACGGCTTGACAACACACCTGCTACAGTTGCATGAGGTACCTCTATCGTCACGTACATTGAGGTCCTGCTCCCAGGCTAAACAAGGTGACGGTCACGCTGAGCTGCCCATCGGGCACTATGATCCACCACATAACACAAGCATACCTGTCACTCCAAGGCATGTAGAAGTATGACTCAGTCATTGTCTGTGCCAGTGTGTATGACCTCTGATGCACCTCCCTGGACTACATGTTAGGGGACATAGAGGGGCTCTCTGAGCTTGTGGCACAGGCTGGTATGACCCTGGCCTTGAGTAGCATCTCACCCTCACCAAGAATGCTGCCACAATATGTAGACAGGATCATCAGTTTCTGAAATTAACGTATGTTTCAGTGACATTCAAAGGGGATCCTATGCCTGTCAGTGTAGGATTACATGCTGGACAAGCCACATTGCTTTGCTTGGGACAGCTTTCACCTGTCACCCATGGGCCATTGTATATTGGCAGAGGCTGTTGCTACACACATAGTGCCTTTGTATGCAAGGCTGACATTACATAGCCACCTACACAGGTATCACACGGGATAGGACACTAATAGAAATGCTACTCAACAGCAGCAGTGTAAACCTCAAGATGCATGCAGTGGAAACTGTCCTTAGCATGGGGTACAGCAATATCTGTGCAGTAACAGACTCCTGGTACAAGGCTCCCAGGTGCACACCATCAGTGCCAGGTCATTCCTGATACCATGCTTGTCATCCCCTACACATGCACCAAACCAGAACAGGGGGGATGTATCCAAAGGCACCTCAGATACACACACCCCCAGGTTGGTGGCACTGCACAAAGCATCAGAGCCTCTTCATGTGCAACACACAGTGGGTTAGACTGCCTTCAGGTTCATAGCCTGGGACACACCACACTCCCATAACCAGGAAACCCACTTGGCCTTCCTGACAACACTGGGAATATGACGGTCTCTACACACACCATTATATGGTTGTACTGCGACTACCCAAACATAGAGTGTGAGCATTACTCTAGCTGCAAGACCCTATCTGAAGGGTTCTTATCATTCGTTCCCTGCATTGCTATGGAACAACTTGTTACCACTCCCACAAGTGGTGACAACATGCTGCACCTGTTCATCATCAACATGTGGACTATATGCTCCAGACCAGTCATGTATCCCTTGCTGGTGGGATGACACCATCTACAACTCACACTGTATAGTCACATACCACATGCAGCCCCTGCACAGAACACCACAGTCATACATTTGTCTGATGCATATTCCATGTATTCACATGAGGCAGGCTTCGGACATGGGAACTCTTGCAGTTCACAGGTACATATGTGCAGGTGGCACACACATACATCATGTGTGCATTGACATTACTGATATAATGTATGGTGTGCAATATTGGAAACAACACCCCACACACATGGACAAACTGAGTGACAAAAATACACATGGCGTTTGTAGGATACAAACCCCTACCTAACTATGTTAGATCACTTGTGAGAGTCACAGTAGCAGAGTGTGCTATTTGCATTACTGGGAGGTTTGCTTTCTCCTGCTGTACTTATAGGGTGCTGACATCATCAGTGTTTAGACAGTGGAATATGCAGCATGTGTTGTGTAGTAATAGTTGCCAAAAGGGACATTTTTCTTACACATGGAATTGCACACACTACTCCCCCACACACATTCACACACACACTGAGCACTTGCAGGATTCAAACCCCTACCTAACTATGTTTTGACACTTGTGAGAGATGCAGTAGCAGAGCACGCTATTTGCATTACTGGAAGGCATGCTTTCTCCTGCTGTACTTATAGGGTGCTGACATCATCAGTGCTTGGACAGTGGAATTTGCAGCATGTGTTGTGTAGTAATAGTTGCCAAAAGGGACATTTCTCTAACACATGGAACTACACACACTACTCCCCCACACACATACTGAGCACTTGCAGGATTCAAACCCCTACCTAACTATGTTATGACATTTGTGAGAGACGCAGAAGCAGAGCGCACTATTTGCATTACTGGAAGGATTGCTTTTTCCTGCTGTACTTATAGGGTGCTGACATCATCAGTGTTTAGACAGTGGAATTTGCAGCATGTGTTGTGTAGTAATAATTGCCAAAAGGGACATTTCTCTTACACATGGAATTACACACACTACTCCTCCACACACATTCACAGTGAGCACTTGCAGGATTCAAATCCCTACCTACCTATGTTATGACACTTGTGAGAGACGCATTAGCAGAGAGCACTATTTGTATTACTGGGGGGATTGCTTTCTCCTGCTGTACTTATAGGGTGCTGACATCATCAGTGTTTAGACAGTGGAATATGCAGCATGTGTTGTGTAGTAATAGTTGCCAAAAGGGACATTTCTCATACACCTGGAATTGCGCACACTACTCCCCCACACACATTCACACACACACTGTGCACTTGTAGGATTCAAGCCCCTACCTACCTATGTTATGACACTTGTGAGAGACGCATTAGCAGAGCGCGCTATTTGCAATACTGGGGGGATTGCTTTCTCCTGCTGTACTTATAGGGTGCTGACATCATCAGTGTTTAGACAGTGGAATATGCAGCATGTGTTGTGTAGTAATAGTTGCCAAAAGGGACATTTCTCAAACACATGGAATTGCACACACTACTCCCCCACACACATACTGAGCACTTGCAGGATTCAAACTCCTACCTAACTATGTTATAACACTTGTTAGAGACGCAGTAGCGGAACACGCTATTCACATTATTGGGTATAATTTCTGCTCCTGACATATGTATAGTGTGCTGACATCATTATGGATGAAGAGGTATGTACATATGTTACTATCCATCAGTACAAGGGAGAGCATATCTATGCATTAACTTTACACAGGCACAGTGGCCTACTGTACTGTGGAGGCAGACGCCAAATACACTGTGGATAGCCTTCTGTATTCCCTAGGGACAACAGTCAGGTATTTTACTCTATGGTCATATGTTTACCTGTCAGATGCAAGTATCTGTTGCTCATATACTGTTTGTGGGTCTTTATTGCCATAGCCTTCCCTATCTCTATAAACAACATGTGTACTGTGGGAGATGTTTGCATATGAGTGGGATCCAGTACTTTACTTATGTCTCTGTTGTAACTTCACTGTGTGCACTGGGCAGATGTCTGTATTGTGGGAGGTTCCTGTGTTAACACATAGAAATGGCAGATATGTGTGTGCAACTGCTGAACTGTGACATGGCCTAAGTGTGTGAGCATGCCCAGTTCACAGTTTGTATGGCTTCTTGCCTGCCACATCTCATTTATCTAAGTGTGTGAGCATGCCCAGTGTGACCTTTCCTTATGTTGGGATCTGTGGACCACCACATTTCTGTTTGTGTGTGGACGCCATCTATATATCACATGTACAGTTGAGTGTTGGACATCAGGTTGTGTTCTTACTGCCCAACTGCTTTGTGTCTGAACCTAACAGGCATTATGCTGTGCCTGCAGGATCGCCATGGGATAGTTTGCATACAGTTGTCATCATCCTTTCCTGCTGACCAAACAGTTGTATTGTCGTATAGTGTACTGGTGCAGAACTTTCACTGTGGTGGACAGTATAATCGGTTTCAGTCCTATCACTGCTTGTAATATTTATAGTGAGCACACCAGACTGGTTGAGGGCCAGTTGTGCAGATATGACCATGTTGCATTTTGTTCAGATATGGACAGCATAGTACATGATTGTCCGACATTGTTAATGTATTCCACAACTTGTGTGGACAGTGACAAACAATGGCCATGTGCCCTAGTCCATTTGTAATGCTAGTCAGAGAGTGTTTGTCCTTCAACACACATTTACTGGTGTTTGCCATGACATATGTCACGGTTAGTGTGCTGTGCTTCTGTCTACCCATGACATACAGGTGATATCCAGGGTACACCTACCATCTCCCATCCAGTCATCATGATTCCTCTGGATGACAGTCACTGAGGGACTCCCTGGATATCCTGTAGTGGGAGTTTAGTTGTGAGTGGAGTGAGCTTCTGGGTTATGGACCAATGACAGCATGTCCTGTTTATGTCTGTGCTGGGGTTCAGGCCTGTCAGCTGCATAGGTCACCAGCATTCAGTGTTTATATGGTGCCAAATGTCCATTGATACCAGGTTGGTCATGGCTCTATACATCAGGCACAGTTCACCTCCAGCCAGGCAGTATGGCACTGTGTGGAGCTGCAGTTTCTTTACTCAGGCGACACATGGCATCTGTTACAGCTCTGCAATCCTCCTGGTGGGGTATTTGTGTGGTCTTTCCAGTTGCTGCAGGTGTCTGCTATGGTACATCCCTGAAGGGCCATTGTACACAATTGTGAGGCTGCTGATGGATGACTGGAGAGGCACATTGACCTACCCTAACCAAGCTGTGCTTACCTTCATGATTAGGTGGGTATATGGTATGTTTCTGTAACCACTACAGACACATGGTTGTCACATGCAGGATATCTATCACCTTGTGTCCCCAGGTCTCTTATTGCTCCTGATGTACTATTGGGTTAACACCTATGTGGTAATTTCTGGCCATGTACTGTGTTTCCACAGGGGTTGACTATACACTATTCTGCATTTAGCTTGTTGACATGGCTGTGGCACCACTTGTGTGTTTCTATGTGTGCCTTTTGTAGGTTGCTTGTGTCAGCTGGAGGGTCCGATATGGTGGCCAGTTTATAGTGCTCTGCAAACCTGTTCAGACAGAGTCCTTCCATGTTGGCCTGTATCTATGTGACATATATAGCTTACAAGAGAGGTCCCAGGACCATGTCTTGTGGGATGCCAGTTGTACCTGGTTTGCAGTCTGCCATGGCTGCAGCATGTCTGCCAGGTCAGTTCTGTCCTTGAGCTGGTTTGCAACCCATCTACTTGCATAGGGGTTTATAGTTAGGCTGGTGAGCTTATCTGTAGCGCCAACTAGGGTATTGTATGGAAGGGTTTAGCAAGGTCCAGATAGGCTGTGTGATCAACATTCCCCACATCAATGGGCTTGGTGCACATTTCACATGAGTCAGACATGTGTAAGGGGCAGGATCTGCCCTATGACAGCCACACTGGGTAGGGTCCAATGTCTGTAGGTACCCAATCTCATTATTCATGGGATCCATGATCATCCTCTCCATTACTTTGCCAACCTAGATAGTCAGGGTTGAGGGGTGATAGTTTGCAGTATCCATTCAGGCATCCCCTTTGTGGTGTGGGACCACTGTTGCTGTACACTGCTCTTTGGGTACATATCCTGTGGTAGGACTGATAGTGCACAGTAATGCTATTTGCTGTTCCATTCTTCTTACAGTACTTGTTGGACACAACCCAGGACACCATCTGGTACCATTGATGCTGTGTGCTGTGCTTTGTGGATGCTGGCTGTTACCTCAGCATCTGCAATGTCAGGGGGCCAGCACTCTCCTGGGATAGATATTTGGCAGTTAGGTGCTGGTGGGGAGGTTGGAAGGAATCTGTTCGGTAGGCTGTTGGCAATGTGTGTGGGTTTGGTGTATTGTTTGTGATGTTAGAGTGCTGCAGAGCATATCTGTGGATTATCACCATGGTTCCTACCATCAGGTAGGACAGCTGTGTGATAATCCTTTGTATCCTGCACAATTTGTATCATCATAGGTTCATAGGTTCATACTAGGCTATCTGCCCTGGCCTTGTTTGAGCACGGGCAGACTGTGTGTGGGTCTCAACACCCCTTGCAATGTGCATATTATGCCCACATAGGGTTTACTTTCCTAGATGTGACACATGGATGGCCCCCAGTGTACACCTACTATCTCCCATGCACTTCACCGGATTTCTCTTGTTGAGTTTGTGTATGGAGCTCAGCCTATCATGGACTGGGATTCTGTTCCAGAGTGTCAGGAGCCTCTGGGTTATGGATCTGTCCCTCCAGCACATCCTATTAATCTATCTGTGGAGGTTCAGATATCTCACTGGGGTGTGTCGGCTGGATTTGGGGTTTCTGCAGTGGAGCATGTCCATTCATTCTGGATTGGACATGGCCTTGTACATCAGGCATACATCACCTCTGACTGTGCAGTATGCTTCTGAATTGGGCTGTGGTTTCTTCAGCCAGGCTGCAGATGTCCAATGTTTGGACCCTTTATCCTGTTGGTGGGGTACATTTGGGGTCTTTCTGACTGCTGCATGTGTAAGGTAAGGTACAGCCAAACTGGGGCATTGTTGTCACGTATGGGCCTGATAAGGGAAGAGTATGGGGGCACAGTGACCTCTCTAGCTCTACATGTGCATCCTTTCATATTAAGGTGGGCAATATAGCAGGTCTTCCTGGCTACCTTGGCAATGTGAGTGTCACATGACAGGTTACCATCCACTTGTGTCCCTAGGTCCCTGATTACTTCTTCCATACATAATGGATTGCCACCTATGTCATACTTTGTGTGTGCCTTGTTTGGTATTTGTTGAGACATTCATACTCTGCAGTGTCTTCAGGAAGGCTGGCTGGGGTACCTGGGTTTGCGTGTGTGATCTGTAGCAGGCTTCAAACAGGTACACAGTTTGAGACAGTGTTACTTGCCCGTGGATAGTCCATGCTACTTCTTGCTGTGGTACCAACCTGGGGGTGTGGTTATCTTTGATAATTACTGGTAGCCACACTCCTATTGTCATGTGTTCCATGTTTTGGAGCTGTAGAGCATGGTATGAGGCATAACCTGGTAGTATTAGAGTGCTCTTTTGGGCCTTGCCCAGGTTTCTGTTACAGAACACATATTACCATTCTCCATGCTGTGGTGGGTTTGGTCTGCATGCACCTTGCAGGTTAGACTTCTGGCATTGGGTAGCATTACGTCCAGGTTATTATCCCTTGTGCTACCTATGGTGGTGGGTTTGTGTTTCCAGACTTACCTATTCCAGGCACAGTGGGGGTGACAACAGCCTTTGCCAGTATCCACACAGCCAGGTGTGCTGGGTGCATGCCATCCCTAGCAGGTGGGGCATCATGTCTTGCTCGGCATGTCAGACCAGGCTGTCAGCCATGCTTTCCCTCTTGCTAACAGCAATACCTCAGCCAATTATTGTACTTGATCTTGTTGTCTTCATAGTGTGGCATCATGCTTGGTGAGGGTGAGATGTTAGGTTGGGTCTTCATGTTTGCATATACTAGATGGTGTTACATTGCTTACCACATGGCAATCATGCCTCAGGTGGTGCTGCAGGGCTGCCTCTGTCAGATGCACATACTACACTCCCTGTACATGTTTGAGAGCAGGTTGTGTCATGTTAGGCGTCCCTGTTACTATATGAGTGAGTCAGAGAGGGGTATCATTCCCAGGGTTCCTACTGAGCCAGTGTATGTGCTATGCGTTGCCTCTTTGCCAAGGCCAGGGCATACTGGGCATGCATCCTTCTGCCTACTGGGGCAGGCTCAGGTTGTTCCTCCTCCAAGCCACGATCTGCCTGTGATGGCCTTGGCAATGGTGGGGGGCTGTTTGTCCCGGCCCTATGCTGGTCCTGCTGCAGCTGTTTTCGCAGAATCATATTATGTAGCATAGCACATACCATGACAATTTGGGTACATGTAGTTGGTGAGTACTGCAAGGCTCCACCAGATGTGTCCAGGCACTTGAACCATGACTTGAGCAGCCCAAATACACGCTCTATTACATTACGTGTTTGTGCGTATGCCTCATTATGGCGTTCCTGTTCAGGTGTGTGAGCGTTTCTGATGGGTGTCATCAGCCACGGCTCCAGTGCATAACCTGCATTTCCCACTAGGTGACCATGTGGGATGTACCCATTGGCAAATGTCTGGTACAGCTGCGTCAAATGCCAGATATGGGAATCATGGTAGCTCCCAGGGCAGCCAGCACACACATTCATTATTATGCCCTGGGCATCACACACGACCTGGCAGTTGATGGAGGGGAAGCCCTTGTGGTTAATGTAGGCCCTACCCTGCTTACCGGCTGGTGCTTTGATGCGTATGTGCGTGCAGTCTATTGCACCCACTACCTCAGGGTATTCCGCTATTTGCTGGAAGAGACGCATATTGCTGGCCAATACCTCACAGGCATTGGGGAAATATACATGCTCACCGTCATGTGCTGACATGGCATCCAGGAACTGGTGCAGTACCCTGGAGGCTGATGCCTGTGATATCCCCATCATATCACCAGTTGGTCTCTGGAAGGTACCTGTTGCTAGTATTCTTAGGCCAACACAAACCTTGGTTTCCACTGGGATGGGTTCCCCACTGTTGGTTCTGTGTGTGAGGCGTGGCCTGCACAGCTCAACAATTTGCTGCAGGAGGTCTCTGTCCACTCTATAGCGCTCCACTATCTCCAGCTCATGTAACCCCTCGTAGGTGACCCTGGGCCTGTACACTCTTCTCCGTCTCCTCACTGTGGGTTGTCTGGCAGCATTTCCATTGTCACCACCCTCAGCAAGTCTCCTATGTCTCCTTATGACAGCTATGGCAGCCCCTAACATGTTTGGTCTGAGTGCAGCTTTTTCAGTTTTCACTTCTACTAGCTTACTCCTGTCTTGCAGTGTCTCTTGAGAGAAACATACTGCAATGCTGTTTGCAGTGTTTTAAGTGCCGGGCTGGGCTTGTATTCTGCCTGTGTAATTGCCTGATTCTAATTGTTTTCACCTGCTACCTCTACAAGTATTCCCTGCTAGTTTCCTACTATTTCTTCTGCTTCCTTTTCCTCTCTGTTTCCTCAGGGGGGAGCAGCACGCATACCAGCGAAAACATGCTCACAGTGGCTACCACGTGTGCACACATGCCTACATGGACTAGAATCTGCTTATTCGGGTTAAAACGCGTGCACACCAGCGCAAACAGGTTTACAGATCTTTAAATGCACGTACAGCAAGAAACTTTGGTGTTGGCCACAGTGTACACCTTCCATTTCTTGACTTTCCCATGCTTATCTGTTAACACTCCTCTTTTTATGCTGTGTGATTGACATCTTTCACATACCACTTTGCTTCAATGAGCTTGATTTCTTCCTGACATTCCCCCCTGTGATGTCACCTATCTTCTACTCTGTTACTCCCCCTTATCTAACTCTTACACTACACAGAATGTGCTCATTTGCTATGTGACAGTGTGATTCACTATCCTACCACTCATTTACATAGGATTGCCTACTAATCCTTAGTTACATGTCTTCAACTCAGCTTCCCCCCTTAGCAACAACTAGACGGTGGCCATGTTGTTTTTGGTCTGCTAGTCCCTGCATTACAAATCCATGCATTACATAAAACCCACATTTGTGGGTTTCAAACCTTTATTTTTCTGTTTTATATAGCACAGCCCATTTGCACGGGGCTGCGCTGCATTTAAACCTCGCCGATCTCCGAAAAAAAAAATATTTTTTTTCATGTTTGCATCAGGTTACCATGCCAGTGGCCATATTTGACATTGGCATGCTGACTGCAACATTTGCACACTTTATTTGGAGCTGTCATGGCTCCGTTGTATTATTTGCAGTAACGTACTCAGTTGTCAACTGAGTACATTTCTGCACCTATCACGACTCTTACACGGGCTGGTTTCAGCTTCGTGGATCGCTAATCTACCTCATTTGCATGACTTTTGGCTGCAAGTGAGGTGATTAGCATATCCACGCCCTGCCCGTGTAAGAGTCGTTTTAGCTGTCTCTTACACGGGATTTTGGGCTGTTCCTGGATCGCGATGGCTGCATGGAGTCTTACACGACTCTTAGACTCCGTGCAAGCCATCGTGAATCCTGCTCATAATTTTAAACATTTTGTTTAGTTAATAAACCTTTTGTGGCTCTCACTTGCTTAATAATGTGTTCTGTGCCCTTGTAATATTCCATTTTATCTTTTTTAATAAATAAATGATTTGTGCAAGTTTCCATTACATTTTGTTTGCTGCTGGCCCTTTTTTGCACTTGGTTCTCTTAGTTTATCTTCAGTGTTAATTCTGCACCTCGTGGCTCTGAAAAGCAGTCTCTGGAATACAGTTCTGACACCATGTTGCTCAACTGGTCAGTTTAAAGCAGACAAACTTCTGTGGGTTTTGGTTAAGCAGCTTTATTATGTACAAACACATCAGGATAGAGGCTTAATAACTTTAACTTGGATAAACTTATAAATAAACTAGCTGTTACACTCACACATACTCACCCTCTGGCTTCGCTCTTAAAATAACACTGAAGTTAGCACGTGCTTGATATTTATATGCACATGCTTCCTTGAAATGCTTCTTAAAGGTACAACACAAACAATATTCTACAGCATCCTAGGGTATTTTCTGGGCCCACTGATGTAGTGTTCTTGGTCTTACAGAGAGCATCAAAGATCTGTTCCTAGTGATAGTAGGGGTAGTTATATTGGTAGGTATTTCCTGAGGGAATGTTGAGGGGCAGATAGGGGTAAGGTTGGAGCAAAATTTATAAGCCAGGAGGTTTGCTATATCTTCTGACTCATAATAGTTGGCTCCGTTTACAATGGGCTCTGCACACAATTGTGTATTGCCTTTGAGGTTGCAGACATAGCTAAATAATGCTTTTGTGGTTGTTCTTGGGCCTGGGAGGCCAAGCTTAGCTTAAATTTTGCTTTGGTAGACTTTAAATGTCCTTTACGTTGTTTGTTTAATTTGATGAGTGTGCTTTTATCCTGCTGGGTGCTGCACCTCCTAATTTTTGCCAGAATTTTCTTTCTTTTTATTTATACAACCTATTGATTTTGTGATTCCATCAGGGTGGATTATTTTTGAATTAGTTCTTTACTTCTTCCTGGGGGTACAACTGCCTATATGCAGCTATTAGCATGTATGTGGTTTCTATGAACAGTTCTGCATAGGCAGCAGTGTTCTCAGGGTTTATGGGAGCTTGAAATTTTGCCAGGTTATCACTTAATAGCAGGAGGTAAGTCTAAGAGTAGCTCCTGAATATTCTAGGTTTAGCTGGGGGTGCATGTTTTATTTTTACTTCAAAGCAGACAATTTTGTGGTCTGACTTTACCAGGGAAGACATTAAAGTATGGGGTGTGCAGAACTCTCCTATATTAGTGAGGACCAGATCCAGTATGGTTGCTAGTGCTAGTTAGTGTTTCTAATCATTTTAAATACATGGTATGGGTTTCCTGGGTCATAGAGGGGGCCTATAGCTTGCGTGAAAGTGGTACTGGATTTTGCCTATGGTGATTTGAACATGGAGCAACTCAAGTGTATTGTCCTGTTTGATCAACCTTGAAGTATATTTATTTTTGATGTAAATAGAGACACCTCCCCCTTTAGTCCCAGCCTGTGAAATAGCTGGTCTAAATGTTTGAAAGGCACAGTCAGTGTGCTCTCTGTGGCTTTAAACCATGTCTCTGTGACTGCACAGACATCACCATTCTCTAGGGTGAAGAGATCTTCTAGGGAGTGGAGTTTTTGTTTAGACTCCTAACACTGAGCAGTAATACCATTAGATTTTCTTGTTTTGATTTACTATGTCTGAAGTAATTTCAGTTCGACTTTGTCTAAAAAAAAAAGTACTGTGGAGAAAGACAATGTTTTAGCTAATATTCAAAAACCTAGTGAGGAGAGGTGAAGACCATCCCTGGCAAAGCAGCATGGTCTGTTGACCATCTCCTTCCATGCTGACAAATATTGCACCCCCTTAGTATGACTCCAGAAACTAAACCAATTATTAAAGTCAATCATCTTTTGTTCATTTTGTGGCATCACCCTTGGAGAAGGTAAAATGCTGCTCAGTGCTAGGCTCATATCAGCCTGAGGCATATATTCTGAAAGCTCCGTGATATCTCTCTTCATATAGTCTAGAGAGGTATGTCTCAGGTCATTTATCCCCACATGAACTATGACTGAGTCATATTAGTACTTGTGGTCTAATGACCTGAGTGAATGAGTAATGTGGTGGATCCTAGCCTCTGATAAGCAACTGACTGTGACTTTCTCCTTGCTCAGCCTGGTGAGAGGGACATCAGTGTGTCTCACGATGGAGTATCCAATGACTAGAATGTTGGATTGTGTGGTGGCTTGCCTTATGGGCTTAGAGATAGAGGCTCCATGAAATGTAGCTCTATGTGTTGATGTGGGTGTTGTTTTGAAGGAGTGCATTTGGAGCTGCCGGGGGTATTTGTTATGTGTACTTTATCTAAGAGGTCTTTGTGGTTTAGAAAGGTCACATTTAAGTGCCTCAGCATATGTCCACTTTGAATTGTGTGTGATGGGTGCAGAGTGTGTACTACTGACTTATTGACATTAGGAGTACTTTTATGTGAGAGCTTTGCCTCCAGTGACATTGTGTAAACACATATTTCACATACCATATCAGCTGGTTTGAGAATTAACTGGTTGTCAGTGTGATGACCGTGCCCTGGCCCAGCAATCAAGGAGCCTCAATCCTCACCACTAACACCAGGGAGGTCATCTCCTAGAAGAGGAAAGGATAACTAATACACACAGTAAAGTACAATTTCCCTTAAGTGCACACAGAGATCACAGTCAGTCTGGGGCTGGTTGCTCCCTTGCTCACCAGGTCTCCAATAAGACTCCCCACTGGCACAGCTATAGGGTCCTGGTCTCAGCCTAACTGGGCAAGTTAAAACCTCCAGTATCCTCTCTGTTCAACCAGTGCTTCGTATCCCTGCCAAGTATCTGACACAACACACACACACATACTTTGAGATAAGTATTTCTACAACTTCACAGAAACTCCTGGGAAAGGCTGGCACAGATTCTCCAACTGTGCCCCTTTACCCAGACTATACAGTAGTAATAACTGCCACCACCCAGTTAATAATATCAGCTACTAAAAGGCCCTTAAACAGGTGTCCAATTATTACTGTGCAATATTAATATCCAATGGTAGTATGACTAATAGTCAAGGCTTACTTTAGAGTGGCCTATTACAATAACCTCTATAAATACGCAATGTACTCTAAAGCTTATCTCTACACAAATCAGCCACAGGTAGAAAGTTTTAAAAATATTTAATAATAAATAATTAAAACACAAGACAAAATTACTACACCACAGAGATATCTAAGAGTTCAGAGATCACACAAAAACTTAAAATAATACCATAGGACAGGTCTGATTTCAAAGAAAAATACCTAATTAATCTTTACTAGCTTTAACTATTCCTACAAGAACTCACAGTGCTACAACTTACATGTGAGCACAAGGCAGAGTGCTGATAAGTTAGATGTCCAGATCAAAATGTTCACCGTCTCTCTCTCTCTGAGACGTAGTTTATAAAACATCACTAACAAACATGTCTCTGGGTCCTCCCCAGATTACATCATGTTGACACTTAGGTTTTCCCAGTATTCATATTGCATCATCTTGACACCTGCTCTGAGTTCCCAGGCTAATAGAAACTGCATTATTTAGCAAGCTAACACTTGCACAGGAGAACACTAAAAGGCATTTCACATATACACTATAGCAATTAGTCTTTAGTTAACACAATAGACAGAATGTCTTCAGTCAGCCTGACCAAAACCAACTTTAAAAATCAAAGAATGTCATAAAATCATTTCAATTTCAAAAGACATTTGAAAGGTTTTACTTAGTTTTTCCTTACAGTAAGAGGGCAATGTTGTAACAGTCTTGAAGTTCACATTTTACAGTGTTTTTCTTTCATTTAAAAACACACACCTGTATTTTACATTTATTTATACAAATGATAGAATTATGTATTAAATTCTATTTGACTAGGCTGGCAGCCTTCACCTGTCTTTGTCCAATCTTCACAGTCAGTAAACTGATTTGCCATATTTTTTTTCCCAGTGGCAATAATTTAGGCATAGCACAATGACTTGTATTTGCTCATCTAAGAGTAAATGATTTTCTGTATGAAGTTACATCTCTGTTTTCAATGCATATATCTTTTAAATAGCTTTTCTAGATTTTTGCAAAAAAAACAATCTTTATCACTATGAACATTCACTCTAGTATCTAAAGATTTCCTTTCCTAAATAGTAAGATAATACTCTTCTTTATGGCACATTTATATGATTTTTAAAGGCCACCTCTATGATTTTCAAAGATCAGAGGCTGAAAAGTATGATTTGATTTCTCTGTGCTGCAGTATTTCCTGTTGGCATTACTATCCAGAAAACACTTATAGCAGTGAAAGACCACCCACTATACATAGCATTGTTTGAAGATTTGAGTTGACATAGAACAGCACTTTCTGTTCTGTGAGATACAGTGAACAGTAAAGAAATAATGTAATAGCCTATATTTCATGTCAAACAAATTAAATTCAGATGATTAGCTGAATGGATTGACAATTATCCAGAGAAAGCAAGATGCATTTTTATCAAGTAAAGTTTCTACATTCAGGATTTATATTTGCTATAGGTCTACACATTAAGAAGTGAGCCTTGCTTATTAATGCTTGGAAGATGTCTTGATAAAATAATATTAGCCTAACCTCAGGTCTATAAAAAATGATGAAGATGGAGGTGGTATGGAGATTGTTTCTAATAAAAAGGAACATTATATATATATATATATATATATATATATATATATATATATATATATATATATATATATATATATATATATATATAGAGAGAGAGAGAGAGAGATGGAAACACTCTGGAATCTTGAAATACTGAAATTCCGAATTTCAGTATCTTGAGACCAAAGTGTCAAATCCGCAGTTGCGCAAAACTGCAGAATACCGAACCTGGAAATGTCAAACCCGCGGTACTGATGGCGCATTAGGTAAGTGTTATCCCCGGGATTCATGAAACTCAGCGCAAGGCTGGCATAAGGCTTCCACCAGCCGTGCGGTATATATATGGAGTAGTCGCGCCATATGCATATTAATGAAGGCGCGCAGCCACCACAGCCACGTGCATAGGAAACATGCGTGAGTGCATGGGGCATATCGAAGTTATGCACGGAGGAGTGTCAATGTCGGCCGTCGATGAGCAACCTAAACTGCTGAATAGTATATTCCACCTGCAATAGTAATCGCACCTATCAGTGCCCGTGGATACTGAAACGTATGCAAAGCATGCAAGATAGTCCCTGCGAACAGAAAATGAAGAAGCAAACAGAAATTCATGGTAGGGAATAATGGGTCCCTACCCTTGAACAAATGACATGAAAACCATGTACCCGTAGTCCAACGTAGTGTTGATAGCTATACCATGTGGAAGTGAAACATATCATATGTTAGCGCGCCACCAGTAGGTACGTCCAGCCCAATGGAGAGGGTCACCAGCTGACCCATAATGTGAGGGAGGGTACATAGCTGGGCAGATGTGTCCATAACCAAATACGCGAGGAGAAATGTAGATATATGTAGTGACCGTATGTCCGAATCATAGCCCACAAGGCATGTAATAGTCACATACAAAAGGTATGTCCGTATTTCACATACCAAATGTGATAGGAAATAGAATACGCATGTAAATGAAACAGAAGGAGCATATAAACAGCTACAACAATAAGGACACATATAGGCTGAAAGGAACAGTATGATCCGTACCGTCGACTAAGATTACCACCTGTCCCATTTTGCGAGCGACAGTCCCTCTGTGGGCAGATGTGTCCTGACACAAACTTGTAAAAATGGCAAATGTCCAGAGATTATAGGACATAATTAACCTTAGACGTCATGTAATAGTTGCATTAAACAGTTTTTCTCTGTCTGTATATTACATAAATGACATAAGAAACAAAATAAGCCACTGAAATGCTACAAGAATAATCTTAGATATAGGCAAGAATTGTACGTTCTATCTGCTGAACTGACCGTGGGTATGTATCGGCCTGTAAAATGTGCTGTGTTCACCGCAAATGTCACACTGTGGCCAATTGAAAAGGTGGAAACACTACCATCGACTGTGGGGAGGCATTGTTCACAACAGTCGGATATGTGTAAGGAATAGCTTGGACATAGAAAAAGGTGCCATCCTATCAACGAGTACAACAGGCTGGCAAAATCTGGAAGTCAGCGGTATAAGCCGAACTTGTATGTGACACAGTAGAATGGGTAGTACCCGGGTATACCAACCAAGCAACGAAAGTGAAGTATGGGCGTGCACCTATGTGTGTGAGCTATAGCATGTGGAAAGCAAACATGGCAGGGTAGTCCACACAACCAGAAAGGTACCTGACACATGCAGGGTAGTCAATGTGTTACTCTGGCTGTGTCATGAGCCAACAACCAAAGTAGTGATCTATGGGGTGTGAGGAATTTGCGTGCGAGGGGTGGATGGGTAATGGTAAAAATCCTCAAAGGCGATACTGTGTCGTATGCAGAAAAGGTGAACCGGAGGTATACGAGGAGGCAGCGGGTGAAGTGGAAAGAAACACAAACACATGTAGAAACAGCTGCAAGACAAGCAGACAGGCCATAGTGTAGAACACAATCCCACAAACATATGAATATGGAAATGTGCGATACAAATGTATAGATATGTCACCATCACATACCCACAGATTGGTCCTGATGGAACTGGCCATAAAAAATGCAACATACCTGGATGCATAATGGATGCATACCCTCCACATCACACAGCCCGCCCCCGTACCAGAACGTCCACCAAATCCAGCCATACTTGGCATACTGGTTCATTGCAGACACAGCTATACATGGTGACCCTTACGCATATGTAGTAGGTGTTGTCTCCCTAGGCAGTGTCAGGATTGAAAACCATGTATCCCCTGCATGTAAACCCCCCTGCACATTTTCATAAAGCCACAAAAATCTTCGGTATTTGCCTTGTTTTGGTCATGACCAATTTTTGGGATATCCCTCATGGGATAACTAACCAGTGTAAATAGTAGAAAGGGTATGACAACATGATGTCCAATCCTGTAGATATCTGGGCACAAGTCAGAACGTGCAGTAGAGGTCCATGACACTGTCCAGCCCTAAGTGGTCATGCATAACCTACTACCCAGGATAAAACACCTTCCCGTAATGCACGTGTCCCGACACGAATAGGTGGGAGAATATATTGCACACATTCGCATAGTGGCAAATGGCATAAGGGTGAGGAAGACACTGACATAAACAGGATAACCCTGATCAAGTGTGAGGGACACTTACTGTGTGCAGGTGTGACCGACCATACCTGTCAACCTGTGTGAGCAAGATATCTGGACAGAGCCATGAATACAAGTGAGACAAAGGTCCAAAAGCAGGGACAATTTGTAAAGCTAGCTCTTAGAAACATAGACATATGATAGACTAACAGTTTGCACATTGGCATTAATGTCCGGAGTATGAAGTCTGAAACCCAACTGTCTGTCAGCACGTTCCGACTTCAGTCTTTAATCACGAGCTACTGCTGTGCCAGAACACAACAGCGTATTACAGAGGTCCATACCATACCATTCAACTGTCCAGATATTCACAGAATGACCAGAGTTTTGCCTCATATTGTTGTTGTATGCCTACGACAATCTGCACCTGCCTGGTAAATAGCTGAGGATTGACGTCACTAAATAATGAGAAATATTTTGAGTTTAAGACTATACATCCTTCAGAAAAGTCATGCTAATGCAAAACCTAGTATTCTAACAACGTTTTAAGCTTGTAAGAGCAATAGTTAAAATGTGTCCCTATTTGTCCCCCCATCAGGTAGGTTTTGCGCAGATTTGTTGCTCTAAGAGGTTGAGAGGTATGGTCCATACATATTTACAGTAACAACCCTTCACATTTGTGTAATGTACAACTGCATAACTGTAGTCACTTCATGTCCAAACCAATAATCCCCATATGACTGAATACAGGTAATAGTCAAATGTGAATGGGAACACCCCTCACCATGGAGTATGGACTGTAACAACCCCACCCATAATATGTATTGCCAACAGAATAAGCTGCTGACAGGTGCTCAAACACCTGTCTATAAACACAGGTAAAAATTCATAATAGGGAAAAACTCCCCGTCCATATGCTTCATCTGACATTTCCAGGGAAGTTCCGTTCACCAGGCGGACAAGCCTAAACCCAGATCACTACATGAACACCCTGACAATCAAAGACCTGTATGTGCCAGGACTATATGCCTTGGTGTTCTGCATATCCTTGGAGTGATTAACAATGCAGCTGGGGTCCTCAGCAGTAGGCAATAGGGAATGTGTAATATGTAGTACCACGTTTTTCCCAGCAGGAGAATGGATGCCTGTGTTGTAAGTGAAGCGGTGAGGCATATGCTGAAGTAGCTAAGTACTATGGGTATGCATATCAATGAGGTAGAACACCAAAAGAATAGTGGTTCCGGCATCCGGCCAACGTGAATGCAGTCCCGGTTGACCTACGACCACTGCACACATAACTTTAAAGTGTAATGAATGTGTTCGTGCTGTACACACATTTAAATATGTAAAGGTGAACGTGTGTTTCGCATCAGTCTGTAAACCGGAATGCTGATATGTAACTGTTATGGTCAGAATTATGAAAGGCCACGTAAGCACAAATATCTATTAAACATATGTAACCCACAATAAGGATATGCAAGTGCACCTGCGTGTGTGCAATCCGCTCACAGCATAGCAAATGAATGCTGTTTTCTCCACGTTATATATACATGGCTCATACCTGTTAACCCCGTAAAGTACGAAACCTGACAAAGCCATGAAAACAACTGGTACAAATAGGGACAATCCCCAGATATTGCCCTAACAAACATAGAAAGTGGATAGAATAACAGGTGTGTCACTAGCATGGATTCTCTGAAGGGTATGAAGTCGTAACCTGAAATGCTTGTCATTATTGTCCAACGTCAGTCTTTAATGATATACCACTAAATTGCCAGATAGACACAAGGTTATGAAAAACGGACCAAAGATAAGAGGCAAACAGCTGTAAAGTCAGCGTAAATCTGTACAGTTGAAAGGTATGATATGGATATATATATCTGTGTATACACATATATCCACAGACTTAAACCAAAGCTAATTATGAAATGAGGAATGTACAGACATATATGGACATATGTATATCTATACACACACGATACATTAATAGATATATACACAACAAACATATGTCCCTGTAGATATAACACATGTACATAAATAGGTCATGGTATAGCTGTTATGGATAGACAGACAGACATGCATGAAAGGTGAATACACTGCTGCTTTCCAAAC
This sequence comes from Protopterus annectens, assembly GCF_019279795.1. Lineage (NCBI taxonomy): Eukaryota > Metazoa > Chordata > Ceratodontiformes > Protopteridae > Protopterus > Protopterus annectens. The sequence goes on along the minus strand of NC_056731.1, from coordinate 1,688,287,595 downwards.
CATTGCCCGGAAAGTACCAGTGTGACAGGCCTGCAAGTTCTACACTTTAAACATGAATATAGGTGCCCTTTGCAGGACCCCAAAAATTGATCCCGTACAAAGTGCGAACCATCATCGATGCAAAGGAGGTCACAGCTGCAACTACGATATAGCTGTACATGCAACAGTAGCAGGTGCAAGGGTAATAATACATGGGTTGATAGAATGTATGACGTACGACCTGATATCCGGAGAGTGGCGAGTGCTTAGAAGTGTCTTCACACTTTATTATTGCTCACATTAAACATGTCTAATGGGTACTGTGGAGGGGTGTCAGGTATGGGAACCATGGGTATGCAGAAATGGGCCTAGGTGTTGGTTGGCACAGATTTATTAGGTCCGCCCCATTGGAGTGATCAATATACCTATGTGAGTATAGCACACACCTACATTCTCCAAAAAGATTCACCCCATCTACTGGATATTGTGTAAACCATTGGGGGAAGACGTAGGGACCTATATCAGTGTCATGTAGGCGATTATCATGGATAGACATGCGTACGACCAAGATGGTAACCATACCTTCCAAACTTTCAGGATAAGACAGCCGGACTAAGGCATAGTACATGAAATACAAATAGGGACTATATTAAATATACCCCTGACAAAGTCAGAACATTGATAGAATAATGGCGTAGTCAGGAGTACGAATGTTATGAAGGTTAGTAATCATGAAATAGAAATGTCAGTCATTATTATCTAGCCTCACAGTCCGTCATGCCTTGCCAGTAATTTACCAGAAAGGCACATTACTATGACAAATGTAACAAAATCATAGGAAAAACCTCGGGGCGTTTACCCATAATGTGTACAGGAGAGAGGTATGAAGGTAATCCGTCCTAAATAAATGTACAGAACTAGTGATACTAGGTGGACAGGTGAGAAGAAAGACGTCAGGACAAATGACAAAACATGTACAAGTAATAAGCATGTACCTCGACAAATGTGAATGACAACGTATGCCCTGTGAAAGTCAATGTGGAAGGTTAATAGACCCAAAAGAAATGTGTTCCTCAGGGTGTCATGCAATGTCACCGATACAGTGTCCAGTCCCCCATTCACGTACGTGAGCTTTGCCACTGACGGAAAGCGCAAATACCGGCATACACATAAGGTACATGATAGAATAAGTACTGTGGATAAGCACCTGTTGGCCATTGTGAGGAATACAACCCTCTGGGTGGGTGTGTCCTGCAATAGGAATGTAATGGCATCTGGCCTGTGATGCCGCCAAATATTGTGTGTATTGGTGTAAGAAACTTGATATCCTGTATCAGAAACATACCTTGCAACTATACAGATCTTTGCAGAATGTGCAGATGTTTGCCTCCTATGTTTGGTGTGTTCCTCTTACAATCTGTACCTTTCTGGCAAATACCTGAGAACTGAAGTCATTAAAGAATGACAAACATTTGAGTTTAAGACTCCAAATCTTTCAGCAAAGTCATATTAATGCAAAACCTATTATTCTGTCAACTATCTATGTTTGTAAGAGCAATATTTAAAATCTGCCCCTATTTGTCCCCCCATCATTTTAGGCTTTGTCCAGATTTTGTGCTCTAGGAGGTTGAGAGGTATGATCAGAAACAGATACATGTCTGGGGAAACAGCATTATCGACTGCAAGATAACTCAGAAGGTATGACAAGCGCTGCAGTAGGAAGTTCAGTATTTGCTGCAGGTATGTGCTGACATGTCATATGACACAGCAGTCTACATGAAGTACCTATAGGGCAGTCACCTTTACAAATTATGACAATGGGACATACCCACAGCCATGCATACACCACAAATAGACATAGCACACAGCAAAGCCTAGGCCATGACACATGAAGCCTCTGGTGTGTACGAGTAGAGTGAGAGTACAACAAGGAAAGATGTCTGCCAAGCTATTCAGCAAACTCCTGTAAGGGCATGTAAGACCGCCCGTAACACGAACGTTGCACGGACAATGTTGGGATTTGCAGCATACCCCATTTGTATGTGAAAGATATGCAAATGATGTAAATATGCGATACATGAAACAGTAAGCTGTCTGTGCAAGAGCAGAGTTATGTGCAAAAATGTACCCGGATGTTAGGTGACTAACGTTCTGCACGTTGCCAAACGGAGGAATGACAGCTGCAAATACAGTATGAATACAGTCGAAGAAGCATGCCAATGTCCAAATCTAAGGCCAGTGGCATTATTGTCCATTGGATATCAATAAAACTGTAGTTGTCCTCCCCCGATCTCCGGTGTGGAAGTGTAGTGCAGCACCACGAGAACACGCTGCGCTTCAAAACAAGTCAAACATGTATAATATACATACAAAATGTAGGTTTAGTTAGATGTTAGTACGCTATGCAGATGAATGGCAAGCTGGAGACAACATGGCTACTGCGTACTGGTTGTTATATGTGGAAGCGCTCTGTCAGAGAGTGTGTATGTATAAAACACTGTAATCTTACCGGAGCAGTGTCACATGTTTGCTGTCAGTACTCAGTGGAAGAGGCGTGTTATGAGCTATCCTAGGGAAAGTCAGGAGACTGATGGTGTACGCCATGGATAACACCGATGTTACCTGCAAACCTGCCCACAGTGTGTCCGCGCCTGTGCACGCCAGTAAGCCTGAGTAAGCATGTGTGCGCACGTGTCAGCCCGTGTGCATGTTGAAGAACGAGTAAGCTAGTGTACGAATGGTGAAGCCCGTGTAATGTCATGTATGCCAGTGTACACATTTGTAAGCATATATACATGTGTACTACACACATCACACATGTACTGCACACTCAGCCACACATGCTGCCAATACTACACATATCAGTGAAATGGCACATGGATGGAGAATACATAATCAGAATTAACAGTGCTGTAAACTATGCTACAGTGATGATCATAGCTGCAATGCATCATGCCTGCTGATATACACATGGAAGTATCACACTTTGTGTTAACAGCATTCTAACATCAATACAGTGGAATAAAGCCACCGTGTGCATCAGCACCAAGTTAGTCTGATCCTGCATCAATGTTACACATCACATGTGGTGGCACAGGTGACATCATATGCACAGGGTGTGGTGTTACATTTCCAGAGCTGTCATTGAGCCATCCAATTTACACGTAGGTGTGTGTGTGTGAGGGACAACTGTTATTGCATGGACCAATGGTGATGCAATGGGTTTGTGTATCTGATAGCCCTAGCTGTTTGTGGTAAGTGTGTGTGTCTGCATATACACAGGTACAGCATGTGTCAGCCATATACAGGAGGTTGTGGGACAGTCAAAGACTGTACCTGCCAGGCTGTAGAGAACGCCATTACTGGCCATGGACACCCCTCCATGCATCCAACACTAACCCAGTCCTGCACCTGTCAATGTATACACAGACAGTCCTGGGATCTGTACCACAACCTGTGGATAAACGTGAGTCAGTAATGTTAACCTGAGTTGCATAGAATTGTCAGTTACTACATACGGATATGAGCCATACTCACCCTCCAAAGTAATAACCACTGCTGACTATTGCCGAGATGTGCATGCGACCATTCAAAGGTGCTGTACTAACATTGTTTCCAATGCCCCTTGTAATACCCAGCAACACAATAACCGGTCACTACACAAGTATAACCCATGATCACTACAGCACACAGTATGTTCACTGTCACAGAGCAATAGCAGATGTACATACATCCAAGGTGATCACGTTCAGATAATGCAGCACATTCAAGAGTGATAATCTCAACATACATATCTATATACAATATATATATATATATATATATATATATATATATATGTAGATACATACACACACACACACACACACACACACACACACACACACACACACACAAAACACATGTGGCAGGGTTGGGAGCAGAACACAAATGTAACCACTGTACCACACAACAGCATTACGCAGTTATGGAATGCGCTACCATGATTAGTAGATCACAGCATTCACACAGGCATACGTCTAGCCTGCAGACAGCAGCATCAAAGGCAAAGACACTGCACGGATGTTATGGAGAGTGAATACTGTAAAAGCAATGTACTGTTGTCATGCAGCTGGAAACACACACACACATTTGGCAGGGCTGGGAGTCGAACATACACCTAACTACTCTATCACACTACAGCATAAAGCATTAACAGAATGCGCTACCGAGATTACTGAACACAGCGGTCCCAGAGGCATACGTCTAGGCGCGTGTCATCATCCGCAAAGGCAAAGATGCCGTTAGGAAATATCTGTGGTGTGAGGCATCTAAAAGCATGGCTGAGTCCCCAGGCGGCCAGGAGCATGCATGCGCGCGCACACACACACACACACACACACACACACACACACACACACACACACACACACTTGACAGGGCTGGGAGTCGAACATACACCTAACTACCCTATCACACTACAGCATGACTTATTTACAGAATGCGCTACCGAGATTACTAAACACAGCAGTCCCAGAGGCATACTTCTAGGCGTATGTCATCATCCGCAAAGGCAAAGATGCCGCTAGGAAATATCTGTGGTGTGAGTCGTCTAAAAGCATGACTGAGTCCCCAGACGGATGGGAGCATGCGCGCACATGCACACACACACACACACACACACACACACACACACACACACACACACACACTTGGCAGGGCTGGGAGTCGAACATACACCTAATTACCCTATCATACTACAGCATGACACATTTACAGAACATGCTACCAAGATTACTAAACACAGCAGTCCCAAAGGCATACTTCTAGGCACGTGTCATCATCCACAAAGGCAAAGACACCAGTAGGAAATATCTGTGGTGTGAGACGTCTAAAAGCATGACTGAGTCCCCAGGTGGACGGGAGCATGCACGCACACACACACACACACACACACACACACACACACACACACACACTCACACACACACACACACACACACACACACACACACACACACACACTTGGCAGGGATGGGAGTCGAACATACACCTAATTACCCAATCACACTACAGCATGACGCATTTACAGAACGTGCTACCGAGATTACTAAACACAGCAGTCCCAAAGGCATACTTCTAGGCGCGTGTCATCATCCACAAAGGCAAAGACACCAGTAGGAAATATCTGTGGTGTGAGATGTCTAAAAGCATGACTGAGTCCCCAGGCAGACGGGAGCATGCGTGCGCGCATACGCACACACACACACACACACACACACACACACACACACACACACACACACACACACACACACACACACACACTCACACACACACACACTTGGCAGGGCTGGGAGTCAAACATACACCTAATTACCCTATCACACTAAAGCATGATGCATTTACAGAACGTGCTACTGAGATTACTAAACGCAGCAGTCCCAGAGGCATACTTATAGGTGCGTGTCATCATCTGCAAAAGCAAAGATGCTGATAGGAAATATCTGTGGTGTGAGGCATCTAAAAGCATGACTGAGTCCCCAGGTGGACGGGAGCATGCACACACACACACACACACACACACACACACACACACACACACACACACACACACACACACACACTTGGCAGGGCTGGGAGTCGAATATACACCTAATTACCCTATCACACTACAGCATGACGCATTTACAGAACGCGCTACCAAGATTACTAAACACAGCAGTCCCAGAGGCATAATTCTAGGTGCGTGTCATCATCCGCAAAGGCAAAGACGCCGGTAGGAAATATCTGTGGTGTCAGGCATCTAAAAGCATGACTGAGTCCCCAGACGGACAGGAGCATGTCCACGCACACACACACACACACACACACACACACACACACACACACACACACACACACACACACACACACACACTTGGCAGGGCTGGGAGTCAAACATACACCTAACTACCCTATCACACTACAGCATGACACATTTTCAGAACGCGCTACCAAGATTACTGAACACAGCGGTCCCAGAGGCATACTTCTAAGCATGTGTCATCATCCGCAAAGACAAGGACGCCGACAGGGATTGTATAGAGAGTGATCAGTCTGAAAGCATACAGACATATTACTGTCCCATGATAGACGTAGACAAACACACAGCAGTGATGTGATCAGGGCAACTAAAGATTTACGGAGCACTACAACAACAATACATAGACACGGGATGCACCACAGACAGTACACCCTTCAAGATAGTTGACCAGTGTGTACTCGGTAGGCATCCATCGTGACATTGAAAATGGACATCTGTTGCCTGGATGATCACCATGGCTATACAGGATGTCAACGGCCATGCCCATGCACAGAGGGACATCACAAGGTGTCACTGGCCATGGCCATACGCTTAGTAATACACGTCCATTCGGACTGCACTGTGTGTCGATCTACACAATGGCATACTGGGCATGCTCACACACTTAGCAGTTGCAAAGGGCTGTCTTGCATGCAGACGGAGTCTCAACACACAAGGGCTCAGTTTGGACTGTCCTGTGTGTCCATCTACACAACAGTGTACTGGGCATGCTCACACACTTAGCAGTTGCAAAGGGCCGTCTTGCATGCAGATGGAGTCTAAACATGGAAGGGCACAGTAAGGTATAACTGTCCCCATGCACAGGGTGGGCCATCTTGCATGCAGATGGAGTCTAAACATGGAAGGGCACAGTAAGGTATAACTGTCCCCATGCACAGGGCGGTCACACACATGCAGCTGCCATCACAGCTGTCACAGGTGCAGATCACAGACATACACACCGCAGTCCACACTGTAGCCCTCAAGACATCACCATGTCATTGGTGCAGCAATACACAGCCATACATTACCACAACACCGTGTGACACATGACCAGTGGACTGTACAGAGGTCTACAGCAACTGTGCAGAGTACACATGTAGCGACAGCGTTCCAACAGGTGTTATGCATTGCAATGATACCACTATACATGACCAGGTCTGCTCAAGGTATACCAGGGGCCCCGGGTCTTACGCAGCTGTGACAGATGAGTGTTGTTGTACACCAACGAACACACATGTTTGGGTATGTCATACATGTGATTGTAGTGGATGTGTGCATGGACCACACACAACACATATGTACATAGCATAGCCTTTGCTGTCCCCCATGCAGAACAGTGGCCTAAGCAATCATACACACGCAAATGGAAGGTGGGTCCATGTCTGTTGAATTCTCACAGTACAGGAGGTAGCAGTGTTGACCAAGGACACATTCCCCTGTACTAGTTGCCCATGACACCCGTGATATCATACCACAGTCCATGTGTTATGTATGTCAATACACATGTCCACCAATAGCAATACATACAAACATGGCTACAGGAGACACGTAGGACCAACACACATGTACAATCTGTACTGTGCATGCAGCAACCATGCATGTGCAGTGGCCAATGTCCGTAACACAGTTGCGCCTAACTACAACATGCAGTCGCAATGCAGCCCCATCATTGACACCTGCATATGGTGACATACAGACAGTACGGTTGGTTGTACATCACGTATGGAGGGATGTGTGTACATAAAGTGGTGATCCACCTGTGTAGATGTATGTGTGCTGGGATGGCTCACAGGTGTGTCACACACCATCCTACCATGCCATGTGCAAACAGTACGCTATGTCACTGTTACTTGATGGTGATGACATAACGCATACACAGCAGTCAGGTGTTACCAACTGTGTTGCCAACTGTATGTCACATGACACCTGTAACACTTACATCCTCCCATGTGCATATAGCAGCACAATTGCCAGACATAGCGTTGGTACACATAATGCGGACAATGCCGCTGCATGTCTATCAAACGTCTCATCATATGGCAGGTGTATCATTCCCAGCACTGCCATGTGTGTCCACTTGTGTGACCACATATGCCATATATGGTGGGGATTACGTCCCAGTTGTTACACATCCCTGTACACTGTTGTAGAGATCTGTACATACTGCAGTGTGGAAAGCATGACGTCGGCAGGTGTGGTGCATCACACACATTGGCTATCTGTATACACATTTCTGGTCACCACAGTGTGTGTGTGTGTATGTAAGTATGGCTGTCTGGTGCTTGGTGTGAGGGTGTATGCTATCATACAGTGAAAACAGGATCACTAACCCCTCATGGTGACTAACCCCTCATGATGATGCAGTCTACTACCCTGTTGATGCCATCAGTCCCAGCTATACTGGCTACCTGTGCATGTTCCTTCTCTGTGTCAAGTCATGTGGGTGCAAAGTACTGTGAGAGTGATGACCACATAGACAATAGTCCACACCTCAACACTATGGGGTGTGCGTTATAGTGATGTAGACCCCGTGAATGTGGCCATGTTCCTGTAATAGGACAGGGTATTACTGCTATCAAGTGGCCTCTAACGTCATCATTGGCCAGACCGCTGTGTACAAACCCTGCACCATGTCAACATACCTGCAATGTTTCCTGGTATGTATGTCACATCTCTGTCCGCCGTAGCCTGTTCAACTGACCACATGCTTCAGGTGCAGTATATGTGTGGACATCTGTGTCATGTTAGACTTTCAAACAGTCAGGTTGAGGGTACGTTTAGCATGCTGATATTGCCATACGTGCCTGTGAGTAATCCACAATTACACATGGGGGACTGCAAACACTGCTACCTGTAGGCACATTCCAGTACACCATAGGAGGGAACCAGGACATCATTACCAACATGCTGTTACTGTTGTAACCGAGACACATACTGTGAACATATCACAATGCATGCTGCACCCGGACTACATGGTATGACTGGTGCATGTCGATAGTACACAACCAATGTCACATACTCATCTATCAGTATTCACACACAACCAATGCAACATACACATTCCACACTATGCATACACAAGTAATGTTAGATACACCTCTCACTATTGTGTTCACCCTGTGCATCAGACCATTTGAGCATATCCCTGCACCAATGGTGTGGATGACAGGGATGTGGCACAGGTTTCATCATATGCACATGGTGATACTGTTTGCCAGGGGCGTAGGCTGCACCAATGGAAGATGTCATGTGTGTAGGTAAGGGCCGGTGATTTGATTGGACATGTCTGTTTTGTATGCATGTAGGTGTTGTGGATCCCTACAGTTGTGTTTGCTGTGTGCGTGTATGTGTGCACACAGTTCTGTCATTTGTGAGGCCTACACAAGGGTGTTATAGACAGCTCCAGATTGTACAGACCAGGTTGTACAGCTCACTGTGACCAGCCACGGCCACGTGTCCTGTGCCTGCCAGGGGTTGCATGGGCAGTACCAGGCAGAGGTACAGAATGGCTACTGTCCGACGACACATGGCCACTGGAACCGTGTCCCCACCGGGAACATCCAGGGCCATGTCCACGTGGCCTGCTGTGTCCTGGTGTGGACAGCGCAGCACCAGCTGCAGTTCTACTGCTATCGGCACTATGGGAGCGGCCATGTGAGGTGGCATGCTCACATTGACCTGCACTAGGTGGTTTAGCTGGCCTACGTCCATGTAGCCTATGCCTCACTCCTACCAGATGTTCCAGCACAGACAGCTCATGCTCATGGATTGCCATGCCACAGTCAAGGATTCTGACCATGTCATCCAATCACCTGTCCAGAACATCAGCAATTTGCTGTTGAGCACCTGCCAATTCCTGGATGTTGTAGTTTAGGGTACGGATAGCAGCCCTCTGCAGCCTCTGCCCTTCTCTGTTCTGCCATTCGACACATGCCTGTGTCGTCATTACAGTCTGGAACATGCATCTGGTGATTCCAGCTGCTGCACTATATCCTGCAGGTGCATGTCTGCCAGAGGTCCTCCTACGAGCAGCACCAGCCACATGCCTGTGTGGCACATCTGCAGTCAGTACACTGCCACCATGCTGTGGAGACACACCTTCTGTAGCCACCACACGTTCCAGTTCAACGCTAACAGACATTGACTGTCCTTCCTCTATGGCCACTGGTGATGCGATATGTGTTGGCAGCTGAACTGTGTGTGGGAAAGAGGGGGACATAGCTGGGATGGCAACCGTTGGCACAGATTCAGCCCCTGACATCCCTGCCTGTACCTCATGCATATGTTCATCACTGCTAGCATATGCGGGGACACTATCAGATGGACCGCAGGAGGGTAACGCACCTACATCACCTGTGAATGCAAAGACAGACTCTAAATTACAATAGACACACACACACACTGACACACACACACACACACACACACACACACACACACACACACACACACTCACACACACACACACACACACACACACACACACACACACACACACACACACACACACACACACACACACATACACACACACACACACACACACACACACACACACACACACACTGACACACACACACTGACACACCATGCATGTGATATGACAGATGGCATGCAGCATGCTTGTGAAACAGCTGACAGCATGCAGCTCAGACATCACTAGTGTTTGTAAGCATACCCCCTGGAATGCACACTACAGCAGGCAGGTGTCATATCATTATCCATGCAATTCACATGATCATGGTAGTATGCATGCATCCCCGTGATACACCATGTTGACCAGAACAGGATAACAGTACGCATCGCTGACGTGACCCTGACATGTAATCTGCTGACATGTCCATTAACATGCATGCATGCCTGACACAATGGTGTCCTGACACTTGTACAGTGTCGTACTGGGTATCACATTGCAGTGTTGTCCATATGCCCTATAGATAGAATGCCTGTTGAGCAAATGTGCATGGGCATGGTAGGGGACTGTGAGCCATCTACATTGCTGTACACTGTGAAGTACAGACACTGTGCCATTGCATGGCATCATGAGGCATCTATATTGCTAAACAGTGCATGATATGTATGCATTGCATATCCAGAACTGCATGCATACCCATGACATACCTGTGGATTGTGACCCACGATGCTGAGGTGTATACACTCCACACCAAACCATGCTGTGTCATGTGACAGGTCACTGGAGGACATACAGACGACACCCCTGCACAATGACTACAGAGTGTTAGCTGCCTGGCAACCATGCCCACACATAGCGGACCTGCCACATCACCATTTCACACATGACATTGATGTACCACACACACAAGGTGCACAGCTAACAATGATGTCCTACGACAGCAAGGGAAAAGTACAGTATCTGTGGCCTGGTGTCACTGTCAGTGGAATCTGTAAAGGTGACTACTGTCATGCTATGACACAGACGTCATGTTCAACACATCTTATGAGGAAGACTTCACTGACACCTCCACTAGCTGTGCACAGGCATTTAAGATGTGCAGCGTACCACATCACCTGTACAATCAGTCTAGTATGGCTGTAATTGGACCATGTGTGGACAAAGTGGGACAGGGTGTATCCACATCCCATCTACTGTGTGGTTCACGTGTCTCCGGCCATCCCCCATGGCCATGTGTGCACATGTGTTGGTCATGTATGTGATGGCCGTCTATCACACATGTCTGTGTTGTCCCAGATGACATAGACCCATAGATGTTGGATATGTCACCATCCACAGGGCTATGCAAACAACAGGTGTATGTGTAGCATGTGGGGTATGGGTTATGGGAAATTGTGACAATATTGCAACCAAAACACTATGTGTCTGAGACATGTCGGATGGAACATTACAATGTGTGAACCCATTGCTGGGGCATATAACACAATGGTGGAGCCTGTGGTCTGCCCATATCACTGCTCACTGTGCGGTACTGTTTTGTGTACCACACATTTTGTTCCACTGTATAGTATATATTCCTCCATTGTAGAACACCTTTACTGTTGTATGCACAGCTGGCACACATGTAGCAATGACAAATACTGTGGTGTCATGTCTGTGTGTCATTTCATTTGTATATATTGCACATGGGTGGCCTGTGTGGATGATGGGTGATGTGACCTGTATATCCATGTATTAACTGGCCACATGGTGAATAGATCTATGCTTTGACATGCCTGATACCGATGACAGTCTCACCTGCAATGGACTCTTGTCTGTGCGGCACGCCAGAGGTACCTGTATGGGGTGACACAGCAGTATGAACATTATCCATGACTGTATGGCAGTCACAGGGTGCACAGTGCAAGTTAACACATTCACCTGTACAATAGCATATAGTAAGCACATTTGTGCATACTATATCTCTCAACCTCTTAGAACAATAAATGTGGACAAAGCCTACTATGATGGGGGACAAATAGGGACAACTGTGACATATTGCTCTTACAAGTTTAGAAATTTGCTAGACTAATAGGTTTGCATGCACATGGATTTACACGGAATGTGCAGTCATAAACCCAAATGTATGTCATCATTTAATGACTCCATTCCTCAGCTATTTGCCAGAAAGGACAGATATTAAGGGGAATACACCGACAATATGAGGCAGACATCTGGACATCCTGCAAATACCTGTACAGTTCAGAGGTATGGTGCATATGCAGGGTAGCATAATGTAGCATGCAGCATGTGTGTCCACATACCTTGCATATGTTGTTACATTACATGATGTACACTGACACATGCACGTACGTGGGATATACTGGCCATATGTTCAGTACTGACTTACCAGGCAACTCCAGGCTCATTGGTTGGGAGACACCCACCTCCATGATGGCAGCTAGTGTTTGTGGGAGCTGTTCCAAGGGTGTCGCCAGACTGACCAGTAACTCCTCTGTGTGTGTGAGTGGATGCTGGGTTGGTGGCCCACCACCTGTTCCACCTTGCTCCCTGGCAATTGCAGTGGCACGCTGTTTTTCATGACTTATCAAGTCCATGCAGTGTCTGCGCACCTGCTGGTAGGTGCGGTTGTGGCCACCCACTCGCTGACCCTCCTGCGTAGATCCTGCCACAGGTCGTCCCTGCTATGCGTGCAGTGCTACAAGGCTAAGTAACACCTCATAGTTCTCATGGAGGTACGGGATTAGGACATCATCCTCTTGTTGGCTGTATGCTGGTAGGCGGTGCAAGGCATTATCTGTAAGACATCATGAAGGTAACAGGTCACATTTACAGACATGGACAGTGATACTGCTGCACATACATTTCTAGTACATCTGCACAGTTATCTTTGCAAATCAATATGACACTTACACGACTGGCATGTATGTGTCACACACGTAACACCCATTATGCATTGGATATCATCCCCATATATGTGTGTCACCTCATTAGTGTTCCTACTGCATGTGACGTCTGTCTTCATGTGGGCATGTCTGTTTGCCTGCACTGATGTTCTGGCCTATCTGCGCATTCCTGGATGTATCCACGGTAATGCTGTTGACCTTGATGCTGTGTATATGTCACATATCAGCACAGACACAGCCTTAATGGACTTGGGCAGTGACAATGCACCAAGTATGCATGGAAACCTGTACATGCATCTGTTTTGCCATAGACATCTACACTGCACTGTACAGCTGTTCAACATCCTGCCACGGATTGCCTGTGTTGCACATGTGATACACATGGGACAATGGTTAGTCGGACGTCATTCGCAGGTAAGGTTGTCAGCTATAGCATGTACGGGCTGGGTTTACTAGCTGTATCCGACACCCATTACACCACCGCGAGGGGCATCTGTGACACATTACTGATCCAGATAGTTGATACTACATCTACCATACAGTCATCACACCATGTATGACAGGGATGATATGTGCAGCTATGTGGACAGGGCTGCATGGTATGGCGGGAGTATGTCACAGGTATGGCACAGGGATCTGTCCAGCATGTGGCCATCCTAGTCGTAAGACGGTGGTTGTCCATGACGTATGTCTTTCAGATCAGGCTATGGACATGTAGCATGTCCAACAGCATAGTGTGTCATATGTCTGTATGCAAGGTGGATAGCATGATGCATACTGGAGGTGAGTATTGTGGAGGCTGGTATCGGCCATCTATGCATGGGCCCTACCCCTGGAGGGTGATATGTGTTCCAATATTGGTGACACGGGTGCTGTGTATGCCTGTCCAATGATCTCCGTGCTCATGGATACCACCCTGTCATGTCATGGGTACCTCGGATGATTACCTAAAGGGCCAGGAAGATGTCTCCAGCTCAGGGAGGTGTACTGCACAACACCATCCCTAACACAGTGTCCGTAATGTTGACCACAGCCTAGGTGTTACTTAATGGATACAGGGGTATTCCCCTAGTGGTGTCATTGCTGATATCATCCACCAGAATGTGCACATATGTCACACACCTCACACACACAGCCCATTCTGTATGTTGTTCGCAACACTGTGACAACTATTGCCCATAGGTCATGGCCACTCACATCCTCACATACACAGATGGCTGACATTTGTCTGTGTGGTATGGGCTACAATGCGGGTGTGGTACAACACATTAACCCTGGTTTACTGTCGCTGACACCGTGTGACATGCGCATGTCCCTGTAGCACCTTTAGTAGTTGTGAGTCTGTCAACAGGCCACTAGTAGAACACTCCTGTGACATACAAAGGCATTTGTAGTCAAACATCCGTACTGTCTTGTACATCTGTACTGCTAACATCTACATTGATAATAGTTCATGGACTTGCAGACCATACCTGGCAGTGTTCCAATGCGGTGCCACCAATCATGACTGTCGTCAACACGTGTGGGTTGATATTATCCAGCACCCTATCTGTATTGTATGGGCATGTGTGGCACTTGTTCAGAGCTTCTTGGCATGTTATGAGCTACTGCTTAGTTTAGCACCCATTTCACACCAGTCCTCACAGGTACACTGTCTGTCCATACATTTCCAGCTTGCTTACAGTACAACAGCTGTCGTACACACATCACTCACATATCTCGTCAGACATGGTGGTTTATACAGCGTGTCCACCTGGCACGTACCACTTATATACAGGCATGTCCAACTGGCACGTACCAGTGCAATTTTCTGTCACTATGATGACTATGTTGTACATGTGGCAATAGAGCTATTCTCATGTACACAGTCAATGCACACCTCCCAACATACAACAGTACAGCCTGTGGGGGAAAAGCACCCATATGCCCCCCGCCCCCTTGGGGGGTTTATTACTGTCCCCCCCCAACCCTTTGGAAACCTTGGGGGAACGAAATGTGCATGGGCATGGTAGGGGACTGTGAGCCATATACATTGCTGTACACTGTGAAGTACAGACACTGTGCCATTGCATGGCATCATGAGGCATCTATATTGCTAAACAGTGCATGATATGTATGCATTGCATATCCAGAACTGCATGCATACCCATGACATACCTGTGGATTGTGACCCACGATGCTGAGGTGTATACACCACACCAAACCATGCTGTGTCTTGTGACAGGTCACTGGAGGACATACAGACGACACCCCTGCACGATGACTACAGAGTGTTAGCTGCCTGGCAACCATGTCCACACATAGCGGACCTGTCACATCACCATTTCACACATGACATTGATGTACCACACACACAAGGTGCACAGCTAACAATGATGTCCGACGACAGCAAGGGAAAAGTACAGTATCTGTGGCCTGGTGTCACTGTCAATGGAATCTGTAAAGGTGACTACTGTCATGCTATGACACAGACGTCATGTTCAACACATCTTATGAGGAAGACTTCACTGACACCTCCACTAGCTGTGCACAGGCATTTAAGATGTGCAGCATACCACATCACCTGTACAATCAGTCTAGTATGGTTGTAATTGGACCATGTGTGGACAAAGTGGGACAGGGTGTATCCACATCCCATCTACTGTGTGGCTACGTGTCTCCGGCCATCCCCCATGGCCATGTGTGCACATGTGTTGGTCATGTATGTGATGGCCGTCTATCACACATGTCTGTGTTGTCCCAGATGACATAGACCCATAGATGTTGGATATGTCACCATCCACAGGGCTATGCAAACAACAGGTGTATGTGTAGCATGTGGGGTATGGGTTATGGGAAAGTGTGACAATATTGCAACCAAAACACTATGTGTCTGAGACATGTCGGATGGAACATTACAATGTGTGAACCCATTGCTGGGGCATATAACACAATGGTGGAGCCTGTGGTCTGCCCATATCACTGCTCACTGTGCGGTACTGTTTTGTGTACCACACATTTTGTTCCACTGTATAGTATATATTCCTCCATTGTAGAACACCTTCACTGTTGTATGCACAGCTGGCACACATGTAGCAATGACAAATACTGTGGTGTCATGTCTGTGTGTCATTTCATTTGTATATATTGCACATGGGTTGTCTGTATGGATGATGGGTGATGTGACCTGTATATCCATGTATTAACTGGCCACATGGTGAATAGATCTATGCTTTGACATGCCTGATACCGATGACAGTCTCACCTGCAATGGACTCTTGTCTGTGCGGCACGCCAGAGGTACCTGTATAGGGTGACACAGCAGTATGAACATTATCCATGACTGTATGGCAATCACAGGGTGCACAGTGCAAGTTAACACATTCACCTGTACAATAGCATATAGTAAGCACATTTGTGCATACTATATCTCTCAACCTCTTAGAACAATAAATGTGGACAAAGCCTACTATGATGGGGGACAAATAGGGACAACTGTGACATATTGCTCCTACAAGTTTAGAAATTTGCTAGACTAATAGGTTTGCATGCACATGGATTTACACGGAATGTGCAGTCATAAACCCAAATGTATGTCATCATTTAATGACTCCATTCCTCAGCTATTTGCCAGAAAGGGACAGATATTAAGGGGAATACACCGACAATATGAGGCAGACATCTGGACATCCTGCAAATACCTGTACAGTTCAGAGGTATGGTGCATATGCAGGGTAGCATAATGTAGCATGCAGCATGTGTGTCCACATACCTTGCATATGTTGTTACATTACATGATGTACACTGACACATGCACGTATGTGGGATATACTGGCCATATGTTCAGTACTGACTTACCAGGCAACTCCAGGCTCATTGGTTGGGAGACACCCACCTCCATGATGGCAGCTAGTGTTTGTGGGAGCTGTTCCAAGGGTGTCCCCAGACTGACCAGTAACTCCTCTGTGTGTGTGAGTGGATGCTGGGTTGGTGGCCCACCACCTGTTCCACCTTGCTCCCTGGCAATTGCAGTGGCACGCTGTTTTTCATGACTTATCAAGTCCATGCAGTGTCTGCGCACCTGCTGGTAGGTGCGGTTGTGGCCACCCACTTCGTTGACCCTCCTGCGTAGATCCTGCCACAGGTCGTCCCGTTGCTATGCGTGCTGTGGTACATGGCTAAATAACACCTCATAGTTCTCATGGAGGTACGGGATTAGGACATCATCCTCCTGTTGGCTGTATGCTGGTAGGCGTGTGCAAGGCATTATCTGTAAGACATCATGAAGGTAACAGGTCACATTTACAGACATGGACAGTGATACTGCTGCACATACATTTCTAGTACATCTGCACAGTTATCTTTGCAAATCAATATGACACTTACACGACTGGCATGTATGTGTCACACACGTAACACCCATTATGCATTGGATATCATCCCCATATATGTGTGTCACCTCATTAGTGTTCCTACTGCATGTGACGTCTGTCTTCATGTGGGCATGTCTGTTTGCCTGCACTGATGTTCTGGCCTATCTGCACATTCCTGGATGTATCCACGGTAATGCTGTTGACCTTGATGCTGTGTATATGTCACATATCAGCACAGACACAGCCTTAATGGACTTGGGCAGTGACAATGCACCAAGTATGCATGGAAACCTGTACATGCATCTGTTTTGCCATAGACATCTACACTGCACTGTACAGCTGTTCAACATCCTGCCACGGATTGCCTGTGTTGCACATGTGATACACATGGGACAATGACTAGTCAAACGTCATTCGCAGGTAAGGTTGTCAGCTATAGCATGTACGGCCTGGGTTTACTAGTTGTATCCGACACCCATTACACCACCACCACGAGGGGCATCTGTGACACATTACTGATCCAGATAGTTGATACTACATCTACCATACAGTCATCACACCATGTATGACAGGGATGATATGTGCAGCTATGTGGACAGGGCTGCATGGTATGGCGGGAGTATGTCACAGGTATGGCACAGGGATCTGTCCAGCATGTGGCCATCCTAGTCGTAAGACGGTGGTTGTCCATGACGTATGTCTTTCAGATCAGGCTATGGACATGTAGCATGTCCAACAGCATAGTGTGTCATATGTCTGTATGCAAGGTGGATAGCATGAAGCATACTGGAGGTGAGTATTGTGGAGGCTGGTATCGGCCATCTACGCATGGGCCCTACCCCTGGAGGGTGATATGTGTTCCAATATTGGTGACACGGGTGCTGTGTATGCCTGTCCAATGATCTCTGTGCTCATGGATACCACCCTGTCATGTCATCGGTACCTCGGATGACTACCTAAAGGGCCAGGAAGACGTCTCCAGCTCAGGGAGGTGTACTGCACAACACCATCCCTAACACAGTGTCTGTAATGTTGACCACAGCCTAGGTGTTACTTAATGGATACAGGGGTATTCCCCTAGTGGTGTCATTGCTGATATCATCCACCAGAATGTGCACATATGTCACACATCTCACACACACAGCCCATTCTGTATGTTGTTCGCAACACTGTGACAACTATTGCCCATAGGTCATGGCCACTCACATCCTCACATACACAGATGGCTGACATTTGTCTGTGTGGTATGGGCTACAATGCAGGTGTGGTACAACACATTAACCCTGGTTTACTGTCGCTGACACCGTGTGACATGCGCATGTCCCTGTAGCACCTTTAGTAGTTGTGAGTCTGTCAACAGGCCACTAGTAGAACACTCCTGTGACATACAAAGGCATTTGTAGTCAAACATCCGTACTGTCTTGTACATCTGTACTGCTAACATCTACATTGATAATGGTTCATGGACTTGCAGACCATACCTGGCAGTGTTCCGATGCGGTGCCACCAATCATGACTGTCGTCAACACGTGTGGGTTGATATTATCCAGCACCCTATCTGTATTGTATGGGCATGCTTGGCACTTGTTCAGAGCTTCTTGGCACACCAGTCCTCACAGGTACACTGTCTGTCCATACATTTCCAGCTTGCTTACAGTACAACAGCTGTCGTACACACATCACTCACATATCTCGTCTGACATGGTGGTTTATACAGCGTGTCCACCTGGCACGTACCACTTATATACAGGCATGTCCAACTGGCACTTACCAGTGATATTGTCTGTCACTATGATGACTATGTTGTACATGTGGCAATAGAGCTATTCTCATGTACACAGTCAATGCACACCTCCCAACATACAACAGTACAGCCTGTGGGGGATGCACATATGCAGCTCTGCTGGGGGTTATACTGTCACCAACCCTGACTGCACCTGACAGTCATGTGGGGATGTGCAACAATCGCAACACATCCCACTCATCACATAGTCCCACATGATCCCATCACAGGCCACACATACGGAAACACCTTGTACAGTACACCTCCATACTCTGTGTGGGCACCAATGGCAGCCCATATCGCCAAACACAACCCCACCAACCTATAGCCCACAGACACGTGTGCCCATCACATACAGCAAATAGGGTGTCATAACACATACACAACACACCTGCCATAGGTGACTGTCGGCGGTCACACTGCTGTTCCACTCAGCAGGCTACACAAGGCGATAGTCACTTACATCCTGCTGTCAGATAACTGGTTCTGCAACATAACCTATGCACACAGGCCACAGCTCAGCAGGTACAATGTGACTGTCATTTTCCATGTTTGTGTGACTGAAGTTGTATCTCATGGCACAGACTATGTGTGCAGGGACATGCAATAGCCCACCAGTGTTGTAGCCCTGATGGTGTGGTCCGAGCTCTGGGGAGCATTTTGTGGTCATCCGGACCTGTTACCACTGTACAATGAGTGACTGTGTCACTCCCAACAGTTGTCCATGCTTCTGCTGTCATTCCACAGGCATCTGGTATACGTCCACTTTGACAGACCTGGTCAAACAACATGATGCTGTGGCACAGTTGACATGCACCTGTCAGCCCTGGGAGTACAGATCACATGTTGGACTCTTGCTGCTTTTATACTGCCTGTCTTGCACAGTGTCCAATAACAGTCACCACCAGAACGGGAACTGGCTAGCGAAACATGTGGTCATGTAACAGAATGCTTGACATCATCCTCTGTGATGCAAGCAGGCAAGGCACACCTGATACTGCACTACTTCAATATCTCTGCAGTGAATGGGACCTGCCTCTTGGCTCTGCAGAGCACACCTGCAATGACTGGTTATAGACAGACCGTACCTCTCAGGCACGCACCTGGACTGGCACACCCATGTCTGAGGTTTCCCCATATTCCACTATGTTGTACACACACCCCAGCTGGTTACTTAGCACAATGCATCACAGGTGCTCCATGTGCAACTGTGTCCAGAACTGCTATTCACAGTATTACCAGCTGCAGATTCAACATACCCCACAGTTAACAGACCTCATTTCATGGTGTACTGGACAGTTGGGCTCATACTGCTGCTACTAATGTAAGACTGACAGTAACCCACACTTAACTGTGATAGCCACACATGTACCAACACATTAGGCGTACACTTTCCATGAGTCATAACCTCTGCTCGGCTGGTTCGACCCATACACACCACCTCCAAGACCAACAGTATCCCTGACATGGATACTACCAACATGTGACTGCTGTTCCACACCTGAGGTTATCCCCTCATTGGTGGAGTCCGAACATATGCTACTCACCCTTGTTAGCCACATACCAGCACCACACACTTCATGGCATACACAGTAAATGAGTACTACAACACCTACTACAGATGTCGTATGACAGCGGTACTTGATGTCATGACACACGTGCAGGTGGACAATGCACATACAAATGCTGAGACATACCCCAGTTCACTTCATTAGCACATAGACGACAATATAGATCATGCTATTCCACACAGAGCCATGATGGTACACACCAGATAACAGACGCCACTCTGGGGGTGCGGTTCCATGGACATACTTTACAACAGGTGGGGGCTGTTGCACAGTGGTGTACATTCCCATGGGTGGGGTAACTCACTGGTCAGCCTCAGTAGGGCCACAGGATCCCTCATCACATACTCCATAACTAGCTACGTACACATTACTGTGACACATTCCGAGATGTACCACAAGTCATTATGGTGGCATGTCAGTAGTCGTATGCAATACCCACATCTGCTCACACATACAACTGTCACTCTGGAACATGACAGTAACAGGTGATGTTGGTAACACATTACACCCTCTCACTCCCTACAGGGCCACATTCCTTGCAGGAACATTGCGGTGTACCTGCGGTCACACCTACACAGTACTGACCTGCACTCTATATGTCCTAGGACACTGGCACCTTGTCACCCTACAAAATCTCAGGCTGTGTTGTCCACAGACCTCTGAATGACATGTCTCCCCACTGGGACACCATATTCAGTAATAGCCTTGTACCAGACATTGTGGCCCCTGACTGGCACACAGCGACAGTTACACTCCCACAATGAATGACTGGGACTATTGCCCTACACACCTCACTGGACTGTTCTGCACGGCTATAGGGCACATCATCATGGACATCATTCGCTGAGTTTTTGTTGTGTTCCAGTCCTTTGATGCCAGCTGGGTTGGTCCTGTTGGGACCACAGCATGCCTCCTACACCTGTTGAACACCTTTCATACAGTCACCAGAGTAGTTGATGAGGACACGGGGGTCCACACAGCCTACATTGTCCTCTCGCTGCCTTACAGCACCGTTCTCCATTCTGGTATTGACAACATACACATCCACCTGCATATCAAAACATATGTCTCAGGATGTTATGCAAAGTGGCTAATGGATGGGACACACACACTGAGAGTGGCATACCATATCACATACTGCATTCCAGTTACACTTGGCATACCACAGTCCTCAGTCATGGGGCCCTCATGTTCGGTATATGCTTCCCTGAGGTACAGGCTACCACTGAGGGAACTTCCCTACCTAGCTTTACAGACCACTGCATACCAAGCGCCATTGTTGATCCACCAGCTGATACAGACCCCATCCATATGGGTGTCACTGTGACGGATACCTGATATGAACATCATGGCCTCAACCTGCATGACACTTGGTATGAACATTACCTTTGCAGTACACCATCCACCCACTGGTTATCACATAGGTGTTAGTCCCCTACATACATGTCTCATTGTACGTGTTCGTACTACACATGTATGTTGCACACACTCCTGTGATTACCACATTGCCACTGTGCCATGGATATCCTTCTACGTGTCCACACTTGCCTGTACTGGGTGTGTAGCTGGTACATAGGCACCCATTGTACCTCTGAACACCGGGCTTATACACACATCCATGGGTACAACACCCTGCTTAGGGTGTACCTTACACAACAGCTACAGCTTTACATCACTCAACATTAAAACGCCATAATGATTATTGAGCTACGACAGTTAAAGTTTGTGGATGAAGTACAGACACCACGTCTGTACACATTTGCAGACTACATACTCAGGGGTGACCTCTGCTGCAAAGACAGGGCCCATGTCTGCAAATATGTTAATGGATATACTCCGCATACGCGACATACACAATAGCCACTGTGAGCATGATGCTCATGGATATGTGCACACATGCGACAGTGTGTGGGATGTGCTTGGCGGTTGCATTCCCAGGCCGGACACTCATGCTTTGGGACAAGATTTCTATGTACATCACGCATGGACAGTCAGTAGCAGTGTTCATGTGATACCTCACTTGGTGGATGGTGGACACATGTACGCCAGGGATCACTGCAGTGGCTGTACTGTGCAGAGATACAGGTTACACATGGCTCTTCTGTTCACAGGACACTACCCTAGAAAGGTGCCACTGGTGTGCACACTGTAGTTGTTGTTACACATAGACTTGCCAGACTGCATGGTACCCCCCTATGAACCTGTAGAGCTATTACATGTCCTCTGTGCATGGTTACTGGAATAGCCCTTCCATTTAGATTAGCTGTCATGCTATTACAATGTCCCGTGACTACAGGTCATATGTATCCTGTTATTGTACACGCCAATCATGTTCTTCTTTGTCTGTCACATCTCTTCTGCTATTCTAGTATGGGAGTAATGTTTGCATCCTTTGCAAATGCACAGAGTGGATTACATTATTTATTTCATCATAACTGTTTATACATAAATTAATTACATACTACTCACATCACTATACAATACCTTTGGTATGCATCATATGCCTGTTCTCCTGTGTAGCATATCTCACATATCAATCTACTGTACTATATATTACACATATGTTACATGGTATCCCATAACTCAAAGCATACTTGCACAGCGGGACCACCTTAGACATGTCATTGATGTTATATGCCCATACACATGCGTACTGTTACAGTATATCCACATATACTCTCCCCTGCTAAGGCACATACTTGTTGGACATACCCTGCCACTGACGGTGGGTCATATGACATTGTTCTGTTTAAAGCCATCATGTTGCATCCCTTGTGGTGTCTGTGCTGTTTACCTTGTGGCCCACTGCTGGACGCACAACTTATACAAGCGTTAGTACGATCAGCAAGACATCACTACATAAATACCATTTCCCACTTTATGTATGGCGGACACTTTTAATTACTGAAAACCAGGCTATGCATACATTGACATAACTTAATATGGAACATACTATACATACAGTTAGTGTTCTACATACCTTGATATCGTTCCGATATTTCATCTATATCTCACTCTTCTGTATCACTCTTTAAACTGTTGTACAGCATGAGCATACAGTTTGCATATCTGGCAAGTCATCCTTATATACGTCGATACCTGCAACATGTGGTTTACTGCCACCAATTGGTAGTCCGGTGTGACTAATTAACTGCACTTCAGCTGTGCAGCTACTCCATTCACCAATTACGCGGCAACAGTGGGGTATAATTGAATTCTCCACTTGGGCGTTGGCCATTTGCCCTGCCTTCGGGGAGACGGCCTGTATTGTGTTTTGTTGTGTGTAATTGCAACTGCTATGTGTAGAGCCAAGTGTATTTTGGAGTCATGTCCTCCATGGATTGTGTGCGACGGCTTGAGTATGTGGTTCTACCTGCGACTGTACCTGTCATCCCACCCGTCTGATAACGGACTATTGCAAACACCTGTAACATCGCCTTTTGTACCGTTATACGACGGATACAATTTTGCATGGTGCCTTTAAATGTGTCTCTCACAAGGTATGTTAACAGTTCAGCAGATGTAATTGACTAAGTGGATGTTTGTGCTGTGATTACGGTCTGTATTGCTATTGTTTCCAGTGTGGGGGATGTAGGTGGGTGTACTTAGCATATACGGTTTTGTGGAGCTTGCATTTCTACGTAGTAGATATATATATGTGTGTGGGCCCCTTCCCTTATTACAATGCTAGTAGACTTCTGTTATGGGAATTTACTTTGGGCCGTTGTTAATTGGTTTCTATATGGTATGCAGGTGAGGCTGATACTTCCATACCTCCGGATGTACGGCGATATGTGCAGGGATATTTCTAAATGACCGCTATCCTGTGTATGTCTGTCCCAGATATTTGCAGTCATTGCAGTGGTGTTGGTGTCAGACCCTCTGTGGCATGGCTTGCCACCTTTTCATATGGCCATAGTTGGACACTTGCAGGTCACACAGTGGTGTTTACAGGCTGACATATAGCCACAGTCAGTACACAGGATAGCACATACTTTTATCCTCATTACATACCAATTGTTCTTGGACCTTGCCTACTTATCAGTTTGCAAGTAACATTTCCGTTTCTTACATATAGGCATGAGTATTTCCTGCAACTATTGCATAATATTTGGGACATACTAATGTCCTACACTCTCGGACAGTTGCCCTTTGTAATGTTTCATGTCAGGACACACCTGCCCAGGGAGGGGCTGTCCCTCCCAATATGGAACAGGTGTTTACCACATGCCTACGGCTAGCTATACCTGCACCTACCGTAATCATCTACCTCCGAGTTCCCACCTACAGACACACGATGCGGACACACGCATTACAGTCACACGGAAACACACATGGCACCCTCAACACACACATACACAGGTTACATCACTCACAACCACAGTTGTACATGGTACCTACGTGGACTGCACCACCGGCAGCGGTGATTACATGTCCTTACTATCGTCATATTGCTTGCAGTTCTACTGTTCCAGTACTGTGTTCTTTCTGTCTTTCAACCTTCTGGTTATGCGTGTCCGTGTGTGACATGTTCCATAGTTGGCGGTATCCTATTTATTTGTACCTCCAAGGTGTTTTGAATGTTGTTGACCTATCTATATATTTGCAGATGTCAGTGACTCCTTATATATCGACATATATCACACTATCGCTCTTTCTATCTGTATTATATATGTGCATATGTGTATTAGATATACATATCTCGGACATGGGTGGTGAAAGGCACGCTACGCCTTTCATTGTGTGTTTGTCAGTGTATACTGTGTTTCCTGGACTCTGCACATTTGTGTCTGTACCTGTCACATTACACACCTGCCATAGGTTAAGATTACCTTCCGTCCCACTTTGCGAGGGACAGTCCCTCTTTGTGCAGTTGTGTCCTGCGAAAATATTTGTGAACATAGCAAATGTCCTGCGACTTTGGCACAAACATGTTCCCTATAGTTTATGTAATAGTTGCATAAAACACTTATTCTGTCTCTGACCCACCTACATGTTATAGGACATGGAACACGTACCTGTGACCATTACTAGAATAAGCGTTTTATCTATGCACTGATGTTCTGGTTTTCATACTGGCCGGGTGTATGTGTCGGCCTGCAGACATCTGGTGTATGTCCCACATTGGTCATTTGAAATGTGGCAATCCTACCGTACGTACATCTTGGCTAGCAATAGTGTTGGGTGATTGTATACATGATTGCCTGTTCCACTCCTGGCAGTGGTCATTTTACCCTTCAGAGCAGGCGCTATTTGTTCAGGGGTGACTAATGCTGGTTTCACCTGTTCTGTACATGATTGACTGTGATCTGCGCAGTGGTCGGTGAAGCTTAGCCTTGTTCTGCGCATATCCGTATAATCATATTTAAACATCGCTTACCAGCTGTGGGCAACGCCTATTCCCGCTAACATGTACTACACATATTCTGATGACCTGCATCCGGAATGCATTACCCGTGCCGTCGAGATTACGTTACATCCCTTGTGGGACGTGGGACCGGGAACATGCACGACAGTCACTGCATGTACCACTTGGATATCTGGGGGTTGTACACATATTATGTCATTTTGTATGTGAAGTACACTACAGCAGTTACTCCATACTACACTCACATGGATAACTCTGTTAGTTTTCTAATTGATGATTCCAGTTAATGGTATGTCCATGTGATGTTTACTGGCTGTACTCCGGCATTGGGTATGTATATCGCAATTAGCTACACCTGATAATGTGCTACACCTTCATACGACCGTGGATGCAGCATGCTGGGGTGACGAATACCTGTCATGGGTACATCTCCTGCCTTGACACAACATCCATGATTACATTTTGTGGTGCCCCTCAGTAATGCAGCAGGGAATCCATGCTGAGTGTGTGTAGGACAGTGCTTACACACATGTGCTCCCGCGATTGCCTCTGCTCCAGTAAGCGACAGTTGCTTACTCGATCTTATGGTGATGGGAGTCATTGTTTGTCCCGTTTGGTGTTTTGCCTCTGACAATCGGGCGTGTACCTACTGATGTACCTGAGAACCTATACACACAGCACCGACAGATGCTGATAGGCGCATATACTGTTCAGGTGTTGACATTTCCATGTTCCAATGACTGTTGCGTGTAAAATGTTTGAGGGCTGCCTATGTAGGATTCCACAGTGGGCCACCTATACATCACAATTTACAGGTAGTCGTGTTTGTGTGCCATCCATTGTACTGTGTGTGCAGGTGGAGAGGGGTGTCAGTCCGTGGGAGCCTACACTGTCAAGGTATGTGCTATACGTTCCCTCTTTGCCAAGGCGTAGGCATATTGGGCATGCCTCCGTCTGCCTACTGGGGCTGGCACAGTGTGTCCGTGGTCTGGATCCCTCTGTGCCTGTGTTGGCCTTGGCAATTGCGGTGGGCTATGAGGCCCTCACCCATTTTGACCCTGCTGCAGCTGTTTCCGCAGGATCATATTATGTAGCATGGCACATACTATGAAGATGTGGGCACATGTGCCTGGGGAGTACTGCAAGGCTCCACCAGATGTGTCCAAGCACCGGAACCATGATTTCAGCATCCCGAACACATGCTCTATCATGATTCTGGTTTGTGTGCGTGTGCCTCATTATGGCGTTCTTGCATTGGTGTGTATGCATTTCTGATGGGGGTCATCATGCACAGCTCCAGTGCATAGCCAGCATCCCCCACAGGGTGGCCTTGTGGGATGTGCCCCCTGACAAATACCTGATACAGCTGTGAGGCATGCCAGATATGGGAGTCGTGGTAGCTTCCAGGGCTCCCAGCACACACATCCATGATAATGCCCTGGGCATTGCACATGACCTGGCAGTTGATGGAGTGGAATCCCTTGTGGTTTATGTAGCACCTACCATACTCACCGGGTGGTGACTTGATTTGTATGTGCGTGCAGTCTATCGCACCCAGTACCTCTGGGTAGTTTGCCACACGGTGGAAGTGACGCATATTGCTGGCCAACTCCTCCTGAGTTTGGGGGAGTATATATGCTCATTGGCATGTGCTAACATGGCATCCAGGAACCGGTGTAGTACCCTGGATGCCAATGCCTGTGAGATCCCCATTATATCTCCAGTTGTCCTTTGAAAGATACCTATGGCTAGTATTCGCAAGCTTACACATACCTTCGTGTCCACTTGCATGGGTTCCCCTCTGTTGTTTCTGGTTCTCAGGCATGGCTGGCACAGCTCTACTATTTGCTGTAAGATGTCCCTGTCCACCCTGTAATGCTCTACTATCTCCAGATTATGTAGCCCCTGGTAGGTTACCCTTGGTCTGAACACTCTTCTCCTCCTCCGAGGCCTACGGTGGTTGTCGGCATCATCCTCCACAACACCGTCGGTCTGTAACACATGCTGATGAATCACAGCTATGGCAGCTCACAACATGTACATTTTAAAAGTTCCCCATCTGTTTACACCTATGGTGCAGTGTTTGGGAATACACAGGTGTGTGTTGGGTGCTTTCACACTTTATACTGTTTTGCTGTGAACACTGATGATGTCATAGGGTGTGTATGTGCGATCGTGGCTGCAGGGTATCTTTTGTGCTTTATTAACAGAATCACTATTGTGCTGCCTTTGGTGTTGCATTACATTTGGCTGCCGTGAATTACCTCCTGCCCTTCCATTTACATTTGTGCACATTACACCTACCATTTGCTGGCATGCATCCAGCAGCCTGCTTTCCTTTGTACTTTCCTAGACCTGGCTTATCTTGCATAATGTATTCTATTGCCGGTCTACTGTTGGTTTGCTTTGCTCTGCTATGACAGTTCTCCTATCTTTGCATTCCAAGTCCTCCCCTCCTTTGTTTGCAATCCTATGCCTCCCCTATCCTGTTTTGCAGGTTTCTGCATGCAGGCTTGTCTACTGCCGTTGATTGGCCACCGTGAGTTGATTGGTGTTAATTGCTCATTAGTACACCAATTATCCTGCTTCGGCATTTCCTTCTTTTCTTCCCATGACCTGCCTGTTTATGTTATTTTTCACGGCGTGTGCATCCGCTTACCAGGTTTTGGGCACGTTTCCATCCCCGTACACATGAGCTTTCGGGCACCATGTATGCTCTCATCTAAATGGTTCTATACCTTCCTCCCCACCCCTGTACTGCAGCTTTGCTTAGCAATGGCCAGGCCAGATTTGCATTGCTCCAATGTGCTTACTGATACAGTAGCACACCCCTCTGCTGATGTCATGTATCACCTCTGATACACTCCTCGGTGTTATAGTGCTGCACCATCAGGTACATCCTTAATCTGGCGGGACGTTTGCGATTCAGTATTACCTGCCTCATTTGCATGGCATTGACTACTAATTCATAGTTACAGTGCCAAACACTGTTGCGGGCCCTTGGCAACCCTTGCACCTTGCTTGTCGTGTGCCATGCCTACCATTGTGTATTACGGTGAAATCCTGATTTGTCTTACATTGGGATTTTATGACATTTGTATATATTTCCTTTGTATTCCTGTTTGCGCACACATGCCCTGCGGTTGTACTGTGCATTACTGTGGACATGCCATTAAATGTTGTTTTTTAGGTGTTGTGCATCTTTTCTTGTGCCATTGGCTGTGTATTTAGCCACTGGCATATGTTAACTTTGTAATACATGAGTCTGGTCCGCTTCTATAACTCCGATGTTCTGTTTGGGAAAATGTAAACCGTGTTTTTTGGTTTACATTTCCATGGGCTTGTGCTACGCCTGCACCACTTCGTGAATCCCTGTGTGCCTTCATTAGCATGGTGCGACACTGCACATGGGGTGATTTGCATACCTATGCTGAGGGTTGCGTAGATCTGACGTACGCCGGTGGTGCACGTGGAATTGGTTCGTACCTGAATCACTCAGCGGACATATTTGGTGTTATCCCGCATACACTACGCCTGTGCCTGGCGCAAGCTTCATGAATCTGGGGGTATGTTTTTTTAAGGGTTTGGGAGAGGGTTTGTGTATTTGTGAGTGTGTTGGGGAGTTTTAAGTGTGGGTTAGGGTAGGTAGGTAAGAGTGTGAGTGTTGAGAGTGGTGGTGTTTGTATGTATGTGATGTGTACTTGTGCAAGGGGGTATAGAATGTGTGGTGGTGGGTTTTCTATCTTTCAGTGTTTAGTGCGACCTCGGATTTAGTATATATAAGTAGCAGGGGTGTGGGGGGTGCAGGGGTGCTTACCCCCTGCTTATAGGAAGGGTGGGTGTGTGTGTTTGTTTTGTTGCATTTGTGTGTGTTCTTTTGCTTTGTTGTAGTGTCAGAAGGTAGGTGCATTTGTGTTTGTATGTGTGGTGTAGTGTTTTATTTACGTTCGAGAGTTTGAATTTTGCAGTTTTGGTTTTTGGGTTTGTGAGTTTTCGGCTTTATAGTCTCGGGATACTGAAATTCAGTATTTCAGTATTTTGAGATTATAAAGGGAATATATATATATATATATATATATATATATATATATATATATATGTTTTTAGTAATTTGAAATTAGGTGATTTGGTCTCTGTGAAATAAAACTCAGTCAAATGGATTTTAGGTGATTTGAAGCTGACCCATATTTATATACAGACCATCATATATATAATAGAAAAATAAGGAAAAAAGGAAGAGCAGGGTACACTCATCCCAGGATAAAAAAAAATGTCCAGCTCTGGCAAAGGCACTAGGGGACAGGGCTGGTAGAAAGACTAGAGCAAAGCCTTCCAAGAATGAAAGAGGCCTTGCTGTTGTGTTAGGCCCTGATCCAGCAGGTAATCTAAGCAGCCCCACTCATCATCATCTTTTGGCTTTTCCCGTTAGGGGTCACCACAGTGGATCATCTCTTTCCATTTCTTCCTATCCTCTGCATCTTGCTCTGTCACACCAACCACCTGCATGTCCTCTCTCACCACGTCCATAAACCTTATCTTAGGCCTTCCTCTTTTCCTCTTACCTGGCAGCTCCAACCTTAGCATCTTTTCCCAATATACCCATCATCCCTCCTCAGCAGATGTCCAAACCAATGCAATCTCGTCTCTCTTGCTTTGTCTCCAAACTGTCCAACATGAGCTGACCCTCTAATATACTGATTCCTAATCCTATCCATCCTAGTCACACTGAGTGCAAATCTTAACATCTTTAACTCTGCCACATCCAGCTCTGACTCCTGCCTTTTTGTCAGTGCCACTGTCTCCAACCCATATAACATAGCTGGTCTCACTACCCTCTTGTAGACCTTCCCTTTCACTCTTACTGGTACCCGTCTATCACAAATCACTCCTGACACTCTTCTCCACCTATTCCACCCTGCCTGTACTCTCTTCTTCACCTCTCTTCCACATTCACCATTATTCTGAACTGTTGATCCCAAGTACCTAAACTCGTCCACCTTTACCAACTCTACTCCCTGCATCCTCACCATTCCTCTACCCTCACTCTCATTTACACACATATATTCTGTCTTAGCCCTGCTGACCTTCATTCCTCTGCTCTCTAGAGCATATCTCCACCTCTCCAGAGTCTCCTCAACTTGATTCCTACTCTCACTACAGATCACAATGTCATCTGCAAACATCATAGTCCACGGGGCCTCCTGTCTGATCTCATCTGTCAACCTACCCATCACCACTGCAAATAAGAAAGGTCTCAGAGCTGATCCTTGATGTAATCCCACCACCACCTTAAATGGATCTGTCACTCCCACTGCAGTCCTCACCACTGTCACACTACCCTCGTACATATCCTGTACCACTCTTACATACTTCACTGCCACTCCCGACTTCCTCATAGAATACCACAACTCTTCTCTAGGCACCCTGTCATATGCTTTCTCCAAGTCTACAAAGATACAGTGCAACTCCTTCTGACCTTCTCTTTATTTCTCCAATAACATTCTCAGAGCAAACATTGCATCTGTAGTCCTCTTGCCTGGCATGAAACCATACTGCTGATCACTAATCACCTCCCTTCTTAACATAGCTTCTACTACTCTTTCCCATAACTTCAAGCTGTGACTGATCAATTGTATCCCTCTGTAGTTACTGCAGCTCTACACATCACCCTTATTCTTAAAGATAAGTACCAAAACACTTTTTCTCCACTCCTCAGGCATCCTCTGACTTTGCAAAATTTCGTTAAACAACAACCCACTGTGATAATGAAAAAAAAAGTCCACAAAACATTACACAAAAATGACCAGACAGATAATGGAGAAACAGACACTTGAGGACAAAAAAGAAATTATTTTTTGTTTCTTTTGTGCAACTAACTCAAACTTCCTGGAAAGAAGTTAAATAAGAGCAAGAGAAAAAAATGCAGAAGATAAAAATCATTAGAACAGAAAAATTGTAAGCATTACAGATACCAATTTAAGGTCATTAATTGATGAATAAACACAAAACAATATATATAGACAAGAAAACATTAAACAAGTTGGAAAAGGAAGCAAAAAAATAAAGTACTAAGAGAGAAAAAAGTCCACATGTATTTGAAACATTAATGAGAGAGAGGAATGGACCTGAAAGATGAAGAGAGACATAATATGGTGCAGTTTTTTACACAGAAAGGAAAGCAATGTTAACTAATAATCATAAAGCAAAGTCATAAATATCTGAAAATACATAATAGGCAAAGGCACACCGACATGGTATATGTTACAAAAATAGTAGCATAGAAGTCTAATGCATTACAAGTAATCAGTTTGATACAACAAAATGGAGGAGGTGGAAGGATAGCCTAATGGTTAAGGTGTTTACCATACAGACACAAGGTGCAGGGCTTGATTCTCACATGGGTTAGTTGGCTAGGCTTAAAATGGCCCGCAAGGACAGTTAAACTTGTGCTAATCTATGAACCTATAAATTGAAAATGATGTCATAATTCTGTTATGAAGTGAAGGATTTGAATATCAGAGTGGTGGTTTATTAAAGCAAGTGCAGCTTGATAAAGTGACAGAGGAAGTTACAGCAGTGTAGTAGTAAACAAAATCACTTGTTAATTCAGTTATGATTTCAAAGTCAAAACATTTCCACCCAGAGGAAGAAAGGGCAAAAACCACAGAAGAAACCCATAATTGGGAAGAAAATAATTTAAGTGAAACCTGATGGATTTGAAAGAAATGGATGAATATAATACTATATGAGAGACAGAGGCTGTAGTGAATAAGACATTGACTGAAAAAAAATAATAACCTAAATTAATAAAGTAACTAGAACTATGAAGAAAGATACACACAATATAACACGAATTAATACAATAAATTATTCAGCAGCAGAAATTATATCAGAGAAAGTATTACCAAGAAAGTATAAAGCAGCAGGGGAATTAAAAGGGCAACTAGATCACCACCAGAAAATCACTGACTACAAGCACTTGGGAAACAGTTAAGAAAAGAAGTATCATTCTTGCAAGAATACAGAAAATCAGTAAAAAATATTAGAAAAGTGAAATTGTTTAAAAAATGCAACATCAAAATAGATTAGGATTTCAGTTATACTATCTCTAACAATAAATTGAAACTCTTTGTGCAGGCTGCAAATCTTAAAAGATGCACTGAGTAATATAAAGAAATGAGTGAAAAAACAATGACCCAAAAGAAATTTTACTGAGAGCTAGTAAATAAAACTACAATAGTTAAGATACCACCAAGAATAGTGGATCTTAATGTATTCTGGAGAAATATCTATAAGAACTCAGTTAAGGAGGCTAAGTGGATAAAAGAAGTAAAAGAACAATTAAGAAACTCTGATACAGAAGATATGGATTGGAATAAAGTAATTCCTACTGAGACAAAGTTATGAAAGGCTCCCCAACAGAAAATGTTTGGTCCAGATACTGACCCTAACTTTTGTTTAAATTTATTGATATATTTGCACTGTGAACCAGCCTTGAATAAGAACCACTTGCATGCATACGATGAAATTACACCACCACCAAAATCCAAACAAAGAATACAATTTGGCATGGAAAAAAAAGCCATAGGAAAAATATTTAAAACTTTGATATGGTTAAGCACTTTCATTTTTCTAAGGAAACTTCATCAGAACAAACATTAAATCATTTCTGGAGACAGACCCTCATGTTTTTAATAAGTGAAGGATGAGTAAATGTGGTAGATGTTCCCAGTGTCAGTTTATTTTAGATGGTATTCAATGCAACACTCCCCTCCTATCTTCATACTGTAGCTTTTTCAGGGAAATTTAAATGTGTCTCTAAGAGCACTGTTTATCTTGCAATTTGTCTTACCTGTATGGTGTTTTACATTGGTAAGATTGAACACGCACTAAAGACTAGAATTTATGAGCACATCTATGCAATTAAGAAGGGGATAATACAAATGCTTTATTTAAGCATAACCAAGTTTGTGTTTAAGAACTTTTTTTATTTTTTATTTATTTATTTAGTTTTTGGTATTAGAAAAAGATGTTAATCCTGAAAACTGGGATAACTGGAAGATTAAATTGGAGACTAGAAAATATTTTTGGCAAGTTCTGCCGAATGTGACAAAGCATCGAGGGTTAAATAAACATGTTTTTATTAGCAGCAGTTTAGCAATTAAAGCTGAAAGATTCTAAAATGTATTTTATGTTTATTTTTTTCAATATATTTGTCATATGTATAATGTGCTTTATGATTTGGTGAATTTTTAGGATTATGATGCATTTGATATATATATATATATATATATATATATATATATATATATATATGTCTTTCTGAAGAAGTCTTGATAATAAATATCTAAAAAAACTAAAAAGTCTACAAAGTTGTGTTTGTTGTATTTACTATTTATTATTTTATTTTTTATTTTCAGTTAAAATTTCTTAGTTAAAAATTTCTCTCTTTTTCATTTTTTTTTTTTGCGGTTAATTTTAGTTATATATATATATATATATATATATATAAGCACTATCATGAAACTGAGCTAAAAAAAAAGAAAAAACATGAGAAAATGGCTTTTGCTGAGATCGCAGCACAGTGAGGATAAGGGAATATTCCCTTTTCCGCACTGTAGTGCGATCTCGGAATGAGAATATAAAACTAGGGGGGTATGGGGGACTTAGACCCCTGCATAAATGTGATTACTGTTATTGTTTTTTTTTTTAATCTTGTCTTTTTTCTTTTTTTTTTTTTAGCAAACTTCCACGAAAGTGTGCTCGTCAATTTCAGTTTCGTTTAAACGTGTCACTGGTAATTAGTCTTAGGTCCATATATATATATATATATATATATATATATATATATATATATATATATAATAGTAGTAGAGAGCTTGTGTTTGTGTGTGGGGAAGATGGTGTGTGTTTATGCAGTAGTAGTGCGAAATTCAAAATCTCTGGTGTGCGAGATTTTGAATTTAGCGCTTCTGAGTTTTCTTTGTTTTAAAGATTCGACTTTATAGCTTCGAAATACTGAATTTTGACATTTCAGTATTTCGAGGATATAAAGTGAATCCATATATACATATATATATATATATATATATATATATATATATATATATGTGTGTGTGTGTGTGTGTGTGTGTGTGTGTGTGTGTGTGTGTTTGTGTGTGTATGTGACCAAATATAATCAATTAAAAATGCTCTTGTGCATTAAAAATATTATTTCATGCCTGTAAATAACACTGAAAGAGGACCAAAAGAGAATTAAATATGTACTACAATTATATACTGTATCATGCTCTATTCCTAAAAAAAAAAACTAATATTGGATTCAATAAACAACATGAAGGTGTCATACTTTAAAAGAATATAAGCTTCAACATGGCTGCTCTCTGTTTAAGGACACTAGATAGTGAGGTGTAGTAATTTAAGCCAGGTGCCTTACAGGCATGCATAGGATCATAGGAGGTTACTATTCTAATTGGCTTGGGACCATTACAAGCCTAGCCAAGAGTTTATCCCCAATAAAGAAACCTCAGTCAGCACCCATTGCCCTGTTAATGAGGGACACAGGTGGAAGTCCTAGGACAAATTTGTGCTTTCCCATCCACTCATCAAGGGTGAGCTTGAAGATGGGGAAGCCTCTGGGAGATAAACCTGTCTCTCCAGCAGGTTTTCTTGATGTCACATATTAGATGTATGCCTTTCGAGTGGGTAATGTGTGAGGAGTTAGACTTTTATATATATATACAGCATCTCTAGTTGGGCAGGGTCTGATATTGCCTTGTAGGCTAGACACAGATCACCCCTGAGCAATCTGTACAGTACCAACTAGAGTGATAGTGATTTGAGCCTGTCTGCATAGGACAGGTGTTGGAGGTGATGGATTCTCTTTGTGAGGTATTTCTCTTGACTTTCCAGTTGGTGCAGGTGTCTGCAGAGGTACATACCAAATGGGGCATTATATTCAATTATGGGCCTAATGAGGGAGGGGTACAGAGAGGTAATACCCTCCTTTTTTCTGGATGCAGTCCCTTTGCTTATGAGACAAACCAAGTAAAAGGCTTTTCTGACCACTTTCACTACATGATGGTCGATTGCGAGACTGTTGTCAACCTCAGTACCCAGGTCTCTCATCACAGGTTGTGTGTTTAGGGGGTTGCTGTTGATGTTGTAATCAGTAGGAGCCATGATTTTGCAAATGGTATGATAATAAATTTTATTGCATTTAACTTAAGGCCATGACTTTGGCACCAGTCATTTGTTGCTGTGAGACCCTCTTGCAGTATGTTAACATCATTTAGAGAGTCAATGATAGCATCCAACTTACAGTCATCTGCAAATTTGCCTAGCCACAAGCCTTTTGTCTTTGTCTGGACCTCTGGGAAGTAGATGCCAAACAGTAGGGGTCCCAGGACAGATCCCTGGGGAACACTACTAATGATAAGTCTGCTTTGAGTGATGGAGACACCTATTTTGACCTTATGGGTCCTATCGGTGAGCCAGTTGGCCACCCACCTGTTGAAATAGGGATTTATGCTAAGTTGTGTTAGCTTTTTTGATAATGCCTGAGTAGGGGACACTGTCAAAGGCCTTGGCCAAGTCAAGGTAAGCTGTATCTACTGACTTTCCCTCATCTAGGGCCTTAGTGACAGTCTCAAAGAATTCAACCAGGTTCAACAGGAAAGATCTGCACTTGATGAATCCAACCTGAGTGGGGTCAAGTGCTTGGAGATTGCCTCTGTCCTTGTTTATGAGATCCATAATAATACACTCCATAGCTTTACAGATCAGACTTGTCAAGCTAATGTGGTGATAGTTCCCAGGGTCAATAGTGGCACCACCTTTGTGCAAGGGGACAATGGCAGTTCTCCAGTCTGCTGGCATAAAGCCTGTACTTTGGCTGTCATTGAATAGGGTGCTCAATGTCGAAAGTAGTTCTTGCTGGAGATGGTGAAGAATACAGCCTGGAATACAATCAGGTCCCATGGAAGCTGTGTTCTTTGCCTTGGATAGGTTCATAGGTTCATAGGTAGGTACTAGGCTATCGGCCCTGGGGCCTATATAAGCCTAGCCAAAAAGGTTCCCTGGCTTTTGCCACCCAAGAAAATTATTTTTCCTGTGCCCCTGTCAAGCAGTGCCACAGAAGTGATCCTTGGGGTGAATTTTCTAGTTCCCATCCAGTCGTCAAGATTTTTCTTAAAGAGGGACAATGAGTAGCTTTGCTTGACATGAATGGGTAGTTTGTTCCAGAGTAGGGGAAGTCTCTGGGACAGGAATCTTTCCTTCCAACATGTTTTGTTTATTGTGGTGACAAGGTTTAGGTCTCTGGAGCATGTAGTTTGGAGAGATTGGGATTTCTTTAAGTGTAGCTTGTCCAACAGCTCTGGGTTTGACATAGCTTTGTATGTTAGGCAGAGATCGCCTCTGAGTAGGCGATATGCGACAGAGTAGAGCTGGATTTTTTTGAGACGTTCTGTATATGGCATCTGTTTGAGGCTGGTAATCCTCTTAGTGAGTTACTTCTGTGGCCTTTCCAATTGTTGTAGGTGTCTTGTGAGATGCATGCCAAATGGGGCATCGTACTCTGTAATGGTTCTGATGAGGGAAGAATAGAGAGGAACAATGACCTCCTTTTTTCTAGAGGAGAACCTTTTTGTGATGAGATGTGCCATGTAGAAGGATTTCCTGACTACTGTGGCGATGTGGTTATCAATGGAGAGACTACTGTCCACCTTTGTCCTGAGGTCTCTTATCACACTTTCAGTGTTTAGTGAGCTACTGCATATGTGGTAGTTCATGGGTACAGAGTTTTTCCCAAAGGGGATGACAATGCACTTCTTGGCATTCAGCTTGAGGCCATGACTTTGACACCAAGCACCTGTCTCTGTGAGGCCCTTTTGTAGAATGTCTACATCATTAGGTGATTCTATTATGGCTCTCAGTTTGTAGTCATCTGCAAACTTTGTTAACCAAAGACCTTCATTGTTGGCCTGCACTTCAGAGAAGTAGATGCTGAACAGGTGAGGACCCAGGACCAAACTCTGTGGTACTACACTCATCACTGGTCTGAAGTCGGACTTAGAGTCAACTACTTTTACTGTGTGGGTTCTGTCAGCAAGCCAGTTGGCCACCCATCTTGTGACATAGAGATTTATGCCCAGTTTAGTGAGTTTATCTATAATTCCAGAGTGGGGGATGGTGTCAAAAGCCTTGGCGAGGTCAAAATATGCTGTGTGCACTGCCTTGCCCTAGTCTATGCCTCTAGTGACTGCTACAAAGAAGTCAATCAGGTTTAGTAGACATGATCTACCTTTTACAAACCCAAATTCAGTGGGGTCCAGGGTTTGGAGGTTACCTGTGTCTTTGTTTATAAGTTCCATGATAATATGTTCCATGGCCTTGTAGACCATGCTTGTCAGGCTAATGGGGCAGTAGTTTCTGAGGTCTTTAATACTTGATCTATGGAGATGTGAGGTAAGTGACAAGTATCGGGGATGTCTAATGGGCCTTTAGGGGGATACGTGGGTGAAGTTTTCACTGAACCTATCCGCTATCAGGTTGGCTAAGTAAACAGGATCAGTTTAAGTGATACTATTAAGTACTAATTCAGAACAAACCTGGGCTTTGCCATAGGTTCATAGGTTTATAGGTGTGTACTAGGCTAATGGCCCTAGGGCCTTTACAAGCCTAGCCTACAGGAGTGCCCTGGCATTGTGCTGTCCATTGTTAGTTCCCAGTGCCTCTATCAAGTAGAGCCACTAATCAAGATTTCACTTGAAGTGGGCTAGTGAGGTGCTCTACTTGACATGTATGGAAAGTCTATTCCAGAGCATGGGGAATCTCTGGGTTATGAACCTGTCCTTCCAGCATGTTCTGTTGATTGTGGTAATGAGTTTGAGTTCTCTGGAGCATGTGATGCAGAGGGATTGGGATTTATTTATATATAGCATTTCTAACATAACTGGGTCAGACATGGCTTTGTAAGTCAAGCAGAGATCACCTATTAGTAGATGATATGAGAGAGAGAATAGTTGGAGTTTTTTGAGTCTGTCCATGTAGGACATGTGTTTAAGGCCTAGGATCCTCTTTGTGAGGTACTTTTGTGGCCTCTCCAACTGTTGCAGGTGTACATGTCACTGAGGTACATGTCAAATGGAGCATTATACTCTATGATTGATCTAATGATGGAAGAGTTTAAGGAAATGATGATATCTTTCTTCCTGGATGCAATACACTTGGTAATAAAATGTACCACATAGAAGGACTTTCTGACCACCGTGGCAATGTGGTGGTTGAAGGAGAGGTTGCTGTCAACCTGTGTCACCCAGATCTCTTATAACGCCTTCAGTGTTCAGTGAGCTGCCATCAATGTGGTAATTAGTGGGAACTGAGTTTTTCCCAAAGGGGATGACAATGCATTTTTTGGCATTAAGCTTAAGGCCATGGTTTTGACACCAGTCATTGGTCTCAGTGAGGCCTTTCTGTAGGATGTCTGCATCACTTGGGGAGCTAATAATGGCTCCTGGCTTGCAGTTGTCTGCAAATTTGGTCAGCCAGTGTCTCTCCGTGTTGGCCTGGACTTCTGAGAAGCAGATTCCAAACAGGAGAGGACCTAGGACCGATCCCTGTGGGACTCCACTCATGACTGGTTGGCAATCTGAATTGGAGTCCAGTACTTTCACACTGTGGGTTTTATCTGTGGACCAATGTGCAACCCACCAAATGATATAGGGGTTAATGCCTTGTTTGCTGAGTTCATCAATAATTCCTGAGTGAGGAATGGTATCAAAGGCCTTGGCCAGATCAAGGTAGGCTGTATGAGCTGCCTTACGTTCATCCACTACTCTAGTGACTGACTCATGGAAGTCAACCAGGTTGAGCAGGCATGATCTACCTTTTACAAAACCAAATTGCATGGGATCTAGAGTTTGGAGATTCCCTATATCCTTGTTAATTAGGTCCATGATGATCTCCATAGCTTTGCATATCAGACTCATCAAGCTAATGGGGTGATAATTTCCAGGGTCTGTAGTCGCTCCTCCGTTATGGAGAGGGATGACTGTAGCAGTGCGCCATTCAGTAGGGAAAAAGTCTGAGGTGAAGCTGTGAGTGAACAGAGCACACAGATGTGGTGCCAGTTCACTTTGTAATTCATGTAGGACACAGCCAGCAATATTGTCCGGTCCCATGGAAGCTATATTCTTGGCCTTAGACAATGCAGCTTTAACCTGTGCTTCAGTAATGTTGGGTGCCTGGCATTCTTCTGGTATTGAGATTGGTCTTTTTGGTGGGGATGAGTAAAGTTGGCACTGAATCTGTCGGCCAGTTTGTTGTCAATATCTGTTGGCTCAGTATAGGAGGTACCATTGTGGAGTAACTCAGAGCAAATCTGGGTGTTGCCATGGAGATCCTTGATATAACTATAGAAGGCTTTGTGGTTGTTTTTATTGTCTGCTGCAATTCAGCCTTCATAGCTGACTTTGGGTGTTTTGATGAGGGGATCTCAACTTTTTGTTGAGGCTAATAAGGGAATTTTTTTAGTCTTGGGACTTCACCTTTTTCTGCAACAGTTTCTTCTTTCTGTTGTAGAGTTTATTAATGGCAGGTGACCACCAGACTGGCTTCCTTTTTTTGGAGGAGAGCATCTTCGTTCTGTTGGGTATGGCTAGTTACATGCATTTATGTATGTGTTTGTACAGTGCATTGGGATATGATATGGCAGTCATGCATCTATTCTCCATTGGCATGGGTGCCATAAAGTTAGCCACCTCTGTTTTTAGGAGTCCAAAGTCAGCTTTGGAGAAGTTTTTCATAATGGATACCTTTGCGGGAGGTGTGGGTGAGATATGTATTTCCATGGTGATTAGTTTGTGGTCAAATCTAACCACGGAGGAATTGACTATTGGTGTAGAGCAATGGTTATCCATGTTAGTAATAACCAGGTCAAGAATGTTGCTTCCTTTAGTGGGGGTAAGAATGAGCTGGTCCAGGGCATTGGAACTGATGAATTCCAAGAAGCGTTGGGCCAGTGCATTGGTGCACAAGTAGTTTTCCTTGCTGATGGAGGGGTAGTTGACATCACCTAGTATGAGAGTGTTGGGTGGGATCTTAATAGTCTCCAGGGTGATTAAGAATGTGGAATGAGAGTCTTGGGACATGGTTGGGGACCTATAGCAGGCTACAACCTGAATCGCCATCTTACCCAATGTTAGTTGTACTTGGAGTATCTCAGATGTGTTATGCTGGGCTACAAGTCTGGAGGTGTGCATATCCTTTATGAATATGTAGACACCACCACCTTTGGAGCTTCAGACCATGTTCTGGGGCTGAAAGGTGTGGAATGAGTTATAGCCTGGTAGTGCAGAGGTGCTTTCTACTGCTTTAAACCTGGTCTCTGTTACACCACAAATGTAGATGTTCTCCATTTTGAGGAGTGCTTCGAGCAAGTGCATCTTGAGATTAAAACTTCTAGCATTGAGCAGATGACCCTCAGATTGTATTTATTTATAGCTGGTACAGTGGTAATTTGGTTTTTGGAACACCACCTAAAAAGATACTATAAGGGTGGCAAGAGCCTTAGCCATTACTCGGAACCCAAGGGTGACAGATGCAGACCATCTCTGGCAAAGCACTGTGGTCTGTCAATCATGTCATCCCAAGCAGACAGATACTGAATCCCCTTGGAGGTTCCTGACGTAACTGAAGAAGGCTTTGTGGTTTTCCCTTGTTTTGGAGGCTAGTTACAATTCATAATTGGCTTTGGAGGTTTTCACTAGTGATCTGATTTGCTTGTTGAGACTGCGGAGGGAGTTTTTCCAGTTTGGAATTTGTTCATTTTTACCTTTGGACAACAGTTTCTTCCTTTTATTGCAAAGACTGTTGATAGAGGATGTCCACCAGACAGGTTTGTGTTTCCTAGAGGAGCAGGTTTTAATTCTGTTGGGTATGGCTCATCTATGCAGGTGTACAGGTCCTTGTATACTGCATTGGCCTACTGTTCATTGTAGTGTCCTGCATCCTCTGAGGGGGGTGCTGCTGTGAAGCTACTGATACACTCCCTTAGGAGGTTGTAGTCTGCATTTGAGAAGTTTTTCAGCCTGGTTATAGCTGGGGGGGGGTGTTGGGTGGGATCGAAACTTCGAATGAGACAGATCAATGATCTGATCTCACCAGGGAAGAACATATTATGAGAGTGGTGCAGCAGTCACCCGTGTTGGTGAGAACCAAGTCCAGAATGTTATCTCCCCTTGTGGGGGGTGAGATGAGCTGGTGGAGTGCATTAGTAGTGATTAAGTCAAGGAATCGTTGGGTGAGTGCATTAGTGCAGGAATAGTTCATGCAGTCTATGGTGGGGTAGTTGAAGTCACCAAGGATCAGGGTGTTAGGTGGTACCTTGAAGGAGTCTGGTAGGTCCAGGTAGGAGGGGTGGGTGACCTGTGTCATGGAGTGGAGTCTATAGCTGACTATAACTTGGATGGGTGTCTTGCTAACTGTCAGTTGCACTTGGAGTAATTCCAGTCCATTATGCTGGCAAACCAGTCTGGAGGTGTGCCTGTCCTTAATGAAGATAGAGACTCCACCACCCTTAGTCTTCCCAACCACATTTTGGGTCAGAATGTGTACAGTGAGGTATAGCCTTGTTAGCCAAGGGTGCTCTCTGCAGTCCTGAACCAAGTTTCTGTGACTGCACAGACATCAGCATCTTCCAGTGTGAGGAGAGCCTCCAGTGAGTGTGTTTTCAGATTAAGACCTTCCATCTGCTTTTCGACAGATCTTTTATGTTGGAAGATTTGTCTTTGGGACATAGCCTAAAAAAGGTACAATGGGGGAGGCAAGAGCCTTGGCTAGGATCCAGAATCCCAGGTGAGACAGGTGGAGGCCATCTCTGGCAAAGCATTGAGGTCTGTCAACCATGTCATCCCAGGCAGACAGATACTGGATCCCCTTGGAAAGACACCAGAAACTAAGCCAATTGTTGAAGTTAATTAATTTTTGTTGGTACTGTGGTATCATTCTTGGTGAAAGTAGGATGCTGCTTAGGGCTATGGTCATATCTTCCAGGGACACATACTCTGAGAGCTCAATCATGTCTCTCTCTCTTCATATAGTCCAGGGAGGTATGTCTCAAGTCATTCACACCAACATGGACAATGACAGAGTCATACTTGTACCTGTTGTGGAGAGACTAAAGTGCATGCATGATGTGGTGGATTCTGGCACCTGACAGACAACTGACTGTGAGCTTACCCTTGTTGATCCTGGTAAGGGGGATGTCGGCGTGACTCACAATTGAGAATTTTATTGTTATGGCAAACAAAAATCCAGAAAAAATGCTGAGGTTAGGCTCCAGTGTCCAAATCAAAGTAAAAAAGCAGTCTTCAGTCTTCAATAAAGGTAAAAAAGCAGACTTGAATTGAAGAATAAAAGTATAAAAAGTCTTCTTTATTGTCACATAAGCACTTTCACATATTGCTTCCTCAGGTGTATACTAACAAAGGTAAACCACACCTATATATACTTAACTAAAATAATCATGTGACTCAATAACCCATTTACCATTAAAGCTGTATTCTCTCTTATAGATCAGAAAGCATTGCTTAAAGCTAAGTGTGTATGACACAATGAAAGTGTGACTATTTAATAAAATACAATAAATCTAAAATACATAATATATATCTAGAAAACATTCTATCTTCATATTCATAATGTAGAGCTTCTAAAAATATACAGAACTTCTAAAAAATACATAAATTTTAATGCATTGTTTTAATAAAATTCTTAAAAACATATAAATATAGATATTTCATAGCAAACATTGCATAAAACTATATTAATATATTAATATATTAAAAACATAAACCCATAGCCATCTATTTACCTACGTAGCCCCCTTTTTCTTAAGAAGACTGAAGACTGCTTTTTTACTTTGATTTGGACACTGGAGCCTAACCTCAGCATTTTTTCTGGATTTTTGTTAGCCTTTACTGTGTTTGCAGAGGTATTCTGGTTGCTATTGGGCATTTTCTGCATAGTACCATTTTATTGTTATGCCTTATGGGCTGTTTTTGTGAGACACTGATGTGTTGTCTGCTCTGTGTGATGTGTTCGGTGTTGTATGTGGAATGTTTGTGAGTGCATTTTAGGGGTCTCTGCTATTTATAAGTTTTTTATTGAGGACCTCTGCACAGGTGTGTGTGTGTTGCGCTTGGCTATATGATGTGGGTGGTGTGGTGTTTCTGCTGGCAATCCTGGCAATTGCCAAGTTAGTTCTCTGTATTTCAATAGGCTTTCCCATTCACCATTTCTTTCACTAAAAATTATCCTGTCAATAATAAAAAAACAAAAACTTTTTAAATTGATTAAAATGAGTAGAATTTCAGTATAAAGAATTGCTTGTTCTTTTGTTCTTTTTATCAAAAAGGTGATCTGTAATTTCATCCTGAAGACTCCCGTTAGTTTTTCCTGCATAGTAAATTGGGTAAGAAATATAGGAGACTAAATAAAACATTTCCTATCACAGTTGAAGGGCCTTGGACATCCAATAGACCTGTCATAGCCTTCAACACTCACATACAGATCATCATCGATATACTTACAATACTTGCATTTTCCACATCTGAGCATCCTTAGAAGCTGAGACAATGT
Organism: Protopterus annectens; assembly: GCF_019279795.1. NCBI lineage: Eukaryota > Metazoa > Chordata > Ceratodontiformes > Protopteridae > Protopterus > Protopterus annectens. The sequence goes on along the minus strand of NC_056731.1, from coordinate 1,688,242,756 downwards.
TTCTCAGTACACACACACACACACACACACACACACACACACACACACACACACACACACACACACACACACACACACACTGGAGGCTGAAGCAAAGTTTGTGAGTATATACACACAAACACGCAAGACTAGGAAGAAAAAGTCCCTTTCCACAGGTGAATGTTGGTTTTCAGATCAGTTTACTAGCTGTATAAGAGATGCATATGAAATCTGAGATTTTAATCAATTATCCTGTGCATGTGTCAGGAGTCCATCCAGACTCCAAGGTACTTATGGCACTGGATATTCTCAGGACAGTAACCATACGGACCAGCTATACTCCAATTATCTTTGAACAAGCTTTGCTGCAGAACACATGCATTTGTTTTTACCAAAGTTAACTGCGAGATCTGTGTGATAAAACCTCTGACAAAGCGATGCTACATTGTTCATAGGTTCATAGGTTCATACTAGGCTATCTGCCCTAGGGCATTTATAAGCCTAGCCAGAATGTGTTTGGCTTTCGCCACCCATTTTAAATTTATTTTGCCATGCCCTTTTTCGAGGTTAGTATACTGTGCCTCTGTCTAACAGTGACACAGAAGTGATACCCAGGGTAAACCTACGATCTCCCATCCACTCATCAAGATTCCTCTTGAAGAGAGTCAATGAGGGACTCTGCCTAACCTGGACTGGGATTTTATTCCAGAGTGAAGGGAGCCTCTGAGTTATGAATCTGTCCCTCCAGCATGTCCTATTTATTTCAGTGCTGAGGTTCAAGTCTCTCGAGCACGTAGCTCGATGGGATTTGGATTTTCTGAGGTGCAGCATGTCCATTAATTCTGGGTTGGACATGGCTTTATATGTCAGGCACAGATTGCCTCTGAACAGGCGGTATGCCACTGAGTAGAGCTGGAGTTTCTTTAACCGGGCAGTATATGGCATCTGTTTGAGCCCTTTGATCCTCTTGGTGAGGTACTTTTGGGGTCTTTCCAGTTGCTGCAGGTGTCTGGTAAGGTACATCCCAAAAGGGGCATTGTACTCAATTATGGGCCTGATGAGGGATGAGTAAAGAGGCACGATGACCTCCCCTGATCTAGATGTGAATCCCTTCATGATTAGGTGGGCTATATAAAATGTTTTTCTAACCACTTTGGCCACGTGGTTGTCAAATGAGAGATTGCTATCAACCTGGGTCCCCAGGTCCCTAATTACTTCTTCTGTACTTAATGGATTACCACCTATGTGGTAATTTGTGGGCACTTTGTTTTTGCCAAAGGGGAAGACTATACAATTTTGGCATTTAGCTCGAGGCCACGGCTCTGGCACCAGTTGTCTGTTTCTATGAGGCCCTTTTGGAGGATGCTTGTGTCGGCTGGAGAGTAGATTATGGCACCCAGTTTGCAGTCATCTGCGAACTTGGTCAGCCACAGTCCTTCCGTGTTGGCCTGTACCTCCAAGAAATATATACCAAACAAGAGAGGTCCCAGGACTGAGCCTTGTGGGACACCACTTGTAACTGGTTTGGAGTCTGACATGGCTCCAGCAATTCTAACCATGTGGGTTCTGTCCTTGAGCCAGTTTGCAATCCATCTAGTGACATAGGGGTTTATAGTTAAGCTGGTGAGCTTATCTATAATGGCCGAGTAGGGTATTGTATCGAAGGCTTTTGCGAGGTCCAGGTAGGCTGTATGGACCACCTTCCCCTCGTCAATGGCCTTGGTGACAGTTTCAAAGAAATCAACCAGGTTTAAGAGGCAGGATCTGCCCTTAACAAAGCCAAACTGGGTAGGATCCAGTGTCTGTAGGTTCCCAATATCTTTATTTATGAGGTCCATGATGATCTTTTCCATAGCTTTGCAGACCAAGCTAGTCAGGCTTATGTGGCAATAGTTTCCAGGATCCATTGAGGCACCACCTTTATGGAGAGGGACCACTGTTGCTGTACACCACTCTTTGGGCACATATCCTGTAGTAAGGCTGAGATTGAACAGTAGTTTTATGTTTGGGTTTAGCTCTTCTTGGAGTTCATGTAGGACGCAGCCCGGGACACCGTCTGGTCCCATTGATGCTGTGTATTAGATGTGTTGTTCATTGTTTAACATATGTCATGAGGTGAATTGCTTGTTGGCCAGATAAACATGTCATCAATGTACATTACAAAACTGGTATCCTTGAAAGTTAATGCAAGAGAGTTAATAAAAGTGTAAAACAGTAGAGATCAAAGACCACCTCACTGAAGAAACTTTACATAATATACCTATTGCTTGTGGAAATTGGAAGCCATGGCAGATAAAATGCATAATCTCAATCTTAAATAGATGTTTTAGATCATAGAGACTCATCTGTATACTAACTGTCCACAACACCATCAGTGATGGAGACAAAAAGAGAGACACATAGTGCTGCTGAAGTAATTAATATTTTCCAGGATCTATTTTTCAATGTTTAAACAACTGATCAGTTCCATTAGCAAAACATAGTAGAAGGCTGATTGATTTCAGTTGCTGTGTTACAATTGGTTGTAATATGCCAACCACTGGTAAGCTGTTGGAATGTCATAGGGCTAGTTTGTGGAAAGCAGTTCATACTTTGAAAAACACAAGATATGTCAACCCTAAAGCCTTGCTGCTGAGAGGTACAAACAATCATCACCATCTGTGGCTTGCATAGCTCTGCATACCTTGTAGCTGTCAAGAATCCATGTGGGATTCTTTGTAATATACAATTGCCAGCTTTGCTGCTCCTACAATATTCCCTCTGTTAGCCACAGACAGGACATAAATACAGTTTTCCATTTAACCAGCATTTGCATCCTGATTTCCTTGTGACAAATAATACTTTTAAGTGTATATATATATATATATATATATATATATATATATATATATATATATATATATACATATACATTGCACAAATGTGTAAGCTTGGTGTAGGCTTATTATATATTACATTACTTTTTTTACATCATCATAGCTCTTAATCATCCATTTCCATAATTAAGGACATAAATAAATACACACATGTATAAATAATCAGGGAAAAAGACCCTGAATTAGGGACACTTATAAATGATGTTATGAATAATTTAAAACTTCCCCTGCAGCATTTTAATTTTAGGATGGACAGAGCAAAAAAGTTTTAAGCTGAAATTATAGGTGTCCTTTGAAAATAAGGACAGGAAAATGCAGGACTTCTTTCTTTTTCATAACCACTCTGGAAGTCACTATTAATATGTATTTAAACTAGGGATACTTTGCTTTTTGAACCTTGAGATTTCAGGTGACCATTTAGTTAGTTTCTGCACTTTTACACCATTTTGTGTGGCTGTAAGCATTTTTTTTTAAATCTGGTTGAATCCTATATATTATTAAAATCCAGTCTGTTTAGATTATGAAACAATGAACATGTATTCTTAACTTACTCTATAAGGCAATCACTTATTGGAAATGCTGTTCTGTTTCATCTGGAGATTCCCTTTGCTTCTAAAGATTAAGCAAACATTATAAACTGTTCTGAATAATCTTGAAAAAAACTGACATTGTTGGAAGATGAAATGTGATGTTTTAGAACAGGAAGAAAAGATTGATATGGCAACATGAAATGTGTGTACGTGTACATATGTGTAAGAAAGCAGAGAACCACTGCAGATACATTTATATTTAAACTAGTAATTGCTTTGATAATGTGCCTGTAAAATGCTGACTGTAGCTGTGTCACACATTGTTTTTAGATTTTTTCTTTTTTCTTTTGGTCAGGATCAGGATTGCAATAACAATATTTTTAGACCAGCAGGTGTGCTTTCAATTTTTAACTTGTACTATGCATCTTTTTCTGAATAAACTGTGCATTAGACATAATCAGAAAATAATGAGTGTGTCCTTATAGGAACAATTGGTTGTCAGACCTCTGTATAATATTAACTTGATATTTTATTCACACTGAAGTTTTAATCAGCACAAAGCAATAGTTATTCATTTTTGAAAGAAAACAAAATTGGAAATAAATCATAAATAACAAGAAACTATGACCCTTTGTTCAAGCCAAACAATTTTCAAACACCCTTTTCAAACAGTAAATATACAGTTTGTTATAAAATTTTTGTTCTGTTTTATAGGTTCATAGGTTCATAGGTTCCTACTAGGCTATCTGCCCTAGGGCATTTATAAGCCTAGCCAGAGTGTGTGTGGCTTTCACCACCCCTTAGGATAAGAATACTATACCCATTAGTTTGCTGTGCCTCTGTCCAGCAGTGATACAGAGATGATTCCCGGGGTAAAAATTAAAATATTGCTTAGTTCTTAAAACAGACTAATTATTACAGCTGTACTGTGACTTCTGAAATTGTAAATTATTTCCGGGAAGCCGATTTCTTAAAGCAAGATGTAATGGAGCTCAGCTAAATGGTTTTGTTAATTTAAAGGTGAAGTTCAACCTTACAGTCTGCTATAACAGTGTGGGGTTTATTTGTGTGAGGCTTGTAGATGTCAAGATCACCTCCTAGAGAAAGCAGGTGTCTTCACCCTCTAGAAATAAAAATGTAACAAGGAAATATGGCCTGAATATGTGTACCATTGATTGATTGATCCAAACTTTTTGTATATTATTGTTTATGATTTACATTTAAAAGACTTCAGAATTGTCAACAATGCTGGCACATCCTTTTCAATTTTGTTCCCGTGACCCTGATACTGAGATTGCCATCTGGTGCTTTACCATACCAGTACTTCTAAACTGAAACCTCTAGAAATACTTTCTGATGAAGTGTAAGCAATAGCTGAATATCTTATATGAATACATACATACATACATACATACATATACAGAAGAATAATGAAGCAATTATTTTGCCAAATTCACCTATATTAAAATAACTCATTTTGCAATACACAGACATTTGGGATATTATATACTCTTTTGGTTTAATCATTGTTTCTTCTGTTGAGAGACTTTCAGTTAAAGTATATTAAACGTGATGGCAATTTGGTTCTTATACAACAGGGAAAAAAATATTTTACAGCTATGCACCAAATATACTTAAGATAGGGATGCATTATAGATGCTGTGGCCATGGAAACCTTGAACTGAGTACCATTGCCAATATACTGTTAGAAGATGAGAAGGAGGTTCCATTGGCAATTCTTCCACTCGTGAAGCTGTTCACAGATAGCTGTAGCATATTACTTATTTATACATAGACCCATGCATTCATTAATAAACATGGCATTTCAATAAGGAAGTGGAATATTTGATGTCAGTTACTTTAAAATAATTCTTTAATTACAGAAACAAGTTGACATAATATATTTGCTGTTTATCTAACAACTGTCCAGCTGTTTCATTTCCGATTTACATATATACTTTTCTTATGCTTCTTGTTGAACAAAAATAACTTTTGGAAAAAAAAAAATCTTCAGCTATCTCTTTTAGATGAATGCTGTTTTAATAGCAGCTGCCTTCCCTTGTATGAGAGAATAATGCAGTTTGTACTGATACAGTCGGTGGGCTTGATTTTACACCCTGAAAAATCATTATCATTTGTAATATTATCAGGAACCTGCTAAAGGCTCTTTAGTGAGCTCAACAGTAGAACAGAGGAATTTATTATCAGGTACTCACAGTGCTAACTTCCTGACTGATCATTTCATCTACTTCTCTGCAACATGGACTGCAAGCCGGAACATGATCACAGGGTAATGCAGAATGTATTCTTCTGGAGCTCATTATCTAGTGTTTATTGTTCATTTATTTCATTTGCCATCCCCTACTGTATTTCCTGATACATTTATTAATGGCCACATATCACTTAGCAGTTGCTCTCACATTTCACTGCTGATTCCAGGACATCATCACTTATTCATCTAGTTACCTTTGCTGATGCATTAATTAAATATAGCCTTGGTTTCCAAGAAATACTTCAGGCATTTAAATAAGCATGGTCAAGGTTATGGTCTTATAGTTTTCTGCTCGCATTACCTTCTATCATTGTTATGCAGAAAGCAATTAGCTTGAAATATGGCACAAAACTAATGCCTGAAAGTAATGTGCATTCAGCTTCAGAAAGCAAAGCAAGCTCATAGAAACAATTTAAGACATTGCTACAGATAATGACAGTCCTGAGGTCTGAACTGCTATATCTTCATAGTAAGTCACAGCAATGACCAGCTCTCCAGTTATTAGATTTGTCACAATTTTAAAATATAAAAAAAAAATAGTTATGAAACAGACTAAATGCAACAGAAATACTGAGTATTACTGTTAAAAATAAATAAAAACAAATCTAGTCAGTAATAAAAGAGATTCTACAATGTTATTTGCATTATATATAACTTCAAGAAGGATAGACAATGTTTGATGTTAAGGATAGCTGAAGCTCTCTTTTATTTTTCATATCCTTGAAGGAAACTGACAAACATCAACTTAGATTAACAGTAACTAATGACCAGTTTTGGAGATTCCTTGAACTGCTGTTTTTTTAGCATTTGTTAAAATATGGAACTCTTCACCCAACAGCTCATAATAACCATTGCTTTCTAACAGCATTAAAACAGTACCTATTAATTTATCATTGCTTATCATTAAACCTTAATCTATTAAATAACACAAACCCACTGATCCATTCTTCTAAATGTTCTACATTAATATGGTCTAATGTGTTACCTGCTTTTTTTATATATGTAGATGTTGAAAGATGTGTAGTTTAATGTTTCAACTACACTACTCAATTTACAATGCCCTTTTTTGTTTCTTCCTGAAACTGTTTGTTTTTTTTTTTTTTTTTTTTTGAAGATTTTCTTCCCAGGACTCTGCTGAAAAAGAGCTCTTCTAGTCCAATCAGACTATCCATGTAAAGACATTTAAATGAATAAATAATAAATAAAGAAATAATTGTTGGAAATGTGAATCTCTACTCTATATCTGTTTTTAGCAGTGTGTTTCTGTTCATAATAATCTGTAAGTTTTAGAGATAACAACACATATTAGGGTTTGATCTATTACACCTTAAGCTGCTATGAAAGAGCATGCCATTTACAGAAGAAATGCAATGCTATTTTGCAGCAAGACCTACAACGATTTAATAAAACATGCACAGCTTATGGCAACAGAAACTTTAAAAATAATGATATATGCACATCCAAATAAAAATAACAGGACTATATAACAATGACATGTACTGCAAATGTCACTGGATTACATTTGGCATTGGTATGCAATAAGTATTTGTCATTTGAAAGATGATCAAGGAGAAAGTCCTCAAGTCTCAGTTGCACAAAGAAAAAGACACTGAGGGACATAAGACTGATTGCTGTTTGCCCTAGGAAATCATCACCACTGTGATTTGTAACTATGTACCAGCATTGATTCCCTTCTTTTGACAGATTTCTCCCTTCTTTGAGTTGGTTCATCTTTGGGGTTTATACATTTAACATTGGGGTTGTGCGGTACTTGCCCTCAAAATTGAAAGTGAAGGGGGAGGGGTTAGCCACCCTGCAGAAATGCTTGCTTATAAGTTAACTTTTTCACTCTTTTGTATTTTCCACATTTCTTTTTCATAACAGAATTGAAAAACCAAAGACCTACAACAGTTATACAGGAAGTTCACTACAGCAGTATTTTGATGCAATAAGGGGACTGTTTGCCCACATTAATGATAGAGAATTTATCCATCTTTGGTAGCTTAAATAACTGTGGCATGGGTATAAAATGAAGTAATAATGTGGTAAGGTTGCTATTTTGTTTTATTTTCCTGATTTATCAAGTTATCATATCATTAACAAAGGAACAGATTTAGTCTCCACTCCAGATGACCAAAGTAATTGTTAATTTACCTATGTCATAACTAATACCATCTTACTCAATAATGGGCTTAAAACAATAAAAGAACAGGACAGAGTCTCAGATGTTAAATTTCATCCCAATGTTGCACTCACCTGAGAATAAATCTTCCAAACTGCTTTGTATTTTCCCATTCTGCCATGCTCAGTAAAATGTATTAACATTTTATATCTTAGATTGTATTAATTTTAAACATACACAAGCAATAACAACACAGTCAAAAGTTACACAATTGACCTAAAAAACAGAAAAGTTGAGTTGCCCATAAAAATCACCTGTAATATATCACATTGAATGTAAATCTTTAACAGTTTTACCAAAAATCAGTAATATTATGTAAACAGAAAATGTATTTGCTTACTGGTATTCATATTTGCAAATATAAGCAAGCATTGCATATATAAAATTATTGTTTATTAATTTAGTTCACTCATGTTCTTACATGCTCTTCAGCATTCTAAACACAGACTAGTAATTTGTACTGACTTTTTACCAGTTAACAAATATTTTTGCTAGTTGCTCTTTTTGCATCAACTCTGTAAAAAGTAGGACCACCTCATTCTGCTAAACATTTTACTGAAACCTTTTCTCTGTGCTAGAGGTCAATGCCAATAATGCTCCAGAATGACCTCCATGTGTTCTTCAACAAGTTTGCATCCTCTTTGCAAGTGGTATGTGAGTGAATTTATGCATGCATTCTGTGATAAACATATGCATGATCCAAGATCAGTTGGCTATGTTCCAGTTTCATCATGTGACCAGCTGACACAAACAGCTCTGTCTCTCTCTGTTGTCGTATACCTCTATTTTGTAGTGTTCTTACTCATGATATTTGTGGATCCCTGTAAATGACTCCTGAAATTGCTCCTCTTCCCCGACTGTCTGCTGATAAAGACCAGCTGTAATAAAGTATTGGATCCAAAACTGCTTTGAACACATGGTCATTTCTCAAAAACTAATTAATTTAAGACAGAACATCCTTTTATCATCCAGCCTTTAAAATGCTCCCATTTGTTTCATTTTCTACAGGACTTTCACCACTACTGTTGTATTGATATTCATGATACTGGTTCTCTCACAATATGGCATGCCAATTCAGTCACAGCATTTATAAGCTTAAGAAGAAAAAAAAACATTCTGCCAGCCAATTTAAGAGAAAATTTTATATGTCTGAGCCTTCAATTCTTTCTGTCATTTTTTGATTTTTATCGATTCATGGCTGGGGTGCCTTCTGTGTGGAGTCTGCATGTCCTCCCTGTGGTCGCGTGGGTTTCCTCCGGATGCTCTGGTTTCCTCCCACATCCCAAAGACATGCTGTAGATGGATTGGACACTCTAAATTGGCCCTAGGTGTGAGTGCGTGCATGTGTGTGCATTCTGTGGAAGGTTGGGCGCCGGGCTGGCAACTCGACACTGTAAAAACTCCTCTGCTAATCATGAGCGGACAGGTGATCTGCTGTGGTGACCCCTTACTGGGAAAAAGCCAAAAGAAGAAGAAGAAGAACTGTTATAAGGAGGTGTGACTACAAGTGATGGTGAGCAGAAGCTACTGTAAAGGAAATTAAGCATTTGTGTGACTGGCACAACTTATACAGTAGGTTAGATTGACAACTTTAGTGTGCTTCATTTATTATTTATTTGCATATTGTTTGTGTGATTTTCTCATAGAAGTTGACTTAAAATTTCCTTGAATACTGTGGTAACTGAATTTGATTATCCCTTTCTTTTAGAATTCTTTATTTGTGTGTAGCTGAAAATGGATTCCTTAAATGAATATGCCATTAATGATTCACTAAAGCATAAGTATCGTGTACAGTGTAGTGAATGCTATGTATATTTAAAGGTAACACTTGATAACACTGGTGGCTTGCGTTCTTTATGTCAAAAGTTGGATGATTTGCTTACCATTATTAGTAGTAAACCTAGAATTACTGCTGATGATTGCACTCGTGCAATTGGCAAAGCCTGGAAAACTGTTGCTACATATATTAATGATGGATCTGACAAGATAAATAATATAAGGCAAAGTGCAAATGGAGCACATGTAAGAAAGGAAATGTCTACTGTCAGTAAGGATCACTCTTCCCCAATTAAACATAATACTACTGGTGACAACTTTGGAATTCAGGATACAAATATTCAGCAATCTGGGAATTCAGAGCATGTAGAAGAAAATGTATTTATGTATTTATTTTTATTTATTATTTATTTGACATTTGTTTACTGGGATAGTCCAAATGGGCACAGGCCCATTTTCAGTGGAAGCCCGGGAGTAAAAGTTACAAGTAACAAAAGACATTGGTTGCAATCTTATTCAGTAGTAACATAAACAAAAGAACAGAATTTATACATAATACATATAAAAGTTATACATAAACTGGATGTCAAGCAGGAATTAGACAAAAAGGAATGAAAGTCAACCAGATGTTAGATAAGAGCAGAGCCAAGAATTAACTAGATGGGTCTTAAGATGTATTTGAACTGTGAGAGATTGTCAGTGGTCAGGATATGCTGGGGGGTTAGGTTTCAAGTCATGGAGATTCAATTAGAGTAGAGAGCACCTCCAAAGTGATTGTTAGCTTTTGTGACTTGTAATAGAAGTTTTTTAGAGGATCTCAAGTGTCTTCTTTTACACTGAGGCTAAAGTAGATTACGGAGTGCTGAACACTTGTCAGCCTGGTATATTATGCCATGGGCCATTGTAAGTAAAGTGAAAATTAGGTAATTTGGCAACTCAATTTATTTGGCATAAGGCAGTGTAGTGATGGGATCTATATGGTGAGTTAGTGGCAAATCTGGTAGTCTTATTTTAACAAGCAACTAGTTTTATTAAATCAGTTTTCTTCAGATTGGTGAAGATAGGAGAGGCATAAATAAGAGTAGAGAGTAGATAGGTCCTGGCAATAGATTGTCTTGTGGAGTCAGTGAGTTAAGGTTTAATTCTGTAACATGAAAGCACTTTAGAATGAACCTTTTTTATGTTAATAGATAAGTGTTTATCAAATTTCATGTTATTATGGAATGTAGCCACAAGTAGCTGAATGTGTGATACAGTTTCAATCTTGGAATTGTTAGAAGTATATATTTGAAAATGAGAATGCACATCTGAAGTTTTATTACTTGAAAAAATCATAAGTTAGGTTTTGATGGGATTCAAAATTAACTGAGAGTCAGAAAACCAAGATTCTACTGCTGTGAAGGAAAGTTGGGTTATTTCTAAGAGTTTAGAGAGTGAAGGGGCAGAACAAATGAGCGAAGAATCATCTGCATACTCTGAAATTGTAACTAGGTGAGTGGTAGTGTGAAGCCTGTTGATGAACATGCTAAATTGGAGTGGACTCAAGATAGAGCCCTGTGGAACACATAGTGGAACAGGTAACAGAGAAGATTAATCAGGTTGTCATTTTATAGCTTGTTGTCTGCCAGATAGGCAATTATGGAACAATGTGAGGGATGTATAGCTTAAATTAAAGGATGAAAGTTCATTAAGAAGTGTTTGAGGGGAGATAATAAAGAAAAAAGGGAATAATTTCACAGTAAGGAAGAATAAAAAAACTGATTAATGTCTATAATGCAAAGAGAATATATCCTGAAAAACAAATTGGTTTGTTATGCAACACACAGATTACAGGGAATGATAATATTATTCAAACAGAAACAAAATTAGTGTATAGCATTTTTTCCAATAAAGAAGGAAAAACGGGCAAGGGCAGGTGAAGAGGAAGAAATCAAAATTGAACTTGGAAGGACATGAAGAACATTACTGAAAGAAAAAAAAAAGAGGAGAAATACCAAAGTTCACAAAATGGCTCAAGATGTGGAGGTACAAAGACAGCTGGATGAAAATGTGCTTCCAAAAATGTAATAAGCAATGGAAATGGTGGGATAAATAAGACCAATGGTGATGAAGATTACTGGATTATAACAACTGATAGAGCAGATATTACTGAATTAGATGGAAATGGTGGGATAAATAAGACCAATGGTGAGGAAGATTATTGGATTATAACAACTGATAGAGCAGATATTACTGAATTAGATGGAAATGGTTGGATAAATAAGACCAATGGTGAGGAAGATTATTGGACTGTAACAACTGATAGAGCAGATATTACTGAATTAAAAGGTGGAGATCCTTCACATGTGATCAGAAATTATATACTTGTAATGGCAGATTCAGTTATTAGAGGAACTGGTACTTACATTTCCATAGACAATAATGAACATCAAATAGGATTATGCCTTAGAATGCTATAATATAAGGAAGAATGGTGCTGTTTTTATTCATGTTGGTACAAATGATCTCATCTGTATGGACTCTCACTATTAGTAGGCAGCTTACAGCTGTCTTAGATAACAGAGCTTCTACAGGTTTCAGGATGCATTTCTATCAAATCACATAAATAAAGCAGAGTCAGGAAAGCATGAATGAAAAACATTTGGTGGATAAATATCCACACAAAAAATGGGAATGTGTAGAACATTTGAGCCTAATTCTGGATAAACACAAATGTTTCGACAGGATTGCATGCACTTGTCAAAACAAGATAACAGAATTTATTTCAGCAGATATACTGCAATATTTGACAACATAAGACAGGGATTTTGCCAGGTCAGAAATTTAACAGTTCACAGAGGGCAAAACTCGATGCATCTCTGATGGTTGTTAATGCTAGTTCCATTAGTAATAAAGTTTTTTTTTTCTTATTGGAAAATTTACAACATTCCCACAAGACTGATGCTGTTATTGTTTGGGAAACATGGTTAAAGAACAGTAAATGGAAATGAGTTCTGTCAGGATAAAGATGTGTTTACTGTAACAGACAATCTAATAAAAACAGGTGGATGTATTATGTTAAGGATTAATGATTGTTATCAGACCTGTGATATTTATATATATCATGTTCAGTGATAGCATCAATACTGAAATTGTATAAATGTAACAATGAAGACAGCCCCAGACCATATGACAGTCAGAGTGTATAGATCACTAAAGTCAAGTGCTGATGACTTGGAGGAATTCACATACTTCTTGCATGAAACACAGGAGAGAAGAATCTTCAAATTTGATTTGCATATTAAAAACAGCATTTCTAAGATACATAAGAAGTTAGGGTTGCTGTACTAACACAGTAAGTTCCTCTCCCTCCCCTCTAAACTAACTCTAGCACAAGCATACCTTCTACCTTATCTAACCTACGGTGCACCATTGTTTACCAATCTGCACTCTTCTCAGCAATCAAAATTAAAAATATGCCACAATAAAATTGCTAAATTCGCTACATACTCCCGCCACTCAACTCACCATTGTATTGCCCTAAAAAAGTTACAATGGCTTGAACTTCCCCACTACTTGTCATTTCTTCAGCTCTCAATTACTCATAAACTAATTTACAAACCACAAGACTGCCCCACACTTAACTCACTACTTACCCCCTATTCCCCCATTGGACCACTGAGATCTGAGCAGCAGCAGCTTCTTCAACTCCATAAATCTATATCAACAGCAGAAAATTTATTATACTCTTAGACCATAGCAAAAAAAAATGGAACAACCTGCCAACATCTCTCCGCCTTCAACATAATCCTAGGAACTTTAAAACTGCTCTTCATAACTATTTATTCACCAGCTGGATATGTAACTGCTCAATTTCATCTTCAGCCATTTCTTTATGTGAACATTAAACCTATTTAGTCCATCTTCCACTCTTCTTTTTTCTTATCCTATGCATTAATACTTCTAATCTGCTGCCTAATTTCTACTTGTAAAATTATTACACTCTCACCTCTCCTATTATCACTCATCTCCAGTTCCTTAGCCGTCCTCCCTCTGAGTTACATTCTACTTCTACTTCTTCATATTTTCTTGTTTAGCATAACTCCTCATTAATGTTCAACTTGTATTAACTTACAGTCCATGCAGTCCTTGTATTTGTTTAATGCCTGATGGATCTGCCCAAACCAATTACCTCTTTGTTTTGATTTTAACCTTTTGTATAATTGATAAAGAAACTATTCATGTATATCTTGTTAACTGTCATTTAAAAGTTGTGTTATATCTGTTCTTGTATGTATAACTTGGAGTTTTTCTCCCCAGACTGCTACTGAAAATGGGCTTTCATTGGCCCAGTGGTCTTTCCTGGTAATCAAATGCCAATAAATAAAATAAATAAAGAATAATAGTGGCTGGGATAATATTGATTCAATAACATTTGTAAGGACATTATTTACAGTGTATATTCAAAAACAATAATCACTTCAGATTGTAAACAAGCCTACCTGGAAACAGAACATAATTGACATTGTTTGTTTTCTAAGGAAATGATGGTTGCTTCATGACAAGTTTTACCACTGTTGATGAGCAGTGAACATGGGGTTATAATGGTTATATTGTTGCTAGATAATGCTGCCAAACTGAAATCTAAACCAAGGCACAGAAAAGGAATAACAGACTATACAGTAGCAAAATAGTCACTATGTAAAACTAATTAGAGTAATGCATTCAAAGGAAAACCTGCAGAAGGAACATGGCAAGTTTTGAAATAGAAATTGTTTTAAAGAAAAAAAAGTTTAACATTCTAATCTAGCATACAAGGTCAGGAGGAAATATTTCCATAAGAGCAAGATACTTGATTAAGGTGAAATATAAAACATGCAAGTAATGGAAAACATGTAGACCTATAACTTTGAAAACTGAAATAAATAAGCTGGACAGACAGATTAAGCATAGTGTGAGACAAGATCAAGAAAAATTTGAAGAAATTTATATAAAGATATTTAGCATAATATAAAATCATTTTATAGATATATACAATGTGGTAAAGACATGCACATTGATGAACTGTGTATAAATTCTAAAATGTATTCTCATACAAAACAAATTGTACATATATTTGCAAAATCTCACGCAAATCAGTTTGGGTTCACAAATGGAGGAATAATAAATTGTCCTTATAACATCCACATAACTTCAGATACTGAACGTGAATTAGATAACATTGAAAAAGAGCTAAGCAAACTGTACCCAAACAAAGCACAGGGAGGAGATGGAATAAGTAATAATGACCCAAGAACACTTCATTATGAATTTACAGTACCATTATACCTGTTATTCACTAGGTCATTTAAGTATTGGGAAATTCCTCAAGACTGGAGATAACCACTCGTTAAACCTGTCATTAAGGGAAAGGAGAATAAGACAAACCCAGTCCCAGAAGTTCACTTTTATGTTGTATAAAAATAATGCAAAAGGGTATTTTTCATAAATTATTGACAGAACTATAAAGGTTAGGACTTGAAACCACATGTCAACATGCGTATTTTGAAAACAGATATATAACCACCTGTAGCATGATGTTTTGTAACCATATAATAATAGCTATACATTTAGCATTTGATAGGGTCCTACACAAAACACTGATCAATAAATTAGACCAACTAGGTACTGATTCAATTTTAATAAGATGGATAACTGCATGGCTTACAAATAGGGCATGATAAGTATCCTGAAGCAATTGGGCAGGTGAAATTTTAGCTTACAGTCAGGTTGTCCAAAGAACTCTGTCATTGGTCCAAACTTGTTTAGGTTGTATCTTTTAGATCTATCCTTTTCATCTGCAGTCTTCAATAGTCTGTATGCAGATGACTTGAAAATGGGCAAACTAATTGCATGGGTTACAGATAGTGCCTGTCTGTAAAATAATTTCACTAAAGTTATCATTTAGGCATATGAGAATAATATGTTTATTAATACATCAAAAACTAAGCATATACAATTTGAGAGGCATAGACTGAAAGATGAATATTTAGTACAGCACCCAGTGATTGAAGTTGTAGATTCATTTAAGGACTTGGGCATATGGGTACACTGAGCTGTGAATTTTCTAATCATATCAACCAGTTTGGTAAATGATAGTTACAGAACTGTGGGCTATAAGTAAGATTTATAAAGTTCAGGGCAATCAGTAATTATGAAGCCATTGTTTGTTGGATACATTAGACCCAATGTAGAGTATAGAATAACAGTATGGAAACCTTATAAGAAAATAAGCATGAGTCAATTGGAAAGGGTACAGGGGAAATATACCAAAAACATCCATAAACCTGTAGAGTGCCTCATATAGGTGTTTGTGAGGAGACCTTATTTGTTGTATATTTAGAGAGAACTACCTCTGAGAATGTTTGGGTTATCAAAAATTAAACAGGAAATCATCAAACAACCTATGTAGAAGATCCCAATGGAGAGATGATAAATCAGCAGGCAAAGGAGAGTATTATTACTGGAAGTGAATTCATCCTCATGTCTTGGAGAATACCTTCATGAGATAGACCCTGTTTTTCACAAAATCTCACCAGGATGACACTGATATGTAGACTGTGTTTTATATAGCATATATCATGGATTGAGGTAGGTTAACAAATAAACAATATAGCTGGGTATACATGGCCCAGGATAAAAAACTGAGCAATCCTGGTGGGTGCTCTGGTGCCAGTAATGGAAAAAAATGAAAGTGTAGAATCCTCAAGACATGGAAAATTCCTACAATGGCGCTAGGCCAGGCTCAGGGGTTGTAGAAGGAAATAGTAGTCCACAAAAAAAAAACACAAAAACTATAAAGCTATAGAGATGATGGATTGAACTATTGAGGATAAGAAAGAAATTATGTATTGTTTTTATTATACAAAAAGCCCAGAATATCCAGACAAAAGTTGTACAAAAAGATTAAGAGAAAAATTAGAAGAAAGAAAAATACTTGGACAAAAAAAATGTCAGAAACATCAAATAAAAATGTGCATTCATTAATACAAAAGATTTATTAAAAACATTATATAGGCCAAGAAACCTTGAGCCATTTGGAAAAAGGTGTGACTGAGGAAGTGAGAAAATATAAAGAACAAAATTTTGAGATTTTTCAAAGGTATACAAAAGAAATATGGACATGGGAAAGAAAGAGAGATCTGATATGGTACAATATTTATGCAAACCGAGAAAGCTAAATTAATAAATACAAAAGAAAGCAACCCCAAAGATATTTGAATATAAATACAGGTAAAGGCATCCAGGTATGGAAATTTTCACAACACAAGAAAATAAGATCACAAAGAGGGAAGGTAGAGCAGAAGATTAGTAAAGTAGAAGTTAAAAAAATAGAAGCTTTAGTTATGGAATACCTGTGAAGTGAAGAATTTAGTGAGAAAGTATAACACAGGTTATATAACAGCATGATGGCACAATGAGTCCCCAAAGTAAAAAGAAACAGGAGAAGCAGGAAACATCTGAAGAAGAAATATGGACATGAGAAAGAAAAAGGAGACCTAATATAGTACAATATTTATGCAAAGGAGAAAGCAAAACTAATCAATAGGAAAAAACACAACTGGGAATGCAAGCACAGCTAAAATAATTTTAATAAATGATTACAATGTGTAAAAGTACAAAAAAAGAGGATTAAAAACAGATGAGCACTTTCACACCATACAAGGTGCTTCTTCAGATCCTAAAACCAACATTAATGGAATTACATAAATACAATTGAACAACCAATGAACAGACAATATCACAATTGATAACTAATGATTGAGCAATAAAAACTAGCCAATAAAAAATAAATACTTTACACAAGACCTAAGAAAATAAGAATCAATCATTAATTAATCAAGACATAGAGAACAAATGATGTTAGAGCAGAGAACAACCTAGCAATAGGTAGCACAAGCAAGCAACAAGCAATCATTGGATCATAAAGCCTATCCAATAACCAAGTAAACAGGGAAATCTCAGCAAATCATTCAACGATAATTCATAACCTATTAGTGGACAACTAAATGGACATGAGCAAATCAAAAACCTATCAAAAGCAAGCAAAACAGATCATAATGAACTGTCAACACACACACAAACACACACACACACACACACACACACACACACACACACACACACACACACACACGATCCAATCATAAAAACAAACAACAGATGGCTGAACAAATGACATAACAATAAACAACTAAGTGAGGCATGGAACAAATAATACTTTATCCACCCTCATTGCTAACTTAATGCAATCAATAGAAGAGAAATGAGGGGAATATATATCTGTGCATATGCAGAACACAAGAATTACATAATATATATAAAAACTATATATGAAACAACAGCAGTCCTAGCCAACCAAAAAATAATTCACAATGAAATCAAAGACCATGATGTAACTGCAAGAAGGTGAAAAGAAGAATGAAGAATCTCAACAAATAAATTAGCGATAGGACGTAACCTATTAATGCTTAACTAGAAGGGACATAAACCAATCATGAATAAATAATGAAAACATAATAAAAAGTAATAATCATACAGTGTCATTAAAACAACAGGAAGATAGAACAATGTTAAATCGATTCATAACCTACAACACACTCTACAACCAAAGACAACCTCATAAAAACAATCCAATAAACTACTGAACACAAAAAAATAAACCAATAGTGTAGCAGTAAAACATGACCTATCAGTAAACAACTAAAAAAGCATGGGCCAATGATATTGTCTATCCAGACACATTATCCACACATATTACTAAATGAAAAAAGGAACATAAAGATATATAGACAACATGTATATGTGTAAAAACACATATATATATATATATATATATATATATATATATATATATATACATACACACACACACATCATCATCATCAACAATCAAAAAACACTAGCTAAGGCAAAATCAAACACATGAAACCAGCAATAACCCTAACAGTAACGGCAAAAGAAAACAAACTTTGTAACAATCTTTAAAAATACACATAAGTGACAATAATAAAAATAATGATAAAATCAGTAATAAATATCTGAAAATACAAACCAAACATAAAGCTTCTAATGAAATTCAGTCAATAGTACCTAAATAAAACCTATAAACAAACCAAATATATATATATATATATATATATATATATATATATATATATATACACACATATATATATATATATATGTGTGTGTCTATGCATATGTATATATGGAAACAGAAATAAAAACATCTACAATCCAATCACTTTATCTAAAAAGGGGGTGTGATTTAAGATGTGGTTTCATTGGTACATGCTCATTCAAACCCCAGCCCTTATTGGCCCTTAACAAAATGATCCACTTGAGCTCGTTTTCTTCAGTATTATTCTTAACATCTCCTTCTCTCAGTGATCCTTGTCAGTCATAAAACTAAGAAAACAAAGGAAGGTGATTCACCATAGTAAAGCACATGTCTAGCTAATGCATTACTAGAGTCAGAAGCCCTTATATCATGTAAATGTTCATGGACCCTCTTCGTTAATGAATTATCTATTTTTCTAACATAAAAACAAGAGCAACTCAAGCATCTGGCCAAGTACACTAAATGCTTAGAGTTACAATTAGCAAAAAAGGAAAAATGAAAAACCTTCCCAGAAGTAGGATGAATAAAAAATAAGTACTAGTGTCAATAAACCTGCACCAGTTATAATTCCAACACATAAAAGTCCCTTGGCAGCATGAGCTTAAGCTTTTCTTTCCTTCCCAATTCTGCCTAAAACACAACTGACATCTATGGGATTTCTTATTCTTAAAAAGGAATTTGGGACTCGGACCCACCATCAGTCAACAAAATGTTCCAATTCTTCTTAACAACTTCATAAATCACATTAACATCAGTGGAATAGAAAAGGGGAAACCCAGCTCTAGATGAAGAAGAACTGTCACTGGTCAAAGTCATCTGAGGAATGTGTTCAGAAAAATATGGTTTAACTCATCCAAGCCTCTCTGAGTTAATAACAGCCAAACATTAATTCAACTCAGAAGAAAAATAACTCCTATCCTGCACTTCTTTCCTAAAATTATTAAGATGATGCTCAAAGTGTGCATCAGCCACTGTAAGACAGGACATCCTCATCCCCTGACCTTTCATAATATTCCTATATACAAACTTCGAATGCATGCCTCTCCTATGTAATATGTGGTTCTTCCTACATATTTTCCTATATAAATCAGAAGTAAGACATCCCTCAGCAGTTTTAATAATCTGAATATCTAAAAACTTAATCTTAAAATCTGACATATTAAGTGTAAATGACAAAACAGATGTACTAGAGTTCAAAAACTTAACAAACTCAAGCAACTCAGACTTTGTCCCATCCCATAATAAAAACACATCATCCACAAAACATGAATAATACTGAATATGAGCACTGAAGATTGTACCTGTCTGTACCAGGGTGTTACCCCAATGTGCCAATACCACATTAGCATAACTGTTGGCACAGGAGGTCCCCATGGCAATACCCAATCTCTGTAAATAATACTTCCCTCCAAACAAAAACAAATTGTGCTCCAAGATCAATTCAATTCAATAAACACATAAAAAAGTCTAATGCTACTTGTGGAATAATCAGAATGAGAAGACAAAAACTCTTTTGACTGAAGAAATACCGACATCATTTGGAATAACAGTAAACAAAGATTTATTATCCAAAGTAACCAAGATAATACCTGAAACATCAAATGAACTCTTAGAGAAATTATAAAGTGATTGTTTAGTATTTATTTATTTATTTATTTTATTTTACATTTGTTGACCGGGCTAGTCTAGCTGGATACATGTCCATTTTCAGTAGAGGCCCGGGGAGAAAAGCTCCAAAAGAGACATAGGAATTTAAACAGAAACATCAGAAGAGTACATAATTATTATTACATTCAAAAATATAGTCAGAGGTAGTTTAACAGAAAACATAAGAAGATTAATTTATTATTATTACATACAAGAATAAAGCAATCGAACAGGTTAAACATGTTAGTTAAAAGAGGTACAGGCTTAAAATGATGATCTAACCTGGCTACATAATGAACCCATTAGGTTTTGGGTTGGGTAGAGGCTTTGGAGGGCCTGGGGCGTTTGCTATTAGTCTG
The DNA here is from genome assembly GCF_019279795.1 of Protopterus annectens. Taxonomy (NCBI): domain Eukaryota; kingdom Metazoa; phylum Chordata; order Ceratodontiformes; family Protopteridae; genus Protopterus; species Protopterus annectens. Next base: position 1,688,221,993 of record NC_056731.1, on the reverse strand, counting down.
GATTAGAGCAAGGGCATAGCCATTGGGACTTTAGGAGATCTTTGAGGTGTTTTTTGAATAGGTGAGGAGAGGTCATATGCCTTAGGTTGTTTGGGAGGGCATTCCAGGATTTGCCAATGGAATTAGCATAGAGTGCTTCGCCTCCCGAGTTGTTAGGTTTAATGGTCTGAACTAGTAGGTTTTTGGACGACCGAAGGGATATAAGGTTGGAGTAGGGGGTGAATATTTTGTTCAGAGAGGGTTTTTTTTCCTGGATGGTTAATTGTTTTAAAAACCTCAGTGAGTTGGTTGAGTTTGAGAATGTTGGGCAGTTCTAGCCATTCCAGTGTCCTTAAATTTTGGCAGTGATGGGTGCGATAGGGCATTCCTGTTATGAATCTGGCTATATGGTTATAGGTTGTAGATAGTTTGTTGAGTTCTCTCTTGTTAAGGAAGGAGAATACTGGGGATGCATAAAGGAGTGTGGAGAGGAGGTGGGTCCTGGCAATAGTTAGTTTGGTGTGCGGGGTTAGGAAGTTCTTTATTCTATACATAGACCCAAGTTTCTTGTTCACTGACTTGATGGTCAGACTGACATGTGTATCAAATTTAAGCTTGTTATCTATGGTCACCCCTAATAGTTTAGTGTGGGAGACAGGTTCGATTATGGTCCCATTGTTGGAGGACACGTGGAAGGTTGGGTTGTTGGTACTAGGTGGTTCTTTTCCTTGGGAGGCAATTGGTGTGAGGAAAATTAGAAGTAATTTGGTTTTGGTTGGGTTAAGTAAAAGCTTTAGTTCTGAGAAGCATTGTTCAACTAAGGAGAAGCAATTTTGGGTTGCAATTTGTAGTTTAGCGAGGGAAACATCCGAGCAGATCAGGGTGGAATCGTCTGCGTATTGAATGCAGGTGGCTTTGGGAATGATCGAGTGTAGACCATTTATAAAAAGGGAAAAAAGAAGGGGACCAAGAATAGATCCTTGGGGAACACCGATATTAGTTGGGAGTAGGTCTGATAGAGTGTTTTGCCACTGGACTGCCTGTTTTCTACAAGAGAGGTAGTCATTAAACCAATTTATGGTTGATTTGCTAAGTTGAAAGTTTTCCAGTGTGTGAATCAACTGTTTGTGATTGACCATGTCGAAAGCTTTTGATAGATCTAGAAATAGCGCAGAGGTTATAAGTTTATTATTGCGGTTTTGGTTGACTGAGTCAACAAAGGAGAGAAGGGCAGAGGTTGTGCTATGATGGGGGCGAAAGCCATGCTGGGTGTTGGAGAGAAGGTTATTACGAGAAAGATGGGTAATGAGCTGTTTGTGAACGCAGCGTTCCAAGATCTTGGCTAGAGGAGATAGTATAGCTATTGGTCTGTAGTTAGATGTGTCAGTGGAGGACCCACCTTTATGCAGAGGGATGATATAGGAGATTTTCCAGATTGAAGGAATAGAAGCTTCAGAAATGGACCGGTTGATCAAGATTGAAACAGGGTAGGCTATGGCGTCAGATGCCATTTGTAAGTAATTGGCTGGGAGTAAGTCAGCCGCTAAGGTAGTTGGTTTGAGTTTTTTCAAGAGGGTTCGAATATAGGAGGTAGATGTGGGTTGTAGGTTAAAGGAGGGTTGGGTTGGGTCTTTAGTTAAGGTTGTGGCCGAGGGAGAAGTGGTAAGCTGATTGGCGAGAGACTGGATGGTCTCAGTGAAAAATGAATTAAAAGTGTTGGCTATTTGTCCTGGATCTTTGCCCAAAAGTTTTTCAGGGATGGGGGTGGTGGATTTACCTGGATGAAGCAGGTGATTGAACCCAGCCCAGAATTTTTTAGGATTATGCTGGTGTTTGTCTTGGAGGTGGCAGAAATATTGTTCTTTGTCAGTCTTAACAGCTGATTTGGTTGAGTTTCTAAGCTGTAGAAACTTGATGCGGTGAAGGTGGGATTTGGTAGATCTCCATTTATTCCAGGCCTGATCACGGAGTTTGATTTTGGATTTGGTATCTTTTGTTAACCAAGGTGCGATACATTCCTTAGTTCTAGTAAGTCTCATTGGAGCGTGAGAGTCAAGTATCTTGAGGAAGATGTTATTAAAATATGACACACTCTCATCTAAGGGGAGAGTTTTAAGGATGGACCAATTGCATGTTTTGAGGTCTGCAAGAAAATGGTCTGGGACAAAATTCTTACTATTCCTAACTAGTCTGGTTAGGGGATGGTTTGAGGTCGGGCATTTGTGTTTTATGATAAAGGTAATAAGGTGGTCACTAAGGTCGTTTGGAAGGGTCCCTGCAGTATAGTTGTTTGGAGTCTTATTAGTAAGAATCCAGTCAATGATGCTCTCCTTTTGTTGAGCATTTCCAATTCTAGTGGGAGATAGAATGTTTTGGGAGAAGCCATGTAAGTTGATGGGGAGAGGATTTGAGTGTTTGGAGTAGAGGGACCAGTCAATATTAACGTCTCCTAGTATTATAGTTTCTTGGGGATAGGTGGCAGCTAACCAACTGAGTATTTGTACAAGGTATTCAACATTTTTGCCTGGTGGTAAGTAAATTACTAAGAGATTAATACTTTTTTGGTTGTTTAGGCATAGCTTTAGGGAAATCAGTTCTAGGGTAGGAATTTTTGGGGGTTGGAGCGGGTGCATTGTAACGTTCAAGGAGTTCTTAAACATGACAGCTGTTCCCCCACCCTTTCTAGCAATTCGGTCGGCCCTGAGAATGTTATACCCAGGTGGGATGATTTCTTCATCCTTAGTGCTAGGTTTGAGCCATGTTTCTGATAGACACATGATGTCAGGGGAGTGGGTTGCAAGCATGGCATGTAAGTTGTGTACTTTATTATTGATACTTCTTAGATTCAGGTGGAGGATAAGGAGGGAGCCCACTGAGCTTCTAGCTGCTTTCAAGGTGTTAGGGCCTAGGTCAAAGTTAGGGCCTGGGTTGGGGTGGATATCGCCATCTTTTGTGATGGATTTTTTCAAGTAGTCAAATATTTTTTGGAGCTTGATTAGTAATTTGGGAGTGTCCTTAGTTGAGGGTACTTTAGGGTGTCGGAGGGTAGGATGGGTTCTTTTGGAAATCAGGTTGCTAACAGGGTAGTGGGAGGGAGGGATGAGATTGGAGGGGTTGTGTGAGTGTAGAGAGGTATGACCCTTGGGGAGGTAGGCTCCCGCTAGGGCTAGAGTTTCATAACTTGTTAAGAGTAATGATAAGAAGGGAAGGGTGGTGAAAGAGTTTCTATCCATGGTGAGAGGGGAAGTAGATGAGTGTAATATGCTAGTGGGAATTACCCTGGTAGAGTGGGTATATAAAAAAGCTGGGGGGGGGATAATGGAGGGAAGAGGGATAGAGGAAGGTTGGTGGGCGGACTTAGGGAGTAGTCTTGGTAGTACAGACAGAACAAAGAAAGTGGGAGGGAGAGGAGTCAGAGTGATGGACAGTTGTGATTGGTTGGTGATGAGGGGGATGGGCTTAATGACCTAATAAATGTAGAGGTATTGGGGGTGGGTGGGAATAGGGGGCAGGGTGGGGAGCGGAGCAAGCCCGAGCGGAGCGAGGGTGAAGCAGAGCGGGGACTACACCACAAGGGTTTTTCCTGGGTCCTAAAGGTAACAGCTTACAAAGTCAGCTTGTTAGTTTTAATGTCTTTTTCTTGTTAGTTTTAATGCCTTTTTGGTTTATGCTGGAATTGTCAGTAGGACAAAAGGTTACTTTTAGATCTGGTACTTTTTAATACCTGCAGCAGATGCTAGTCAGATAGCACACTTTAGGGTAGAATAGTCATGTACCCTGAGTCTCTTTATGAGCTTTTGGACTAAATGCAATGGAATTGGAAGAAGGCTGGTCTGTGCATTCACACTGGGAGTCCAAGTAAGTCTGCGACGGGGGCTTAGGAACCACGCGGTGAGCCTCTAGTATGGGGGGGAGTCTACAGAGAGAAATAAGGGAGAGAGATAGTAGCTTTAGGGACAGTCTACAAAACTGTTTAGAAGCAGGCAGAGGTTAGTTACATTTCAAATGTGATAGCAGAATGAAAACATGATCTTGAGCAATACTACACTGTAACCAAGTGTTTAGAGTGATTTTGTGAATAGTTAGAATACAGTATTCATATTATGCAGAAGAATACAATAATACCATAGTTTGTTAGTTATACACTGTCGAAGTCTGAGGCGACGCTAAACGACGCCACTATGCATCAGGCCCATCAGTATGAGCATGCGCTACAAACAGAAACTCTTGAGTATAGCACTATTCAAAATTGCAATGCTGGTGTTGCCACAATTTAAATGTGATATACAATGCAGCACATATACTAGCCTGGTTTTCCAATCATTAAAATAACCTTTCTAGAGTATGGTAATATTCACAGTTACAATTCAGGAGGTATACATTAACCTAGCATTTCAATTGTTTAGTATGCGTTGTAGCATAAAAACGCTAACCTGGTTCTTACTTTAGTTCAAAATAAGATGCAGCATAAGAACGCTAACCTAGTTCACACAGTAGTTCAGCTCACAATTTAAAATATGATGCAATAAACAACGCTAGCTTAATTCACACACTAGTTGAATTCACAGTTCAAATTATGATGCAGCATATAAACGTTAACCTAGTTCACACAGTAGTTCTGCTCACAGTTTAAAAAAATGATACAGCAAACAACGCTAGCTTAATTCTCACTCTAGTTGAATTCACAGTACAGAATATGATGCAGCATGTAATCGCTGACCTAGTTCACACAGTGGTTCTGCTCACAGTTTAAAAAATGATGCAGCAAACAACGCTAGCTTAATTCTCACACTAGTTGAATTCACAGTTCAGAATATGATGCAGTAAATAAACGCTATCCTAGTTCATGCAGTAGTTCTGCTCACAGTAAAAATAAGATGTAGTAAACAACGCTGACCTAGTTCTTACATTAGTTCAAATCAACATACCCTACAGCTAGCGACGAGTAAGGGCCTGTACTACTTCATTGTGCAGAGTAAAATAGATGGCGAAAAACCTCTTGGGTGTAATGTAACCTCGGTGACATCAGGGACTACACCACAAGGGTTTTTCCTGGGTCCTAAAGGTAACAGCTGACAAAGTCAGCTTGTTAGTTTTAATGTCTTTTTCTTGTTAGTTTTAATGCCTTTTTGGTTTATGCTGGAATTGTCAGTAGGACAAAAGGTTACTTTTAGATCTGGTACTTCTTAATACCTGCAGCAGATGCTAGTCAGATAGCACACTTTAGGGTAGAATAGTCATGTACAAATGTTTTCGGAAAACAAACAACGCCACAAACTTGAGAAAGAACCAGGCAGCTAGCAGCGCAGACTGCAACAGTAAAGTGGAAAACTACTTTATTAATCCAGTAAAAATAGACCTTAAAGTGCGTTTAATCGCATACACTTTTCGTCACTACAAAAATGCCGTGACTTCTTCAGAAGGCAATTCAATCTATAACTCACAATCAAACCTTTTTAAACTAGCGTGACTAGCGTAATCAATCAATTAAAACATTCATTTATGCTTAAAAGTAAAACACTCCCTATACATACTGCTCCCAAAGCACAGAATCTTTTAAACAAATCTTAACAGACAAATTTTATATACATATATATGCATGTTTTTGTTATTATTCATTATTATTTATATTTATAACTCCTTCTCTGGAATCAAATTACTTCATGAAATCAAATACCATATGTATGTATATATGTATTATTATACGAGAAGTGTGCCAAAATAAGCATCTAGAAACATAAAAAACACACGTATTTAATGCAATATCGAAGTAATTTAAAAATTCTACAAGCTATATCAGTAAAAGCCTATTAAAATAAAATTAGGCTATATAACAAAGTGCACCATGTCGTTATTAATTCCGGTACATGAATGAATTCATAATACCTATATGATTAATGCTGTTAATTTTAGTAATTCAAGTAGTATAATTCATTTTAAGAACCCCCAATAATAAATAAATAAATAAATAAATACTAACTTTTTATTTAAAAATATGTGCAATATACTGTTATAATAACTTTAAACAATCAATGGGTGAATAAATAACCATTAGAAGGTTTAAAATTACAAATTCATAACGAAAAGGTAGATGTTTAACCAGAGTAGGTTAGGAGCTAAAATACATATACATGTAAAAATATATATATGTATATGTATACCGGCTACCTAACCAAATTCTTAAGCCTTAAAATACATTTATTGACGTCATTTCATTTAGGCCGGGGAATTGGTTGGCATTGGTTTTCAACTGCCAGATAAGTTCCTTCTCTTCTAATTTAAGTGGCTGGTATTCTCCCCTAGGATCATCTCTAACTTGGTCAATGACTTTAAACTTAAATTTATGGCCTGGGTTCTCTGAACAGTGCCTAGCTAAAGCATTTTCTAATTTTCCTTTTCTAATGCTGTAGATGTGTTCGTATATTCTCTCTTGCAATTTTCTATCGTTTTTTCCTATATAAAAGGCTGAGCAGATCTCACATTTAGCCTTATAGACAACCTTTTTACTACTGCAGTTGAATTTGTTCTTAATCTTGTAAGTTGTGTCTCTAATAGAAAACATGTTACCCTCAGCAATATATTTACACATATTACACATGTAACATTTTGACATTCCAGGGTTAATGGGCAACTTAAAGCATCTCATTTGTAAAATTTCTTTAAAGTTCGGGCCCCTCCTGTATGTAGTTTTGGGCTTATCTGGCATTTTATTTCTTAATTCATTATCCATTGTTAAAAGGTCCCAGTTCTTGTTTATAATATTTTTTATAATATTTTTTTAATATTTTATTTTTAATGTCATTGGAATCAAGGTTAAAACATAAGATAATACTGCAGGTATACGTAAATGGGTTCCTATTAAATAATTCACTAGAATTATTCATTATTTCTAACTGGTTACTTCGATATTGCATTAAATACGTGTGTTTTTTATGTTTCTAGATGCTTATTTTGGCACACTTCTCGTATAATAATACATATATACATACATATGGTATTTGATTTCATGAAGTAATTTGATTCCAGAGAAGGAGTTATAAATATAAATAATAATGAATAATAACAAAAACATGCATATATATGTATATAAAATTTGTCTGTTAAGATTTGTTTAAAAGATTCTGTGCTTTGGGAGCAGTATGTATAGGGAGTGTTTTACTTTTAAGCATAAATGAATGTTTTAAATGATTGATTACGCTAGTCATGCTAGTTTAAAAAGGTTTGATTGTGAGTTATAGATTGAATTGCCTTCTGAAGAAGTCACGGCATTTTTGTAGTGACGAAAAGTGTATGCGATTAAACGCACTTTAAGGTCTATTTTTACTGGATTAATAAAGTAGTTTTCCACTTTACTGTTGCAGTCTGCGCTGCTAGCTGCCTGGTTCTTTCTCAAGTTTGTAGAATAGTCATGTACCCTGAGTCTCTTTATGAGCTTTTGGACTAAATGCAATGGAATTGGAAGAAGACTAGTCTGTGCATTCCCACTGGGAGTCCAAGTAAGTCTGCGACGGGGGCTTAGGAACCACGCGGTGAGCCTCTAGTATGGGGGGAAGTCTGCAGCAGATGCTAGTCAGATAGCACACTTTAGGGTAGAATAGTCATGTACCCTGAGTCTCTTTATGAGCTTTTGGACTAAATGCAATGGAATTGGAAGAAGGCTGGTCTGTGCATTCACACTGGGAGTCCAAGTAAGTCTGCGACGGGGGCTTAGGAACCACGCGGTGAGCCTCTAGTATGGGGGGAAGTCTGCAGCAGATGCTAGTCAGATAGCACACTTTAGGGTAGAATAGTCAAGTACCCTGAGTCTCTTTATGAGCTTTTGGACTAAATGCAATGGAATTGGAAGAAGGCTGGTCTGTGCATTCACACTGGGAGTCCAAGTAATTCTGCGACGGGGGCTTAGGAACAACGTGGTGAGCCTCTAGTATGGGGGGAAGTCCTACAGCTAGCGACGAGTAAGGGCCTGTACTACTTCATTGTGCAGAGTAAAATAGCTCCCTTAACACAGTTGGAATTTTATCCAAAACACGTTTTAATATCTTTTCAACATAGAAAGAGTTTCAGTAACCCACCCCCCTCCCAGATACTACTGGTCTCGTGGGTGGGGTCATGAGATGCTTGTGTACTTTAGGAAGATCATTAAGAACAGGGATAAGAGGATGATCAACCCTTAAATAATCATGCAAATCCTTATTAATATAACCACTCATAAAACAATCATGCAGCTCATCGTTTAAATGTTCAAATATGTCTCACTATCCATTAACATTTGTAGCATAGAGCTGTAATAAAGGTCACTAGCCATCAAAACAATGACTCCACCTTTCTCTGCAGGGCAGATCACTAAATTATCCATTTCTTTCAACTCTTGAATCACTTTACACTCATCATAAGTCAAGTCAAAACACCTATTCTTCAATCTGGAAGGATTATCAAACAAATTAGCTAAATCAAGCTCATAAACCTTCATAAAAAACACTAGTGTAGGGTGCAATGTCAGTGTAAACAAACTAGGTTTCTTAAAAACCTCAAACTTTTGTTGCTCAGAAAACAATAAGCGAAGTATGACACTTCTGGAAAACATCCTTAAATCCAATACAGTATCAACAAAACCAGAGGTCATATAGATGGCATAAATGATAGCCCCTTTTCAAGAAGAGACAGTTATGCTGAAGTTAGCACTACCAAAGAAATATTCTAAGATAGTAGACTATGTGCATATTGGTTTACAAAGTATATTGAACATGTGGGAGAAACAGACAAATGGAAATGTTGTAAAACAGAATTGGAAACAGTCATACATCTTATTGTTGACTCTATATCTATCATCCCTGCAATCTGTAGACTCCATGTCTATCATCCCTGCTGTCTGCAGACTTCATCTCTAACATCCCTGCTATCTACATACTCCATGATTATCATCCCTGATATCTGCAGTCTCCATGTCTATCATCCCCACTATCTGCACACTCCATGTTCCTCATCCAGTCTATCTGCAGTCTCCATCCTTGCTATCTACAGTGTGTATCAACCCTGCTGTCTGCTGACTCCACATCTCACATCCCTGCTGTCTACAAACTCCATGACTATCATGCCTGCTATCTGCAGACTCCAAATCTGTCACTCCTGTTATTTGCAACTTCCTTACGCTATATAATGACCCTGTAATTACCATAAACCCTCTGCAATGGCATCAATGAAAATAACTGCACCTTTCCCATTTGATACTCTCTGTCTTCTACTGCCTTTCCTCATATCCTGGACTATAACAAAATACTTTGTTACATTACTGTATGTTCAGCCATCAAAAAGATAATGGTAAAATCTTATGAATTAATTAGCTGAAATGACCTAGTTTCTAACAATAGTGCCTGAGGTACCATTATTACATAACTGTTAATGCATTCTATTATAATACCTGCAGTGTATTGCATGGTTCAATATGTTCTTAGATTTGTTCTTCTTTATGACTGTTAATATGTACTGTTTTATGACTTATGATTGCCTTTCTGAGCTTTTCTCCTCAGGCTTTCACTGAACATGCGTCATCTGCCCAGTCAGACTTTCCTGCTAAACAAATGCTGTCAGTCAATAATTATGCTTTCCTTAGCAGATCTCATTAGAAAGAGAGAACTTTGAGCTGAACCTCCTCCTTTCTCAGAGCAGTTGCTTTGGGAGTGTTCTACTCTGCCTTTCTTTAAGTGGTACCTAAAGATTTTTTTTGAGTTAGCCTTCTCTGATGATTCAATAAAAGAGTTCCTTTGTTTCAACCTAGTCTAATGTTTTATTTTATCATCATGTATTTGTTTTATTGTATTACTGTTGGTTTATTTTTAAGGAGTTTAGTAAATAAGCTATACTTGTCAACCTCTCAGCACAAGAAATCTGGGCAAAGCATAAAATAATGGAGAGACAATGGCCCAAAAATAAGAACAGATTTTAAATATTATTCTTAGAAACTTAGCAAGTTCTTAGAATAACCAAATTTGAATTAGCATGCATTTTTCTGAGGATATGAAGACTGAATCTCAAATGTATGTCATTATTTAGTGACTTCAATCCTCAGTGATTAGCCAGAAAACCACAAATTTTATGAGGAACAAACCAAAAATATGAAACAAAAATTTGGCCATTCTGTGAGAATCTGGACACTTGAGAAGGACAGTATAAGCAGGTACTTTTAATAAACACACAATTAACAAACATAAAAACAAGTAAACAGGTGCTGTGAAGAACTACTCAATAGTATTGTTCACCAAATGCAACCAATCTTGGTATCACAAAGTTCCAAATAAATCTGTGAGACTATGGGCATTGTGGAGCACACAGGTAAAAGGTGCATGTACCATAACATTCTTGTAAAGGGATTCTAGGAAGTGGGAGCTAAAGACCAAAGTTTGATCCTCACAATCTTTTTTTTTTTTTTTTTGCAAAATAGAACAGAAAGCTAAATAGCAAAAGTTTTGTATTGCTTTGATTAGGTTTCACTTTAAATCAATAGAAGCACAGAGATTAATTCTAATTATTCTTAAAATGTCACCCTTCAATGGTCTTCTTGACCCTTACTTCATATCATCCTAACCAACTCTGCGTACAAACCTAAGGAGAATTCCAGATACTATATGGTGTAATCCATTATAGCTCAAAAAAAGCTAGCTTGTTCTGTCCTTTAAATGTATTTTGAAAACACAGTCACATTAAATCTGAGGCCTGTGTATCTCAAAATATAATAACATATATGTAAAGATATCAGCAGCATGTGTTTACATCTTATTGAGAATTGCAATCATTATTTCACTTGTATAATAACAATGGTGCTTTTTACTTGTGAAAAACATGGGCTAATGTATCGGCTTTCTTATTTCTGGTAAATATTTTTAGAGGTGTGCTTCTGGTCATTTAATAAATGTAACAAAACAAATATTTGGGACAAGTGCTCCTTTTAAATGTTAACCTACTAGTGGCAACATATGGTCAGGATGTGGCTTGCTCGGTAAGGCACAAAAGTTGCAACTCCTGATGAATTATATTTCATGAGCTGCTGGTTAACATTATTCATTTACAAAGGTTTTCCCCTGGAGTTTTACAGCCCTAAGATGATTTGACTTGTGTTGCCATTTTAAGTGGGTCAGAATATAAAACTGAACTCCCAAGATTACACCGCATACTAATAAAATAAGGTCAGGGCTTTTCAGACTACAGTGAGGCAGAAGACAGGGATGTCCCTTGTCACAGTTTCTTTTCATACTAGTAACTGAGCTGCACAGAGGTTTGTTGTGACAGATGGCACTGAGTGAAACGAGAATAGTAGTAAGCAACAAAAATTAAATATTGATGTTCATGGCTTGATAGTTCTGCTATAAATGTTGTGACATTGTGGCAGACCTCTTATTCTCAACACAAAAGTGCCACAAAACAATATTTCTATAAGCTGTAAAAACAAGAGGAAGATAACATGTCTTGGAAAAGCACATTGTTAGAGAAAGTAATGTCTGAATTCTACATATTCTTAGACATATATAGCTTTGTTATAATGTGTGTGTATATATATATATATATATATATATCTTCTTCTTCTTTTTTTGGCTGCTCCCGCTAGGGGTTGTCACAGCAGATCAAATGTTTCCATTTCTTTCGGTCCTCTGCATCTTGCTCTGTCACACCAACCACCTGCATGTCCTCTCTCACCCTATCCATAAACCTTATCTTAGGCCTTCCTCTTTTCCTGTTACCTGGCAGCTTCATCCTTAGCATCTTTTTCCCGATATACTCTGCATCCCTCCTCAGCACATGTCCAAACCAACATAATCGTGCCTCTCTGGCTTTGTTTCCAAACCTTCCAACCTGGGCTGACCCTCTAATATACTTATTCCTAATCCTGTCCATCCTCATCACACCCAGTGCAAATCTTAGCATCTTCAACTCTGCCACGTCAAGCTCTGACTCCTGCCTTTTTGTCAATGCCACTGTCTCCAACCCATATAACATAGCTGGTCTCACTACTCTCTTGTAGACCTTCCCTTTCACTCTTACTGGTACTTGTCTGTCACAAATCACTCCTGACACTCTTCTCCACCCACTCCATCCTGCCTGTACCCTCTTCTTCACCTCTCTTGTGTGTGTGTGTGTGTGTGTGTCTGTGTCTGTGTGTGTTTACCTAATAGGACTTGTAATAAATATTAAAATAAACCAAGATGAGACTAGATATAGAGGATATGCCATTAAAAATTGTTGGTCAACTTCTTAAAATGTATCAGATGCATGAGAATAAAATTCATAATTATGCGGAACTTGTGTTTTCATGATAATTTATCATTGAAAATCAGTATTTTTCTCTCAAATGATCTAAATTTTAAAAGATTCCAGCAGAAGTGATGTGAATTGAAAAAGAATGTCACTTGCATGCCCCAGTGGTAATATGTACTAGTACATGTCTATCATAGCTTTTTCTTTAAATGGAAATTTAAATGGACACTTAGTCAAAGTTGGAGACTTTACCTCAACAACTAGACCTGTAAGTGGTGGGGTTCCACAGGGGTCAGTGCTGGGCCCTCTATTGTTTGGAATATACTTCTCAGAAGTTCAGGCCAAAACACAGGGGCTGTGGCTGACTAAGTTTTTGACAACTGCAAATTAGGTGCAATCATTGAATCCCCAAACTATGTCAATATACTTCAAGTGGGACTTACACAGACCAATGATTGGTGCCAAAGCCATGGACTCAAACTCAGTGCTAAACAATGATTTATCATCCCATTCTGTAAAAATGATATCCCTGCAGACTATCATATAAGTAATAATACCCAAGGTAACAACTCGGTAGTAAGAGACTTGGAAACGCAAGTTGACTGTAGGCTAAACTTTGACCACCATGTGCCTACTGTGGTAAGGAAGGAAGGCATTCTAAGTTACACATCTCATTAGCAAAAGCATTGCCTCTAGAACAAAAGAAGTCATAACTCCCCTGTACTCAACCTTCATCAGGCCAGTAATTGAGTACAATGCTCCCTTGGGTATATACCTTACAAGGCACCTGCTGCATCCTAAGAGACCTCAGAGATTTCTAACCAAGACAATTTAGGCTCTCCAGAACATGTCACACATTCACAGACTGAAGACACTGTCACTGTGCTCAACAGCATACAGACTACTTACAGGAGACTTGTGTCAAGCCTACAGAGCAATCTCGGACCCAAACCTAATGGAAATGCTGCACATCCACATGTCAAATGGGACAAGGGTCACCTGCTCCAGGGACCTTAACTTGGCTTGTGACATAAATAGGATCTGGTGGAGAGAGAGAGAGAGTTCTCTCAGAGGTTGCCACACCTCTGGAATAGGCTACCAATTCATATCAAAGAAAGTCCCTCTATGACCCTGTCTAAGCATAGCCTGGATGACTGGATGGGAAACCATAAATTCTTTCCAGGGATTTCACCTATGACACTCCTAGACATGGGCAGTTGCTGCTAATTAAGATCATGAGTTTAGGCAAAAGACATTTGGTCAGTAGCCTAGTAACCACCTATGAACCTATGGAACAGCGAGTATTGCTTACTAGGTAAGAGCATGGGGTGATATTTGTGTCAGTAACATTTGAATGGCAGTCAGAAAATGAAAAACAAAGTTATTAAACTAATGGAGTTCATGGAGAATAGCGATTATGCTTCATTATCACAAAAATACAAATGAGTTAAACACTTCTATAGCATAAGACCTGATCTTAACAACTGTTAAGCACACCTGCTACAGTTGTTAAGATTGGGAATTGCTCTAGAGAGTTAACCTTCCCAGTACTGGCCAGCAAGCAACAGCAGCAGAATTAAAGACAGATTTCTATCTGCCTACTGTCTGTGCCAATAATCTTCCCTGACTTTCTTTCTGACAGTACTCAGTAAGTGCTTTATGGCTTTAATAAAAGAAGGAAGCCAGCAAAAAACTTGTGTTTTTTTTTCATCTGTAACTTGCATGTTTTTCTTTTGTGAGTGGTCACTGTTTATGTGTTCTAGACATGAATGGTCTACAGGTGAACTTCTAGGCATCTATGTCAAGAACACATAATGAGCCATTTAGACATTGAACACCCAATTATACCCTGGGATTCATGAAATCTCCATGCAAGAATAAGTTTATTCTTGCATGGAGTGGATCGTACCTGTGCAGCACAGCAAGGCACCTTGCCTAGTCATGAAGGCACGTTGCTGTATAACCTACATGGGTATGATCCATGAATGAGTGCAGGGGGGATGTCCAAACACTGGGTGCACAGTAAACATGCCCCCTGCACTCAGGAAGTGCTGTATGGCACTTTGAAAACAAAAACAGTGTCCATGGATACTGTTAGCATACCTCCCAACTGAACAGATATTCGTAGAATGTCCACATTTGTGCCTCATATGTTAGGCTGTTCCTCTTACTGTCCTGGCAAAGAGCTGAGGCTCAAAGTCATTAAATAATGACAAACATTTGAGTCTAAGACTCCACATCCTTCAAATAAGTCATGCTAATGCAAAACATATTATTCTATCAACTTTCAAAGTTTGTAAGAGCAATATTTAAAATCTGTCCCTCTTTGTCCCCCAATCATGTCAGGCTTTGTTCAGATTTTATGGTCTAAGAGGTGGAGAGGTATGACTGTTAGCTATGTGCATATCCCTAAACTAAGAAAATAAAACAAATAATTATGTTTTTCCCCTTCCCCACTAAGGTTTAAGCATAGTTGAGCGGGTGTGCATCACGCAGTTGTGTGCAGCATATCTTAAACATCTAAAGGAGCTAAATAGAAATATACAGCCAAGCTGTCCAAAGTAAGATAGCATAGTGGTTAGAGCTTTTGCCTCACATGCAGTCATTCATGGCTCAAGCCCCAATACAGTCCATTCATTTTTATATGTGAAAGCAGCAGTAAAATTATTTTTTTATAAATAGGTTGTAAATAATATATATTTGTTAACCAGGGTAGTATAGCAGGTCCAAAAGTGAGGTATCAGTGTAGTAAAGATGTGTAACCCCCCCCTCCCATATAAACACAAGTGTCCCATACAGTATAGCCACACAAGAATATAATGTAAGGGAAGCACATTGGGGGATGTTATTGAAGATAAACATAGATATCTTAATATGTGGTTAATGAAGAATCAACCTCACAATCCTGGTAGTCCATTAATTGAAAAATTAACAATGCTAAATTGTGCTCAGCTATGCATAGTCAGTGTAAGCATTGCTTAAATTTAAATGCTTAGCAATCATTAGCATAGCTAAGTGAATTTGCACACTGGTAAGCAGTGCTTAGCATCTACCCCTTTAAGCAATGCTTATCTTTGCTAAGCAGGTTTGCCGGTCACTTAGCTTAGCTTAGCATATTCAAAATCATCCAATCATGTCAAAGTGTAAGAAAGCAGCCCTATTTAAACTTCACAGGTGGGAATACAACACATAACCAGTTGTAGCTCATCACTGCAGGCACTATGGCTGGCATTGATGAGGGTGTGCACTTTTGGGTGCAGCGCTGGGGCATCCAGGAGTCCAGGGTCATGGTTGGAGTACTAGTAAAACACCATGAAGGAAGAATGCTGCAGGACCAATACCAGGACTCTTAACACAAAGCGGAGGCCTGGGACTGTCTCGCATGTGATCTCACCAGTGCCACTGGCATCCCTCAGACTGGTGAACAGGTCCAGCACCATTTCACTGACCTGAAGCGTAGGAAGAGGGAGGCCTGGGACTGTCTCGCATGTGATCTCACCAGTGCCACTGGCATCCCTCGGACTGGTGAACAGGTCCAGCACCATTTCACTGACCTGAAGCGTAGGAAGAGGGAGCTCTTGGACAACTGGGTCCAAGATGCATGGACAGGGAATGTCCCAGATGTGTGTAAGTCTCAGTATCAATTAGTGTTTGCCAAAGTCCAGCCTGTGTATGTGATGAATGGGCGGCGCAGTGGTGCAGCGGTTAACGTTGTCGCCTCACAGCAAGAGGTTCTCTGGTTCGATTCTCGGCTGGGGTGCCTTCTGTGTGGAGTTTGCATGTTCTCCCTGTGCTCGCGTGGGTTTCCTCCGGGTACTCCGGTTTCCTCCCACATTCCAAAGACATGCATCTGGAGCATTTCTCCCCGGGCCTCCGCTGAAAACAGGATCTGTGGAACCTAGTCGGACATTCCCGGTCAACAAATGTAAAATAAATAAAAATAAAATAAAATGGATAGGTATGCATAAATGTTTCTCTATCTCCTGTACAGCTGCAGATGAAAGGGCCATGAACTTGGATGCCCACTCCAGCAGGCTTTTAAGGCCGCATCATGAGGCTGGTGAGTACAAATCTAGCTTGTAGTATTCAAGGCAAATAAGTAGAAAGGAGTAGAATGTCACCTGTCAGTATTTAAAAATGGGTATTGTTTGTACTGAATAAATGAGACATTAGCAGAGTAATAGTGACATACAGGGTATATATCAATAAAAGTGTCAGTACCTATCAATAAAACTCAAAACCCCAGACTGGTTGTATTTACTTTGGTATGCGGTGGTATGAATCTAAAATGTGTACAGATTCTGCACAGCAACTATAGCTCTGAAAGCATTAAATAATTGAAGCTCATTCAACAAAGATTGTGGAGTTGTAAAACAGGAGATTAACTATATGAAGTGTTCCATGCACCAAGATCTGATACCTGAATAGTAATGTTGTGTTAACCAGTGTTTCCCAGACTGTGCTATGTCAAAGTATAAATACACAGTATAGGAACTATCTGCCATGTATGAATGTCAGAATTACAAGGTCAGATTGTACAACCAAGAGAGTATTAGGCAGAAAACAGTCAAACACGAGACAGCAGTTCCTCAATAGCTCATTCTGATGAAACAAAAACTTGTATTTTTTTGCACAAACAGGCATGGTTCGAATCCCAGGAGTGGTAGTAAGCTGTATGCATAATTTCACCCAGGAATTTCTTTTCTTTTAAAGAAAATAGCACTGGGGTAAGTGGGAGCAAGTAGCAGTAAGCAGCAGTAAGTGGGAGTAAGCGTGTCTGCACGATACTAAGTGAAGGCAAAATGGAGTAAGCAACTGTACGTTTAACCGTATGTAAACGTTGCTTAGCTTCGCGCAAACCCATGCAAAGCCGCCACTTACAACTGCTTAAAAGTGTCTTACTCACTCTGCCTCCAGCAGCCACTGTTCTACCCAGCAACAAAATATTCATGCCCTGCCATATCTTGAACCCATGACCCTGTATACCATATTCAGAGTTATATACCACTACACCATCTGAGCTTTAATAATGAATGCTGATTTTTCAAATATAAAATTCAGTACAGGTATAGAATAGTAGGGAACAAACACTGTGGAATCAGTCATGTTTAGTATATATAAATATACACAGAGATGTGTATGGTGCCAGATAAATATGAAAAAGTATATACAGCAGATATATGAAGCTATACATATAAAACAAATACATATAGAATATATACATATAAAACAAATACATATAGACTATACACATATATATTGCTGTATAAATATATGCATAAATATATAAAAGGAATACATATATATATATATATATATATATATATATATATATATATATATATATATATATATATTGGTCTAGGACTATTCACTGAAAGCACATTTCGCTGAAACATATTTGACTGTGCACAATTCACTGAAAACACAATTCACTGAAACACATTTTACTGAAGGTTATATATAGCATTTTCCCCACTGTTGTGCAACCCTGGAGATAGTATATATAGTAAGGGGGGTGTGGGTGTCACCGCCCCACATCGGGGGGTGTGGAGTGCGTAACCCCCACCTATTTTAAATATTTTTATCTATATACATGGATACTTGCAATTCCAATGAATTACTCTTTTCTGAACTTAATATATATCCAAAATATGTGGGGGGCGGTGCCACCCTCATCCCCCCCTTACTATATATACTAACTCCAGGGTCGCACAACAGTGGGGAAAAGGCCATATATAACTTTCAGTGAAATGTGTTTCAGTGAATTGAGTTTTCAGTGAATTGAGCTTTCAGTGATTTGTGCACAGTCATTTGACTTTCAGTGAAATGTGCTTTCAGTGAATAGTCCGTAGACCCATATACATATCTATATATATATATATATATATATATATATATATATATATAGATATATATATATATATATATATATATATGTGTGTGTGTGTATATATAAAACATATAATGGAGTCATACCCAGCACACCTGTTAGTGCAATAACTCTTGACAAAGGCTGTCAAAATGGGGGACAATGGGCCAAAACTAGGGACATAATGTATGTACTGCAGTTATAAATGTAGAATGTTGCTACAGTAACAAGGTATGTGTCAGTATACATTTTCTGAAGAATGTGAGTTCTGAAACTGAAATGTATGTCATCATTTACTGACAGAAATCCTCACATCATCACAGTGATTTACTACAGAAATGAAAATAATTGATTATGTGGAACAGGCCAGAAATATGAGCAATAAACTTGGACAGTCTGAAACAATATGGCCAGTCAAGAAGTATGCTCAGAACCCCTTAGTGCAACAAATCTGGACTAAGCCTGACAAAGGGGGGGTAAAGCCATGAAACTGGGGACATATCCCAAATACTGGAGTAGATAAGGTAACACAGTTGATGCAGTAACACCCTCCTGTCTGTTCTAACATATATTGATGGGAATAGCCCAAGTCCAGAACCCAATTACCTCACACTAGTTAGTGATATAAATCTTCACATCATCCCACTGATTTGTTAGAAATACACAACACTTATGAGGGCCAGGCAACAGTACAAATATCTGGACATAACATCACAGTAGGGAAACTACACTCAGCTGCTAGTCATGTCACCAAGCACTGTCTAAACTACAGTCAGACTGACACAACACTAACCCAATTTTGTATTGGGGAATACACATGTAATTACAAATATATCAGGCACTACAGGGAAGTAACAGCACTGACAAATGGACACCAGT
Source organism: Protopterus annectens (assembly GCF_019279795.1). Classification (NCBI taxonomy): domain Eukaryota; kingdom Metazoa; phylum Chordata; order Ceratodontiformes; family Protopteridae; genus Protopterus; species Protopterus annectens. The sequence goes on along the minus strand of NC_056731.1, from coordinate 1,688,203,017 downwards.
GTGAAAGTGCATACCCACAAACAATTTGACCACAGTCACAGTGACATACTGATAAGCCAAAGGAACAGTACAGTATAAGGACTGTGTGAACAAAATCATCTCAACATGTTTGCTGCTCACACACTACCCCTACATATACTGTCCCAATTCACAATGCAGTATGATGCCTGACTGCGGTATGGGATGTGCCCCAGTCTGGCCCAACAAACATATACAGCTGATAGAGCACCAGAAACTGGAGCAGCATACAAAGTCAGATAGAAACATGACACATAGCACTTACATCTACCCCCGTCCCTACACAGGCCAAATAACACATTCGCAATACACTGCTTCACAATACTGACAGTCTGTCAACAATCACCAGAAATACATTGACCTCTCAACTGTACAGAGTCCCACAGAATGTCCAGTCTTTGTCCTCATATATAAGGCCTCCTACACATAACATGTCTGGCAGTCTGATACATCACTGGATTGATATCAGGAATTACATCACCCACTTCTTACTGCATGACATCTAGACAAAGCCTGACATACTTGGGGGCAGAGGCCCAAACACAAGGGCATTATTGACATATTGCTGTTATAAACTGAGAAAGTTGCTGGTGTAACAGGGTTTGTTGTAACATATCTGTTCTGAGGGACATGAAGTCAGAAACACACATGGATGTTACCATTTAATGACTGCAATCCTCAGAGTATGCTACTGAATATCCAAGGGCAAAAAAATGTGAGAGTAACATACTAAATATAAGAGTCCATACTCTGGCCATAATGCAGATAGACCTACAGTTGAGAGTAATGTCAACCACATAACACTGTCAGATGTAAAATCACACAAAGCACCCATATCCACACAAACCCTGTCAAACTAGCATTACTTCAACTGTATAACAGCAATACTTACATTCTGTCCCTATGTCTGGAACATTCTCACCCAGTTTGTTGGACTGTCTCCACAGTGTTTGTTGTAAGAGGTATTTCCAACTACCCTCTGTGATGCAGTTCGTCACACACTTCCATGAAGTCCTCCATACAGGCAAGGAAAGGGGATATGCCCACGTGAAGTACTCTGTTATAGGAGTGTGTTTCCATGCTATTGGGTATAGGAATTATAGCACAGCTTTTCTACATGCAATTAGTACGTGGGGGACTCCAACTGGTGCACAGGCCATCAGCTGCTCATGAGCATTACCTACAAAAGGCAAGCTGCTGCCTATGAAAAACAGATGTATATCCCACATCTGTCTCAGAGAGAGACAGACAGATGGACAGACACACACACACACACACACACACACACACACACACACACACACACACACACACACACACACACACACACACACACTGAAAGTGAAGGATTATACCAACCGAATAAAAAAAATACAGGGATGTCAACCAATTTAGCATGTAATGGAATATAGTAGGGGGTGTGTAAACATGGAAAATTGGAAGTTCAACAAATATTATGACTCAACAACACTTGCTGCACTGATATATTGCTGATCAGAACCTATGGTCATAGCATCTGTGTCTATCTGCAGTGACATAGAACACAGCTCAGGGCCCTGATTCACTCCAGGAAAAGATGGGTCACATATGACCACTACTTTGGTGTGTGTTGAACAATACTGACTGTAACACTGCTAGGCCAGCTACTAGGATGCTGCGGATATGCATATGTTACTTGTGAATACAAATATGATATACATGTTTGTCTCAGAAATGTGATGGACCTATACAAGATATTTGCATACCTTCAGAAGGGACTCAGAGACTCCCTATGCTGTGGAATAGAATCCAGGTCCATGTGAGGACTCTGTTCAAGAGAAATCTAGACCTGTGGATGGGAGATAATCATCTCTGTGTCACTGCTGGACAGAGGCACAACAAACTAATGGGCACAGTATTTTTTTGGGCTAGGCTTATAAATGCCTTAGGGCAGATAGTCTAGTATAAACCTATGAACCTATGAACCTATGAAATACTGTCACAGCTGTATGTGTTGACCTGCATGTGATATACTGAGGTCATACCATTCAACTGTCCAGTGTTATGCACACTGACCATAAGTGTGGCTCATATTTGTAGTTATGTCATCAAGAGTTGAGTTATATCTGACAAATAATTGGAAACCTGTGAACACTGACATTATAACATCACCTTCTTTTTCTGTTGGCTGTTCATGTTAGGGGTCACCACAGCAGATCATCTGTCTTCATGTCTTCCAGTCCTTTGCATCTTGCTTTGTCACACCAACCACCTGCATGTCCACTCTCACCACATACATACAGCTTATCTCAGGCCTTCCTCTTTTCCTCATACCTGGCAGCCTTATCCTTTTCCAAATATACTCAGCATACCTCCTCATCACATGTCCAAACCAACATAATCCTGACAGTCTCTGGCTTTGTCCCCAAGCTGTCCAACCTGGGCTGAACCCCTAACACACATATTCCTAATTCTGTCCACCCTTGTCACACCTAGTGCAAATCTTAACATCATTAACTCTGCTACATCTAGCTCTGACTGGTGCCTTTTTTTCAGTGCCACTGTCTCCAACCCATATAACATAGCTGGTCTCCCTACCCTCTTGTAGACCTTCCCTATCACTCTTAATGGTACTCATCTGTCACAAATCATTCATAACACTCTTCTCCACCACCTGTATCCTGCCTGTACTCTCTTCTTCACCTCTCCTCCACACTCACCATTACTCTGAACTGTAGTTCCCAAGTATTTAAACCTATCCACCTTTGCAAACTGTACTCCCTGCATCCTCACTATTCATCTAGCCTCCCTCCCATTCACACATATATTCTGTCTTAGTCCTGCTGACCATCATTCCTCCCTTCTCTAGACCACACCTCCACCTCTCCAGGGTCTCCTCAACCTGTTCCCTACTCTCACTCCAGACCACAATGGCATCTGCAAACAGCACAGTCTATGGGGACTGCTGTCTGATCATGTCTGTCAACCTGTCCATCACCATTGCAAATAAGAAAGGGCTCATAGCTGATCTCTGATGTACTCACACCTCCACCTTAAACACACCTGTCACTCCCAATGCAGAACTCACCACTGTCACACTAGCCTTGTATATATCCTGTAGCATTCTTATGGATTCTTCTGCCACTCCTGACCTCCTCATACAATATCACAACTCCTCTCTAGGCATCCTGTCATATGCTGTCTCTAAGTCCACAAAGACACAATGCAGCTACTTCTGACCTTCTCTGTTTGTCCCCAACAACACTCTCAGAGCAAACATCACATCCATACTGCTCTTTCCTGGCATGAAACCATATTCCTGATCAGTAATCCTTACCTCCCTTCTTAACTTAGCTTCCACCTCCCTTTACCATTACCTCATGCTGTGACTGATCAATGTTATCCCTCTTTAGTTACTACAGCTCTGCACATCACCCTTATTCTCATAATCAGTACACAAGCACATTTTTTTCCACTCCTCACACATCCTCTTACTTTCCAAGATTACAGTACACTATTCGGTTAACAAGACCACTGTCATTTGTCCTAAATACCTCCATGCTTCCACAGGTATGTCATCTGGACCAATAGCCTTTCCATTCTTAAACCTCTTCATAGCTATTCTTACTTCCCCTTTGATAATCTGTTGCACATCCTGATTCACCATACCCTTATCATCCAGCCTTCTCTCTCTCTCATTCTCTTCATTCAACAGCCCATCAAAATACTGTTTCCACCTGCTCAACACACTCTCCTCACTTGTGAGTACACTTGCACTATTATCCTTTATCAGCCTTATTTGCTGCATATCATTCCTAGCTATGTGCCATGCACCCCATCTCCTTATACACCTGTCTACTTTCTTCATCTGCCTGACAGTCCCACTTCTCCTTGGCCGACCTCTTTCTCTGTATACTCCCCTGTACTTCCTCATGCCACCACCAGGTCTCCTTGTCCTCCTTCCTCTGTGCAGATGTAACACCAAGCCCCATTTTACTCATCTCCCTCACTATCTCAAATGTAGTTACCCAAATATTTGCTAAGTCTTCACTGCCACCCACTGTCTGTCTTAACTCTTCCCTGAACTCAACCTCACAATCACCCTTTCTCAGTATCCACCATTTAATCCGTGGTGCTGCCCTCACACTCCTCCCCTTCTTACTGATCACCAACATCATCCTGCAGACCAACATTCCATGCTGCCTAACTACACTTTTCCCTGTCGCCACTTTACAGTTAGCAATTTTCTTCAAACAGGCCCACCTGCATAGGTGATAATCCACCTGTGTGCATCTTCCTCCACTCTTGTATATCACCCTATGCCCCTCAGTCTTGTAAAACTATGTATTCACCACAGCCATGTCCAATCACTGTTGCAAACTCCACCATCATCTCACCTTCTGCATTCCTTTGCTTAACACCATACCTACCCATCACTTCTGCACCCCTCTGTCTCCTTCACCAACATGCCCATTGAAATCTGCTCCAATCACCACTCTCTCAAACTTGGGTACACTCATCACCACTTCATCCAACCACACCAAAGTATGTCTGTCTCATCCATCACACACGCAATTAGCAGAGCATATGCACTAACATCTGTCTCCATTAAGCCATCAATTCCCAGTCTCCTAAACATCATTCTACCTGACACTCTTATCACCTCCACAAACACTCTTGGCATAATGTTCCTTCAGGTTAACCCCTACACCTGTTCCCCTCCCATACACACCATGATAGAACTATTTGTACCTGACTCCAATATACAGAGCTGTACACCCCTTCCACCTGGCCTCTGGCACACACAATATGTCCACCTTTCCTCTGTCCCACATATCATCTAGCTCTGTCCCCCATACCAGTCATACTCACAACATTAACAGTTCCTAACTTCACTACCACAACTCTAGCCTTTTTCCTCTCTTCCTGCCATATGAGCATCAGATATCCATCAGCATATGTCTGTGAATGCAAAGACTGCTGCACTATCAAATGATGTACATGTGTTACAGCAATATGAAGAAAGTGTCACTAATTTTGGCCCATAACCCACCATGTTTGTGCAGTGTCTTCCAGAAGTCTTGCCCTAACAGATTGACATAACTGACTGAGCAGCAAGACTGTAATTACAGTGTGCCATACTGACATAGAACAGAAATGTATAGCAGGTATTACCTGTGCATATGTATGTATGGGTAGGTGTACCTGGCTGCCTCATAACAACTGACATGGGATGCAAAACATCAGGTAAATAAGCTGTACATGTTGTACATGTGTGTAACCTTAGTTTCTGTGCATCCAACAGAGTTATACTTCTACAGCTACTGTTGTGGCATTGCCCTGGCACAGACATGGGTAGTATAATAAGCAGGAGTATCATGTTGAAATTGTAGAGGTGGCCAACTGTGTTCTGACCATGTGTCCATGCCTACTACAAATAGCTATATGACCACCTACATAGCTGTATGGCCTCAGCAATACCTTACTTGTTAAAACCTGTCTCCACAAAAGTGGAGTAAACCCCTTTGTTGGACAACAGCAATGCACAAAGCACATAATGTGATGCTATATTGGCTGTACAGGGAAAAGTAGGAGCAGGCACCAACTGGGAAGCATGTCAGTCTTTGTCTGAATGAGTATATTAGGTCACAGGTGGATTACTGTAAGGCTAACTATGAGTACAAATTGGACACATCCACTAAGGGCAATCACAAGGCCATCCTCACATATGTCTGTAGTCTCAGAGGCAACAACCCAACCCACCCTGTAATGGTGATCAATCACAGCACATACACACATACCATAGGTACAGCCACCCTGCTGCAGACAGGATTAGGCTAAACATCACCCCCCCCTCACTAACCATCAGTATAGGTGGATATGCACAGCACATGCACCCGTCCCCTTGCCATCATGGATCAGGTGCAAACTGCCTAATCACAGTTAACAAAAGAAAGTCCCCTTGGGGCCTGATAACATTCATGTCTGCATCCTACATGAACCTAGGCATATGCTTCCAGCTCCTTTACACACTGTATGCAAGTAAAGCCTAAGCACCATTGACATGCCATCTGCAAGGAACACAGGTACTGGCATCCCTCTACACAAACATCAATGATGAATGGTGGTTAATGCAATGTATTGACCCTCATTGGGGGGAACCTAACACACCAGGACAAGGAGTACAATGCATGTCCATACAGTGCTGCTAGGTACAGGGGTATGATGTGTTTGTAATTGGTGGCTAACAATAGGCAATATTCATATGCTGGCTGTGTAAACAACTATGGGCAATATATGAGGTCCTGTGATGTGTTTCCCTGTTAAAGTCTTCCAGGTGCCATGCTGAGGCAACCCACATACACTACTGTGGAGACAGTAGCCATCACAGAAGCTGTGATAACATACTATGCTGTTCTTTTTGGCCATAGGTGGCAAAATCTATGAGAGCGGACTGCCCTGTGGGATGATCTTGTCAACAGAGTGAATATCTTGGGCCACCATGGATGAACATATCATCAGGTCAGGCATATAGCAACTGACCTGATATGTTGTGCCTAGCAAAGGGCCACTGCTGTAGTGAGGGACCATACTCCTACAGGTGGGGTCCAGCCACACAGGCCCCACTTATGGCAACAGAGGAGCTCCTTGCCAACCTTGGGGTAGCCCACATACAACATAAAACACTTGAAACTCCAGTTGTGGAGGTGGATGGCCCCCAGGCAACAGGTGAGGGGCATGCAGGTAAGGCTAAAGTGCACATCAATGTAATGAGGTAGCAGTGAAACTGTCTTCTACAGAGTCTCTAGATGCATATGTCAGTGGAAAATGGATTAGTGGGTGAGGTTTAGTAATGCACACAAGTGCACATCTGTGGCGAAGGACAGCAAATTGTGTAATATCATAGTGTGTACTATACCTGTGCAGAAATGTACCATTCATCTTGTACCAATGCCATACATAATTCTGCTAACAATACCTCTCCCCCACAATTACATAAGTCCCTCTGTTCTGCATATGAACAGCAGCCTGAAGCCGGTAAGTATGGCATTTCCCTGTTGCAGCTCACCAGTACCCCAGGCTTGTTAATGTCATGCATGTGACTATGCTTACAACTGTTACACTCAGTCAGTGTGATGCCTTGTGATGTATGGCAATGGTAGGTGCATACCTCTCAACTGCACTGAATGACTCTGTATTTACCAAGTTTTGGAGTCTAACTAATGGGGTGCGATGATTCCTGAGTGACCCTTTCATTCCTGATTTTTATTTTAAATTTTTTTCTTTTCGCGCTTTTGGAGCTGACGTCATCATGTGTCAAAATTGAGCTCATTGAGCTTAAGGGCACACATTTCCAGCTGGCTGTGAGCATGGCTTGTAGGAAATAACTGTTTCTTTTTCCAGCTGGTGGCTGCAAACATGGCTTGTAGGAAATAACTATTTCTTTTTCCATCTGGTGGCTGCGAACATGGCTTATAGGAAATAACTGTTTCTTTTTCTCGGTCT